>NC_141940.1:13744700-14049319 GCF_057802395.1 Ceratotherium simum simum
AAACTTTGCTGAATTTTCTTATTAGTTCTAATAGTATTTTTAGGGGGATAATTCCTTAGGATTTCCTATATATATAAGATTGTGTCATTTGTGAATAGAGATCATTTTATTTTTTCCTTTCCAACTTGATACCTTTTATTTCATTTTCTTGCCTAATTGCCATGGCTTGAATCTCCAGTAAAATGTTAAATAGAAGCAATGAGAGTGTCCAGCCTTCCCTTGTTCCTGGTGTTAGGGGGAAAACATTCATTTTTTCATTAATGAGTATGATGTTAGCTGTAGGTTTTTCATAGATGTCCTTTTTCACATTAAGAAAGTTCTCTTCTATTCCTAGTGTGTTGTGTGTTTTTATCAGGAAAGAGTGTTGGATTTTGTCAGATGCTTTTTTTGTATCTCTTGAGGTGATCATGTGATTTTTGTCCTTTATTATATTAATAATGGTATATTACATTAATTGATCTTCATATGTTAAATCACTTAGAATTCCTGAGATAAATCTCCTATGGTCATGGTGTATAGTCCTTTTTATATGTTGTTGAATTTAATTTACCAGTATTCCACTCAGAATTTTGGCATCTGTATTCATAAGATATATTGGTCTGTAGCTTTATTTTCTTGTGATGTCTTTCTCTGGTTTTGGTAATAGTGTATATAGTTGTGTTTTTGTTTTTGTTTTTGTTTTGTTTTGTCTAGTTTTATAATCTTGGTCTTTTACTTGGAGGGTTTAGTCCCTTTACATTTATTGTAATTACTGATATGACCGAGTGTATATATATCATGTTATCATTCATTTCCTTCTTGGCTCATCCATTTTATGTCTCTTTTTATCACTGTTTCTTGTTTTCTTTTGGATTAATATAAAAATATGTTGTGCTGTTTTTTCCATCTGATAATTTGTTAGTTATACATTCTTTTCCAATCCTTTAATGGTTACTCTAGAAATTATAACATGCATTCATGAATTATTTCATTGTAATACAAATTATTATTTTGCCATATCCCCATAACCAATAGAACCTGTAAACTCCATGTACCACCCTCTTTGTTATTGTTGTCATTTTGTTATTGTTGTCGTTTAATGTGAATTCTATTAGGTGGTATTATTACTTTGTGAAGTCAATATTTATTTATATTTACCCACATATTAATCCATTCTTGTGTTCTTTATTCCTTTCTGCATTTCCACATTTCTGTCTGGGATCCTTTTCTTCTGTCTCAAGGATTCCCCTTTTTTGTTTTAGTGCAGGGCTTGGAATGGTTGTATACACTCTTGAATTTTAGTTCCTCTAGTCCTAATTGTTACTGAAGCTCTCTCAGGCATTTACAATATGATTTTTGTAATGTATCCACATTTAATTAGTTATTACAGCAGGAGTATTTATTTGCTGTGATTTATTACATTCTACCTGGAAGCAGAAGTTGTGTGATTATTTTTAAATGTCTGTTTCTTAAACTTGATTGAATGTTACATGAAGGTAGGAATGTTGTCTGCCCTGCTTATTTTGGGTTGCCTGACATTTATAGGTTATTTGTGAATAAATGAATGAATGAATGATTAAGTGAGATAATGTCTATAAACTACTGGTCACATGATAGATACTTGATAAAAGCAATAGTACTTTTCTTTCCTAACTCTTTGATTCCTGTCAACTATATATCATACAAGGGTGGGGACTAAAATTTGCACCTATTTTCAGTCATTTTTGCCTGCCTTTGAATAGAGGGAGCAAGAAAAAACATCAGGGAAGGCTACAGATCTGGGATGTTGAGGTACAACTGGCTGACCTACTTATACAGGTTTACTAGAGCTCAGTCTTGTAACTAAGAGCATGAGGATTTCACTTGTTTCATTTTATGGTTTTGAGATTTGGGTTGCACTAGTGGATGATTTGTGACGTAACCACTCATATTTCAGCTGCAGAAATGTGTTAAGTTGTACTTAATCTATTTATGAATTCAAACTGGAGGATGCGATGATAATCACTTAGTGTCCTCTCTGTGTAAGAATCTACAGATGAGCAAAAGAGCCCGGGGAAAATGAGGTGCAATTGTACAGCATAATGTGACTGCGTGGATAAAAGGAGCAGAGAGAACACCATTCTCAGTTAGATAATAAGGTTTTTGACATATAAGAAAATCATGCTATATAAGTAGCTGGTTCTCAATATGTATCTCAGGTTCTGGTAAAAGTAGTTGCTGCCTCCCTGCATTCTAGAATCAAGAGCCATATAGGTAGGGTATAGCCAATTATAAGTCAGCCAGCCGCTCTGGTTATAGATTATTACGACACAAATTGAGGGTAAAGGATTTATACTTGGTCATTTTTCAAAAAGGATGTTTTAAGAGAAATTCATTGGTTTATCTGAAATTCTTAAATTATTGTCCTCAAAGCTGTGACATTTTTAGAAGAGAAGCATCATATTGCCTCCAAAGATAATACATCATAGCAGATGAAACATAAAAGGAATTTTTGAGTGATTCAACACAACAGTGTTCTTTTGCTTTTTAAAGCATTTCATTTTCTTTGGGAGCCAAAAGTTTCTACATTTTAACAATTCCATTTGCTTTCTCATCTTGGGAATAAAGTAGAAGCAAGTTCCTCCTAGTTCTCCCAGTAGTTTTACTTAACATGGAGAGCATTTTAAAATTGACAGAGCCCACTCCCATTCATTTTCATGTTTGGGCCTCACAGTAATCCTTTGAGATAGACAGGGAAAAAAGTTACTGTCTTACAGGTATGGAAACCAAGACTCTTAGTTCTGGCCATTTTTCTTGCCTTTATCCTACTCTGCCATCCCAGAAGCTGATTTTTTGTTCCGACTAGCTTAGTTATTATCTGTTCAGACATCTTAAACCCTCACATTTCAATTTTTATTATACAAGAAAGGAAGTGAATAAATAAATTTTCGTATTCTTGCTGGATCAAAAGACTTATTTTCTCAAATATTTAATTAGATGAGTATAGTAACCTACCTTGAACTCTACTTTCATCTGAGAAATCTTGTCACAGTAAAATATGTCTGGGAAGAAAAATATCAAAAGGCAAAAAAAAAGATGCAGGTTGAGATGAATTGCCTGACTTAAAAAAAAATTCATGCAAAGATAGCTTTCCACTCAAATGACAGAAATGAGTGGTGAGAAAGGCAAGGCTTTACAGTAGAAAGGACAAACATTATTATTAATTCATTAGTAAACCACATTTTTCTCCTGTAACATCTATCATTTTCCTTCTATTAAGTCTAGTCTGTTTTTTTTACTGATGATGAACTATCAGATAAAAAAATAATTCGACTTGGTAATTCTGTTTATATCTATAACTGATTATAGCCATTTTATGTAGCAGAATGAAAAGGTTTCAGCCAGAGGTTGGATGAATCTGCCTTTTTTGTATGGCTAATTGAATTGTCAGTAGTATTTTATAATAGGCTTTGCAAGTTATTTTTATAAAGCATTAGGCCTACAAAATTGGCATTGGCCTTGGTGGTGCCCCAGGGGCTGGGAGTACCTCTGCTCAGCCATCCTACCCCCATTCCTGTCTCTATTGCTTCATTGCTAACTGGTATAGGTTCTCTCTGTCTCTCTTTGTCTCTTTCCCTCTCTCTCTCTCTCTCCCTCTCCCTCTCTCTCTCCCCCCTCCCTCTCTCTTCCTCTCTCTCCCCCCTCCCTCCCTCTTCCTCTCTCTCTCTCTCCCTCCCTCCCTCTCTCTCTCTCTCTCTATATATATATATATTTCCCAAATAATTGGATGAACTATAGCTACTTTAATAGATTTGCCTTATTTTTGTTCTGAATTGACTAGTTGCCTTGGGATTTTAATTCATTTATTCAAATAATATTTCTTGAGCACCCACTATGTGTTAGGTGCTGTTCTAGGTTCTAAGGATAAAGCAGAGAATACAACAGGAATAAATCTCTGACTTCACAGAATATACATTCAAGTGTCAGGGGAGACCGGATTAAACAATAAATAAAATGTACAGTATGTTGGTCATATGTGCTATGGAGTAAAATAAAGGAAGATAGAGGGACAAGGAGTGTGCCCCTGGTATATGGGAGAGGGTGTCATTTGGAATTGAGTGTCGAGGGAAGGCCTCACTGATAAGGTGCCCTTTGAATAAAGACTTAAAGGAGTTGAGTGAATGATGCATGCAGACATCTGGGGGAAAGAACATTCCAGGCAGAGGGAATACAGTAAGTGCAAAGACCCTCAGATGGGCCTGTGTATAGCCAGGTCTGTGAAATGCCAGGTGACTGGAGCTGAGTGAGGGAGGCGGAGCGTGGTAGGAGACAAAGTCTTAGATCACAGGGAGGTTCAGATCATGGAGAGTTTTGTGGTCTAGTGCAAGGATTTGAACTTAGATTCTGAAAGAAGTTGGCAGCCAGTAGAAGGGTTTGCACGGATAAGTGATATGATCTTACGTGTGTTAACTGGATCACTCTGCCTGCTGTGTTGAAAACACACTTAAAGAAGCACGGGCAGAAGCAGACCTGTGAGGAGGCTGTTGCAGCAATGCAGTGCAGAGATAATGGTGGCTGGACCAGGGTGGAAACAGTGGAGAGGGTGAGAAATGATGGGATTCTAGATGTATTCTGAAGGTATTGCCAATAGGATTTTCTTACAGATGGGGTGGGGGTGTGAGAGAATGGGAGGAGTCAGGATGTCTCTAAGGATTTGGCCTGAACAACAGGATGGATAGGATTGCTACTGACTTAGGTGGGGAAAATTGAGGAGGAGCAGGTTTTAGGGGAAAGTCTGGGTTTTGGCTTTGGACATGTTAAATTCGAGATGCCTGTTAGGAATTCAAATGGAGCTATTGAGGAGGCAGCTGAGTACACACATCTGGGCTTCAGAAGATATACATATATATGTATACATATATGTATACATATATATACATGTATATATGTATGTACATTTCGGAGTTGTCTACATATAGATGTAATTTAAAGACATGGGACCGATGAGATCACCAAGGCAGTAAGTGTAGGGAAGGGGAGATGTCCAAAGATTAGGCCCTGGGGCCCTCTAACATTTCAAGGTCAGGGATATGGGGAAGACCTAGCAAAGGTGACTAAAATAGAGATGGCAGTGAGGTGATCTGAGACACCCTAAGTGTGTGCCTGACAGAGTAAATGCAGAACAAAATTTGTTTCCAGGAATCCCATTGCTCTATTAGGCTTTGCACCCTCCTCTGGTTGGACGGACTTCAGAGTACACTGTATGTAAAGGGACTCCTCATTTATTTTAAAAGTTTGGTGGGAGATAATCCTCTCATAATTTTGTTACAAGATGGCAAAGATATTGGGCAGTGACAGATGTGCAAAGCAAACATTGTAACGGAACCACTTTTTATTCTAGCAAATAACATGGGCTATAATTAAGACATTGTTTCACTCCATCATCATGACAGGTCAATTTAGTACTTTGCCAATTTCTTTCTTTTTTTTTAATTTGGGGGTTAATGTGTGGTAGGACAGAGATGTAAAGGTCAGCATGAGGCAGGAGAGACTAACCATTTGAACATTTGACATCGTTTATTGTGACATTCAACAACAGGTCACACAAAAGAGGATCCAAAAGCTGTTTTCCCCCTCTGCCACCATTAAATGTCATGCCACCAGTGACAGCTTGGAGGCTAATTCCATATCCCTGTTTGTCTGAAGAGCCATCCTTGATATACGAATATTTTCTGAAGGGGAAGGTCAAGGCCATGTGTATTGTGAATTGAATGCTCAGCCCAACTTTTGGTTCTTTGGTCTTCGAATTTTACCTTCCCTGAGCTTGCCTGCCAGTATCTGTCATTGGTAAGAATCAATTTAGAAAATTGGTGAGCAGGTGCAAGTTCTGAGCATAGCTTCAAGTCCGAGGTGAGCTTTCCTAAAGCACAGGTGCACTGCAGCATTCTTGCTGGTACCTAGGAATAGGACTAATTAATTTTGAGCGCCTTTCCCCATCGGAGAATTTTGGTCAGAAAGACTCATTTCTAAAGGATGGCCTGGAGCAGATTTAAGCACAGAGCCCTTTAATTGGCGTGAGCGAGCAACAGTTGGACTTTCTGAATTGAGTTCTTCCGTGGTTAACCAGAGCACACAGAGACAGCACTAATTGCCTCTTAGCTCCCCAAAGGAGAAGAGGGCAGGGAGAAAAGAAAGCAAAGCAGTGAATGGTCTGACTGAATTAGTCCACGGGCATTGTTTCTGTGGTTTGTTTCTTCACGTGAACCCTACTTTGAAAATAAAATATTTGAATTATAAGCAGGTAGTGTAGCAGTCGAACTACATAATAATTTTTATAACTTGATATAAAATTTTAAAAATCGGTTTCTGTGAATCATACCTTGAAGGGAGATGGCTTAGTGTTTGAACCTATCAGGTTTTCTGAAACCTTCATTTTCTTTTTGGGATAGGCTTATCAAATTTAGGCCCCTGTTGCTTTAAATACTGAAATATTCTCTTGGTTATTATACACACGCACACAAACAAAGGGTGCTGGTTTATGAGAGTGTTTCATTTGAAAAGAGAACTGTCAAATTAGTGAAAGAATAAAGAGTGTAGAGTATGTGCTCAATTATAAGATGTCACATTTTATATGGGATGAATCATGCTCCTAGGCAGGTAAGCTATATATAGACTCTTTGCATAAATATATACTACGTGTATGACTCCAAGAGACATTGTGAAGGGAGAGAGCAATACTGATAACGCTGCCATACTTGCCTTCTGTGTTCTACTATATTCTTAAAGCCACTGTTGTTTATGATTAGAAGATAAGCTGGGTACCCAGAGGCCTTTCGGGTCACACTCTATACCCTTGCACTGACTTGCTAGAAGATCCTGGGGAAAGCATTTCAACTTTCTCTAATGGTCTTTCTTAATTTGCAGAGATGAATATGACAAGATGGCAAGAGCCATGCTTTACCAAGTCCCAGGTCAGCACCAGGGCCGACTCCACAAAGCACTGCTAGAATCACTGCAGCTCTGGTGGCTGGTCAGTCACCATGTCCAAAATAGCCATTTTCAAAAATGCGCATCTTGCACCAATTTGTAGGACTTACCACTAATCTAGTAGTTTCGGATTTTGACAACTGGGTTGAAATACTGAAGTTATAGGCAATAAGACATCCTTCTTATTAAAATTTCTCATTTTCTGATAAGATTTTCAGGTCCACACTCACTGCTGCTGTCCCTAGCAGGAAATGAGGAGGAGGGATTTTGTAGTTGTTTTCTCTGAGTGTCCTGTTACTGGAAGATGAACAGCTGTGAATGCAGGGCTCCTCTCCATCACGTGTCTTGGCACAGACGTTTGCCTTGTTGACATCCTTGCTCAGTGCTTTCTCCCTGTCTGTGCTCACAGGCCTTTGCCTCACTGCTTAATCTCAGCCGTGCAGAGCAGTGTGCTAAGTTAAGGTTTAAGGAGGGCCAAGACCTGATTATTTTGTGTGATATCATCTCCTCTTTATATTTATGTGTTCATTTATTCACTCAATCATTCAAACATTTTTCTAGAAATAACTATGGAAAGGTTTCTGTGATACTTTGTATGAAGTGGTAAACAGTACTTGAGAATTATAAAGCTACAAATAAAACTGTTATAAAGTGATAAAGCTACAACTGCAAGTTACTGAAGAAATATGAGGCAGGTTTCTGGAGAATCAGGGGTGAGATTTGGGCAGAGGTGATGAACATGTCTCCAGAAATGCACGCATATCAGTTGTTTAAATCTGCTCTCCCCTTCTCCTTTGTTTCAAAAGAAGTGGCTTCCTACTTTCTTTCTGATGATTCACACCCCCTCCCATTCCCGTCCATACTGTGCTCCATCAGTTATCCATTCTCGATAGTTCTTGAAGTTTTCCCTTTCTCCTAGGATCTTTCTCTCACCTGAAACACATTCTCAAGCCTCCTCTAGCCCCCAGCCAACGCCCATGACCTTATCATATGGCAGCCCTTATCCCCTTTCAGTCTGCCTTCTGTAGTTACTACTGAGCTGAAAGTCCTCATTCAGTGGGTGTTGTGGGTTGAATTGTGTCCCCCCCCCCAAATAGGTATGTTGAAGTCCTAACCCTCAGTGCCTCAGACTGACCTTATTTAGAAATAGTTTTTATAGAGGCAATCAAGTTAAAATGACATCATTAAGGTGGGCCCTAATCCAATATGACTGGTATCCATATAAAAAGGGGAAATTTGGACACAGAGACAGACACATACAGAGGGAAGACCATCTACAAGCCAATAAACACCTGAGGCTACTAGAAGCTTGGAGAGGGGCATGGAACAGATTCTCCCTCACAGCCCTCAGAAGGAACCAACCTTGCCAACACCTGATCTCAGACTCCTAGCCTCCAGAACTGTGAAACAATACATTTCTGTTGTTTAAGCCACCTAGTTGTGGTACATGGTTATGGCAGCCCTAGCATACTAGTACATTGGGCACAATATGATTTCGCACAAATATGATTTCCTAGTGACTAACTCCAAAAGCCCCTCCTTACTCACTCTGGTCAACCGCTCTGTACTTTTTAACCCCATTAGCCACCTTCCTTTTTAAAATTTGAGAGTCAGCATGGTGAAGTAGAAGAAACCAGAGCTCTGGAGTTAGGCCAAGCTGGGCTCAAATTCTTGGGTAATTTAATTCATCTTCTCTACATCCATGCAATAGAATTTGTATCTGCCTCATATGGTAGTTGTAAGGATTACATGAGATAATACATGTAAACTATGTGTCATATAGTAATCACAATATAAATAAAAGCTAAATGTTAGCTCTATAGTCAAGCTTGGAAGAACCTAGACATTGAGTGGTCAGCTGAGATACCAAGTCAAATGGTAGGACCCTGGAAGCAAGACATTTGATGGTGGTTTAGCCAGGGTGGGTATTTACTCCTCCTCCATGCTCTTACCTTTCTTACTGTACTTAGCAGGCTATGTACTTTCATTTGGGCATTTCCTCTCCTATTAGATTTGGAAGTCACTGGTAGTGGACATAATAAATATTTGTTGAATGAAGAAATAACTGAATGGGACAAATCTGAAAGCATATTCTTGAACAATCAAAGCTTAAGTGTTCATGCCATTGTATCAGGCTCAGTGTGGAAAGCAGTGAGCGATATGAGTCTGCAAGATGACAGAAGCTGCTGTTAATGGGTTGATTGTTTGGACTAAAATGTGTTTTTCTGAAGTTCTCAACAACCCCCTCTGCCAGGACTGGGATAAAAAAAAATATTTTTGGTAAATCACTACTGGAGTCAACCTGAGTGAGTGATGAAAATGCACTTTCAACATATTTTTTGAAACTATATACTAGTGTTGTATATTGCTGTCAATTCTGTGATTTCATCATCAGAATTGTGCACTTGTGCTACTCAGATATACAGATAACATCCAGATTGACGTTTTTTTCTTTTTTTTTTTTTAAAAATAAAAGCAGTTTCTCACCTTAAGAATGCAGAATGCCAAACCAGAAGGAGCATTCACTTTATGGGCCAAAATTCTATGGCAGTAATCCTAGAAATCACAAATATAAGTAGATCAGAACTTGCTAGTTCTTATGTCATTTCAAAAAAAAAAAAAGTAATCTGGCTGTGCACAAAAATGGGCTTCCTCAGCAAATGCGAGTTTTCTTTAATGAACAGTCTGGAGATTCTATGTATTCCTTATTATATGAAACTCTGAGATGGGTTTGTATTCACTTTATTGTAATTCAAACATAAGCTTCCCTTTCACATCAGTCTGAGGGCTATCTTTTCTAGTTATTCAGGAGTCTGAATAGCTTTTTAAAACAACTATGTATTTTACTCAGTTTACCTATGGCCCCTCTCCTACCCTTCATTTATTCTAGTCTCGATGCAAATATTTCTCAGCACAGGTGTAGAAAGAAAAAAAATTCTGGTAGATTTTTCTAGTGCTATTCATTTCAGGCCTTATCATGGAGCTTAAAATAAAAAGCTATATTTATACTTCACTGAGTAAGAAGGTTTGCTTGGCTAGATAATATGGTAAGCATTAATAAAATATTAATAATATTTAAAAAGAGGCAATGGTTGGTGTTACCTCTACCCTTGAAAATAAAAAGGATAAGGCAGAGAGTGGTAGGAGATGAAGCCGAATAGTGAGACGTTTTTCTGAGAAAGAGAAGGAGTAGTAAAGTGATTCTCGGTTCCGGGCCAAATCCTTGGCCTAACTCTGGCCTGACTGAGTGCAGTCCAGTGCACACTTTATTATAAAACTCAGAGAATGTAGGGCATACACAATCAATATCCTTTTGTATCATACAACCCAAGTCTTCTTATAAATACTCTGGCATACATGTTTTCATCTCAATGTTACTTATAACACTGAAAAATTGGGAGTAGCTCAAATGTCAGATAGCACAGAACTGGTTAAACTATGATACAGCCACGTGATGACGTGTTATGTAGCTGATAAAAATTTTGTAAAAAGAGATTTAATGGCATGAGATGATGTTCATAGTATATCAATAATTAGAAAACAAATTACACAATGGTAAGTACAGTAAGAGCCTAATACAATAGGTACATATATTCATAGAAGTCTGGAATACAATTTTTCAAATTGTTAACAGTGGCTGTCTCTGGGTTGTGGAATTAAAGATAGGTTTTATTTTTGTGCTTTTTAAAAAGAAAAAGAGAGGATACTTTTTCCCCTTGTAAATACTGTTGTAGAGGATTAAATGATGGCCCTCCAAAATATATGTCCATGTCCTAATCCCTGGAACCTATGAATGTGACCTTATTTGGAAAAAGTCGTTGCAGATATAGTTAAATTAAGGGTCTTGAGATGAGATTATTCTGGATTATCCCTGTGGGCGTTAAATCCACTAACAGATGTCTTTATAAAAGTCAGAATAGGAGAAGACACAGCTACAGAGGAGAAAAACCATGTAAAGATGGAGGCAGAGTTTTGAGTGATGTGGCCATAAACTAAGGAATACTGACAGCCACCAGAAGCCTGAAGAGACAAGGAAGGATTCACCCCTAGAGCCTCCTGAGGGAGCATAGCCCTGCCAACATCTTGATTTTGAACTTTTGGCTTCTAGAACTGTGAGGAAATAAATTTCTGTTGTTTTAAGTTTGTGGTAATTTGTTACAGCAGCCACAGGAAACTAACATATACTAGAATGGGCCATCCAGCCCATTGGCTGTTCCTTCTACATGGACATCTGACTGGGATCTTCTCTGGCTCTCCTCAGCCCTGGATCACTGTGTTCACCATCTTCAAAGAGCCACGCTGAGTTCTGTTGTCAGCACACTGTCCATTTCAAATTGACGTGCCTCCTCCTTCCTGTCAGTCTTCTCTTCGCTCTAATTTTTGAGACCTTTCTTTTTATCACTATAGACTGCACGTGTTGTTTGGTCCAGGCTGAGAGCATGTCCTCCAATTTTCTTTGGCTATTGTACATTTTTTAATACACATTCACAAAAGTGCCTTAATGGCTGCCTAGGGCCTCTGTATTTTCAAAGGAGACCCAGTGAATTTCACCACCCTTTAAAATATCTGTAGTGACTTAAAAAGGCTCTCAAATGACATGGGCACCCAGGTACTTATGATATATTATTATCCAGTTAGGGGAGAGAGGGAAATTCAAATAGCAATGTGGGGAGAAATTATTCCCAAAGTGACTGAAGAGATTTCCCAAACACCAGGGGTAGATAACTTGCAGATATTTTGTTGTTCCTATTTGCCAAGGAAATGAAGATAGCTCGTTGGTGACTTGGTTCAGTCCACCATGCCAACTTCATCTCCTGTCTCTTGCTGATGGTCCAGTAATCTCTGGGTGCTGTGTTCCTCACCCTATGCCACTGTTCTCACTCTCGGCTCTGCCTGGAATGAAGCCCTCCTCTACCAAGGTCCTCTTAGCCTGACTCACTCCTCTCCCATTCTCCCAATCCTTCAGATTTGGCTCAAGCATCACCTCTAAGAAGTCTTTCCTTTGCCCCACTTCCCAGCCTGGGCCAGGTACCAGGCCTGGCCTCTCTTATTTCTTTAGCAGCATGGCCTCACCTCTACCTATGCTTTACTCAACATGTGTGGAAGTGATCTCTTTGTGGAGGTGAGAATTTTCAAGTTCCTGTTACCTGATGATAGGGTTTCTGCAAGACAAAGTAAAGAGAAAATGAAGCAAACTCTCCTGTGAATGTAATATTGTCTATGGCTGGATAATCTCTGCAAAGAAAAGGCTATAATAAACCACTGCCATGCAAATCTTTTATCTTCTACTCACTCTATCTATATGCATAATTCCCTAAGCAAAACTCTCATTTTTCTCTCGTAAGGAAAAAAAAAAAGGCAGAAACTCATGAGAAAAGCTTGAACAGGGGCCTCCCAAATGTGAGAAAATGCTTGCTTTGAATGATCATCATAAAAAAGGAAATGATCTATTTGGCTGTTCCCTGCTGCACTGTGAGCTACTTAAGGGAGGTAACCTCTGGATTCCCTGCACTTAGCAGAGAGTTGGTGCTTCTTAGATATTTGTGGAATGAATGAGTAAATATTTTCCTCATGGCCTATGCTTTTTGTTCAGGAACTATGAAGTGAGAAGCCAAGCAAACACGTTGATACCAGATCTGCCATTTGTCTAGATTAGTGTCCTGAAGCCTTTTAGACAAGACCTTCCTATCACCCATCTCAGAAGTGTAAACACGTGACAGGATTTTCAGCAGGTGAGAATGGGGAAAAACAGATAATGCTTTCTCTTTTCAGTCTGGAAAAAGTACCAACAAGGAGCTTTATGCTGGGAGGTGATAAGGATGCCACACACAATATGGGAAATCAATGCACAGTCCCTCTGTGGTCAATAAACATGATGGTGACAGAGGGATTTTGCTAAGAGACTAATCAACTTTGGTCCTGACATCCCTCCACAACAGGACCCAGGATTTCAAGAATAATTGATGGAAGGTGGTGCACCCAGGAATTTACAAGCTATACTGCTCATGCTAAGACAAGATAGGAGGTGGTTTTCAGTTATTGCTATCAGACTTCAGACTTGAGCACAAAATTTGAAAGCAGCTCCATAGTTGTATGATCCCTCCTGAAACGAGATAGAGCTATGCTCTTCCTAGTCATAAGGTCCTGGGGCCCAACCAAATGGTATCTTGGAACTAAGACTCAGAAAGTTCTGAGTCTGAAAGAAGAAAGCAATTTATAGCAGGGAAGGAAAGCAGGAGAGTCAAGAGCCACAAGACTGATCAAACAGGTCACCATACTGGAAGGGCAGTATTAGCTGGAAGCCAGATAAGCATAAGGGAGAGGAGAGAAAGATGCAGGCAGTTGAAACTGGTGCCAAAAGTAAATTGCCAAAAGTAAATGAACACAGCCTTCCTCTGCATGGCTTGGTATGCTTTGCTGGGCAAGGAGCATGCTCTTAAAGCTCTAGAACAGCTGTCTGTCCCCATTTCCTGGCCCAGTCAGGTTAGCCCAGGGCTGATATCCATGAAGAATTGTATGTTTTGTGATGGGAGTGGGATTAATAGACCCTGGCCAAATGCAGTACCTATATTGAAGGGTTAATTTGAAGATTAATGATATGGTATCCTTTGTGAAACATAGAACACCACACACTTAAATTCAACAAATATTTACTGAGCTTTATTTATTGAGTGTAAAACATTCTCATTAGAGTAAGGAGGGAATAGAGATGAGTATTCCGTTCCATGCTTTCAGTAAATATAGAGTGTCTCATCTTAGATAATAAAGGCTTGGAGAGAGATGAGAATACATGGGTCATGGTTGGGTACAGTGCAGGTAAAGTAAGGGGGTGATAGAGAATGAGGCTGGAAAGGTATGTTGGGATAAACCCCATTGCTGGACAGAGCAGCTATTACTTAGAATGCCAGTTGGGATAGTACTGTGTAGAATATCTTGAAAGTGTGGAAGGCAGTTAGGCTACTGAGGTGGTCTAAGTAGAGATGATGTGGGGCTGACTTACTCTGGTGGCAGTGGGAAGAGAATAGAGGGAGCAAGACTGACAGACATGTTGGAGAGCTAAATTGGCTTTGACTTGGTGACTGATTGACTGTTGGGAATAGGTGGAGAAAAAACGAAGATGACAGCAAGTTTGCAAGCCTGGGTGACTATATGAATAAAGTCACTCAGAAATAGAGAAATCAACTGGAGTCATTGATTTGAAAGAGGAGATTTGCTTGGTTTTGAATATGTTGTGTTTGCGGTGCTGGTTGAATATCTAAATGGAGATACCCTAAAGGCTGTTGGAAATGTGCAACAAAACTAGGATAGATCCCACTGCCATAGGTTCCCATAGATTCCTGTACTCTCACCACCTCTACATTCACCACCTTCCCTTGCATCTATTTGTGTAATGAGTTTCTGTTAGCTCTGTATGGAGAAGGACTTTGCTTGTTCAAAGTGTAACTGAGAAGTCATAGGTTCACCATGCTATTTTTTTTTCTAAATCCTTGAACCAGTCATTGGAAGAGAGGTCAAGGCCAAGACTGATGGGTCACATTCACAGAAGTGATCATTCAAGCCACTGAGTAGATGAAATCACTGAGGCCGTGTTATGAGTTGAATTGCATCCTCTCAAAATTCATATGTTGAAGCGCTAACTTCCAATATCTTGGAATGTGACCTTTTTGGAGATGGGGTCTTTACAGAGGTAATCAAGTTAAAATGAGGTCATTAGGGTGGGACCTAATCCAACATGACTGGAGTCCTTATAAAAAGGGAAAATTTGGACATAGAGACAGACATGTGTATGTAGGGGAGGAAAAATAATTTCCCCTCTATCCTTCTGAGTTCTTGACTGAGACCCCCCCCACCGTAATAAAAAGACGGGTTAACAGGAGGAAAACAGAAGTTTAATAACATGTATACATCCTATATACATGGAAGATACCCAGGAAAACTGAGCAGCTCTCTGAAATGGCCCAAGCCACCACCTTAAATACCATCTCCAGCTAAAGACAAAAGAAGATATAGGGGTGAGGTGGGGAGGAGCCAATTATGGGAGGTCATCAGGCAAAGCACAGTAAACAAGGGTAAGGCTGTTATGCAGATTTAGGTCATTGCCTTCTCCATGGATAAGAGTTTCTAGAGATTTAGAGTCATCCTCCTTTTCCTGGTACAGAGAGGGAGACACTCTTACAAATGGAGATTTCCCTTATAAATGTAAATGTCTCTTATGAATGGGTAACTTCTACTCAGTTTTCAGAGCTTCTCCAGTGTCTGCTATTTCTTAGAAATAACCAGCTCAAGATAATCCTTCTGCCAAAGGGCATATTGTGGAGTGACATGTTCTGCTCCCCTTCGCTTAAAAGGAAGATGATATGAAGAGATGTAGGGAAAAGACAGCCACCTGCAAGCCAAGAAGAGAGGCCTGAAACAGATCCTTTCCTCACAGCCGCAGAAGGAACGAACCCTGCTCACACCTTGACCTTGGACTTCAAGCTTCCAGAACTGTGAGACAAATTTCTGTTGTTTAAACCACCTAGTTTGTGGTAATTTGTTATGGCAGCTCTAGCACACTAATAAAGGCAGATAGTATATAATGGAGAAAAGAACAGAGGACTAAAGTTGAAGCATAGGATCACTTCTGCCAAGGATGAATGAAGAGAGGAAATAAGAAAAAGCAAAAATGTATTGGTCATAGAGGTGGAAGGAGAACAACAGTAGTGCCATGTCATGAAAACTAAGAGTGGAAAGAATTTTAAAAAAGGGAGTGGCAGATAGTGCCAAATGCCATACGAAATTTGAGTAGAACAGAGATTGAGTGGTTTTACAATTAGGAGGTCCTGGAAGTCTTACGTGGTCTATGAGAAAGCACTTTCAGTAGTGGTAAGAGGTAGGGGATGGAGAAGCCAGGTTCTGGAATGTTGATGAGTAAATAGGAGGCGAGGAAGTGGAGACTATGGGTGTCTGTTCATGATCAAATGTGTGAGGAATGGTACAGGTTGGCTGCCTCAGAGTCAACTGGGGAGAATACAAAAAGATGGATTTCCAGGCCTCAGCCCCAGAATTGTATTTGAAGTTATCAGGTCTGGGGTGAGGTCTAGAAATCTGGTTTCTTAAAAAGCACTCCAGGTGTTTCTTATGCACAGGTAGATTTGAGAGCCACCCACTAGACTATTATTTGAAAAAAATTGGTAGTAAAGTGGGAGAGAGAGTGAAGCCGGGTACCCGAGGGTTACTGTAGATATTCAATAAGCATTCTTGTTTAATCTGAGGGGTGACTTAGGGGTCAGGAGGATTTGTGAGCTTGTTTTGCAGAAGAAAGAGAATGCCTTCAGGGAGGTTGCAATCACCGGATGACCAGTCCGTAGCTGCTGTTGACACTCAGAAGTCAGATCGCCCAGGGGCTTCTCTGGAGTGAAAGATTACCTCTTTGTTTCTCTGAAAATCCTCCTGCCAAGCCCCTTAGCTCTATAGAACCCCTCTGCTTTCTTCTCTTGTTAAGGTGTATTTGAGAGAACCCATCCTCCTGCCTTCTTGTTTTGGCCAATTCGAATAAAACCTTTCTCCATCTCCAAGCACTGATGGCCCAGTGGTTGGTTTACTGTGCTTCACGCACATGAACTTGAGATTAAGAGGTTCGGTATCAATTTTGGTGAGCCAGCCAGTGTCTTGTGCCTGTGGCTGGACTGCCCTGGTGAGAGTTCGAGTGAGTGGTGGTTCCCAGCAACTTCCTGGGCATCTTTGCCCAGGGGACTTCCCCTGCCACTCTCTCCTTCCCACCAAGGTCAGCTACCCTCAGCTCAGTGCTCGCTTAGAGTGGAGAAATGCTTTGGACCTCGGTCTACTTTCGGTTTTGCATTTGCTGAGAGTTGGCTTTTGTCCTTGTGTGGATGCGTTTGTCTTGTATGTGAGTACTTTCAGTTTTGCTTTTGCCGGGTGAGTCGCCATGACATGCGCAGTCATGAATTTCCTGTCTCTCCATTTGCATTTTGTGTGATTGGAAAGGAGGGATCCTCATTTGGGAGAGATCTAGGGGATTGTTGGACTTCTTTTTGTTTTTGTCCTGCAGGAGTTGGATTGTCTTTGTGTGGCTGTGTTTGTCTTGTGTGTGAGTCAGCTATGGGGAACACTAATTCAATCCCTGAATGTGGCACCCTGGGATGCATACTCCAAAACTGGATGGCTTTTAGTTATGAGCCTATGAAACGTGAAAAGATTATTTTCCTTTGTAATGTTGCCTGGCCACAGTACTCTTTAGGCTCTGGAGAAAAGTGGACTATTAATGGATCTAAGTTATGTTACCATCTTGCAATTGGAGTTATTCTGTAATAGTGAAGGGAAATGGGATGAAATCCTGTATGTGCAGGCTTTTACGCTATTGCATCAAAATGAGTCAGCTCAAAGGAGGTACAATCTAATGGTGCAAAGGGCTGAGAAGCCCAAGCCAGTTCTGCTGGAATCCAAGGGCACAATGGAGGATGATGAAATTTTGATCAGTGCTTTAAATCCCCCTACGGTGCCCCCAGCTCTCCTGCCTGCTCCTCTGCCACCTCCTTTTCAGCTGGCACCCTCTGCACTGGTTTCTGCTCCACAACCAGTGGATTCTTCCCCCATGGCAACCTCCAGCCCACCCCCGTATGGGGGGCATGTCGTGGGAGCCACACAACCCCCAATAGTTGAGGGAAGCCAGGATATGATTTCTCCCTCATTACCCAGCAGGATACACAGATGAGCCAGGGAGCAGGGGCTCCTCATGCAGGGCAGTTTCCGCTCTGCCAGGTGCCAATCGGAGGACTGAATGCTAATGGCCAACCGGCAGGCATGATATGGGTGCATTCCCCCTTTTCTACTTCAGATCTTTTTAATTGGAAGAATAATAATCCATCCTATAGGGAGGACCCCAATTATATGACTGAGTTATTCTCCTCCATCTTTTTGACATACCATCCTACTTGGGCTGACATCCAAGCCTTAATGAATATTTTACTCAGAGGCGAGGAACACCGTATGGTTATTGAGAAGGTGTGGGAGGAAGCCCATTGGCTCCATTTCAAGGATAGAAACAATCAGCCTGATTCCACCAAGGCCATCCCCACAGTTGAACCAAGTTGGGATATAAATGGGGGAGAATGCCCCACCTGGAACACTATAGGAATTGTATTCTGGAAGGATTAAGAAAAGGAGTCCCACAACTTAAAAGTTTAAACAAAGTTCAAGAAGTCCAGCAAAAACTGTAGGAGGATCCTTCCCAGTTCTTATAACGGGTATATCAGGCATATAGGAAGTATGCAGACACTAATCCCGAGGCTCCAGAGAATCTGAAAATGGTATCAAGTCCAGGATGCAAAGGAACAATGGAAAATGAACCAACAGGCATCTCTGCTGGCAGCGGTGCTCCATCAACTTGCCATTGGGAAGATGGGGAGAGGATCAGAAAAGGGACCGAGAAAGGTAAGAGGAAAACACCCAACCCTGGTGAAATATCAGTGTGCATATTGCAAGGAAGAAGGACATTGGAAGAAGGATTGTCCCAAATTGCAGAAGATGGCAAAAGAAGGTAAGGCCCCCACGACCCAGATGGTGGAAATAGAAGGGGACATACGGATGAAGAATAAAGAGGCCCAGGGGCTCCACTTAGACTGGAGCAACCTATCATTATATCCCCACAGGAGCCCAGGGTTCAAACGACAGTGGGGAACAAATTAATTGACTTTCTCTTGGATACAGGGGCTACCTACTCTGTTGTTAACACATGTTTATCACCCAACTCAAAAGAAACCGTAGTTGTTACCAGGGTGTCAAGGGACACAATGACCCACCTCTTTTTACAACCTTTGTACTGTCATCTTGGAAATACAAACCTGAGGAGATGATTGCCAAAATTTGTTGGGAAACTAATTTAACCTGGGACAAGGTGTTGCCCTCTGCCCTGTTGAGGATCCGTGTAGCCCCCCCGAAGTAGGCTTCAGTTGAGCCCCTTTGAAATGATGTTTGGGAGACCATTCTCGGCTTCACCAATTTGGAGTGCGGGGGGTGCAGGGGATTATATACAACAGAAGGAAATAGCGATCAGGCAGTACTTAAAATTTTTAAATGAAATTCTAACTTCTGTTCATGAGTTTGCCTCTCACAGGTCCCTGTTCCCATCAGAAGTTCCACTCCACCACATCAAGGCAAGTGACCACGTTCTCCTTAAGTCTTGGAAGGAGCGTGGACCAGATGATCAACTAACCCCCAAGCGGACCAGGCCTTATGAAGTCCTCCTGACCACCCATTCATCAAATTGGCCAGAGTCAAGCCGTGGATTCATCACACCTGAGTGAGGCTTAGCCCCCTAGACCAAAGCACTCAGAAGCTGAAAAGAAAAAGAAAACTGGTCATGTGAGCCACTGAAGACCTTAAGCTGCTGTTCCAGGTGAAAACAGCCGACACCAAACAGTCAGATAAGTAAAATGAATTGGTTTCTTGCATTTTGGGTTCTGAAAATTTGGGTTAATAAAATATGGAATAAAGGGTTGTTCTAAGACTGTCGATAAAGGCAAATAATGATAATGCAAAATGCAAAATATAACCTGGTACCTGAGAGTATTTTCAATCTCAGGTTGAAAAATTTCCTTCCTCAGTATCCCCATCTTCGCCCCCTATCAGCAGGAAGTAGCCAGAGTGGTCAATGCCCTGCTTACTTCAAGAATGATGAAGGGAAAAAAAGACAGTGGGGATTGAAGCCAGGTACCTGAGAGTTACTGTAGATATTCAATAAATTTTCTTGGTTTAACATGAGGTGTGACTCAGGGGTCTTGAGGATTTGTGAGCTTGTTTTGCAGAAGAAAGAGAATGCCTTCAGGGAAGTTGCCATCACTGGATAACCAGCCCCCAGCTGCTGCTGACGCCCTGAAGTCAGATTTCCCAAGGGCTTCTCTGGAGTGAAAGATTACCCTTTTTTTCCTCTGAAACACCTCCTGCCAAGGCCCTTAGCTTTATAAAAACCCCTTGCTTTGTTCTCTTTATAAGGTGGATTTGAGAGAACCCATCCTCCCACCTTCTTATTTTGGCCAATTCAAATAAAACCTTTCTCTATTTCCAAGCACTGATGGCTCAGTGATTGGTTTACTGCGCATCAGGCATAAGAACTTGAGATTAAGAGGTTTGGTATCAAGAGAAAGAGGACTGTATTGATCAGGATTGGCAAGGTATTATTGTACTAACAAATAAACCCCTAAATCTCAGTGTTTTTAACCCATTTCTCAGTGACAAATGCTGATTTCTCACTCATACTAAGCCAGGGGAGAGGTCTCTGTTTGACCCAGGCTGACAGAGGCTTCAATCATCTTGCTGCTATACCTTCTGGAACATGAGATCTTCTTAGTTGCTGCTTCAAGGAAAAAATGCATGAATATTTCACACCTGCTCTTCTAAGCTTCTGTCCCAAAATGACATGTTACCTCCACTCCCAGTTCATTGGCTAGAACTGGTCACGTGAGCCTGCCTAACTGCAAGGGAGTGGGAAATGCAGACTGTATATGCCTGGGAGGAGAGTAGAATTGGATATTGGTGAGGACGAATCAGGTTTGCTTGGAAGGGAACAGAGAAACGGAAAAGTGTTTTTAGCCTGGGAGTGAACGGAGCATGTGTGTAGGCCAAGAAAAAGGTGCCAGAGGAAGAGGACTATGAAAGGGGAAAGGAGGAGGGTGAGAAAAAGCGAGAATTAATAGGATAAAGTCCTAGAAGAGGGATGGGCACAAAAGCGCCCATTAGGGTGGGCTTATCCTTGGAAATGAGGGATGCATTTCTTCCTTAGAGTCAAACGTGAACCAAAGAGGGAGAATGAAGCCTCTGTGAGATTTTGTGTGGCACAAAAATTCTCATCATCATTATTAGCAATATTATTCTGAGACTTGACCTGTCCTTCCTTTCTCCTTTCCAGAATTCTATTTACAATTCTTGCATATGAGAGTTCAGACAATTCCAGCACTTCCAAAATTAACCCAAGACGATTAGTCAACAGGACTGAATTAGCAGGGCATTCAAGAGTCAATTACATCTCTCCCATCTTAAAGATAAAATTCAGAGTTGAATGAAAGCAGATATTTCAGGGTCCCCTAGGGATTCGCAGTTTGATGTTTTCCTTTTTGGGCTGCGTTTTCTTGTGCAGGTTCCCAAAGTGTCAGCTCTCCTGGCCTTTAGCAGAGCATTACAATTTGAATAGTGAATTACCCCACTGGGTCAGGGAAATGGTAATACTATTGCTTCCACTGTACTTACAGTTCAAAGTCATGAGAAACACGATTCTGGATTTGCATCTAGGACCATATGAAACAGACTAAAGTAAATGAAAAATATTTTTTTCTATTTTTAAAAGCCCACATCAGAGGCTGATTACTCAGTCATTTCTGTTCTTCCTTATCACTAGCCTAGTTCCCTCATCTTGCATTTGAGATGTCTATCCTCATGTTTTGCCCTCTATGGATATAGAGAACAACTGTACAAACCCTTGTATATGTGAAGACTATTATTATATTGTCCCACAGTCTTAATTTCAAACTCAAAATATCTTTTCTCTTTTCCACAAATGTATCAAGAGGCTAATATGTGCCAGTCACTGGGGTTATAAAATTAATGTCAATAAATCAGTCCTTGCTTACAAAAAACTTGTAGGGGAGGAAAAATAATTTTCCCTCTACCCTTCTAGGTTCTTGGCTGAGACCCCCCTCCCTACTCCCATAATAAAAGACAGATTAACAGGAGAAAAACAAACAAGTGTAATAATATATATACCTCTTGTACACATGGAAGATACCCAGGAAAACTGAGTAACTCCCCAAAATGTCACAAGCTATTACCTTAAATACCATCTCCAGCTAGACAGAGAGAGAGATAGAACTTGGATAAAAATGGGCTTAACAAGGATCCTCCCAGTCTATCATACCCAGAGTTATCTATGGTGATAGCTCCTTCCTGGGACAGGCCTTCTCTCTTGAAGTCTTTTAGGCAGTTAGGGGGAGAGTCAAAGTTTCTTTCAGAGTCTTTTGTTCTTAAAAATAATCAAGCCAGAGAGACACATTTTGGAGTGGCCAATTCTGAACCCCCCTAGAAGGGAGGCAGGATTGAGGGGATAATGGGGGCTGAATTTTAGCCCATGAGCCACTCACCAAGCCTTGTGCCCTAGCTGGGTCATGGGAGGAAGGGGCACCTTTTTCTAATTAACACAAACGTGCTTTATGGGTTAGTGGCAGCCCTGAGAGGGATTACATCCTAGTATAACTAAACAACCTCAGATTGAAATTCTTAAAATATTTGTCATTTCTGTCCTAGTAGGATTGTTAGATTTAGCAAATAAAAATACAGGACACCCAGTTAAATTTGAATTTCAGATAAACAATTATTATTTTTTTTAGTATAACTGTCTTCCAAGCAATATTTGGGACATACTTATAGTAAAAATTTTTCCTGGTTCATCTGAAATTAAAATACAAGTTATCCAGTTAAATTTAATCTGCATCCCTAACCCTAACTGGGAGATATTCTCAGACGTCCCTTATATTTGTAATTCAGCCGTCCATTGTGCAGCATGGCCTCTTGCTCCTGCCTTCCATCTCTTCTCTTTCCCTTTCCAACTCATTTCCTTCTAACCACCCCAATTTTTTTCATTTCTTATGGAGAGCAGTTTAGCTGTCAGGCTCATCTCAGCCCAGATCATTCAGTCTCTGCCCAGGAGGCTCATCTTCGTAACCAAACATGGTCTTTGTCCTAAATAAGAACAATTCTCTCCCAGAGAGGATTTCTGCAGCCAGCTCAAAGTAGCAAGTGTTCCTGTTCTTCAATACGGTTATGTAGCCAGATATTGTGCAGAGATCCTGAGGGAGAGTTGACCCATTATAATTACAACAATTGGCCCACATTTGTTATGATGGATAAACAAATAAATGTGATAATTTTAGTTTGGGAAGATAATGCCACTCATGTATTTTTGATCTGGCAGTTGAATCATAGAACCCAGGGTGTTAGGACTGAGTGAGATTATTTTCAAGAGTCTCTAGTCCATACTCCTTCCTCCGTTTGCAGATAGAGGGACTAAAGTAAAGAGAGTGGCTGTGACTTGTTCAAGGTCACACAGCAAGTTCATATTAGAGCTTGGACTTCCCCTGGATTTGCTGTCCTTGTCCTTGTCTCTCAGGAGATGCAAATGATTTGGCAGAATTTGCCTTTTTCAAAGCATGACTCCCTCTCTCCTTGGTTGTGATTTTTGTCTGGTGGTTCTCCTGTGTTGTGCTAAGGTGAAAGTAAGCTTCACAGTTTGTCACTGTTCAGCCTCCTGGGAGAATCCTAAGTAGTATGTTCTCTCCCAGGCCCCCATGCCCATCTTTGCTGGACCTCAGTGGAAGCTGCAGTAGGGAGTGGGTTGCCCTCTGCCCATCCCTCTGGTCCTGCCAAGGAGTTGGATTTGCCCATGATGATTTCCACGCAAAAACAACAACAAATGCCTTCACATCATCAATTTCATTGCAATGAAGAGGAAGCGCTCAGCTCTCTCTAAGTGAAGTGTAGACGTTTTCTCACTGTAAAAATATGCTTAGTGTGATTTTGTGGCAAAAAAGATTTCTTGTCAGTGTGGGATCATGCAGACATTGCTAAGTTTCTCCCTCTGCTCTTCTCCTTGAAGCCATTGTGCAAGGGCCAGTCCTGTTGAGAGTGTTTCCATGTTGCCACTTTTGTTTTTCCTAAATTTGTTGCCTCCATAAATGTTAAGCACTATTTCCTGACCTTTCTAAATTAGACCATACTGCTAAAGGGAGCCAATCAGTCACACTGCAAAAAGACTCAGCCCCTCTGGCGAAGACTTGGACACTTTTAGGACTTCCTTGTTTTAACCTCCTCCTGCTGGTGAAAAATAATCCACATAGATTCTGTTCAGAAGCTGAAAAATTTAAGGGGAGGGAATTTGAGTCTCATGGTAACAAAATACATTCACTTACACAAAGTTAGTGATTCTGTCTTCTAAATACAGAAAGATGAATATTTCTTCTATTAGCCATTGCAGTCTAATCATTACCTGGCTGCTGCTAACAAGGAACCCAAGTATCATGCACATTGTATTTATATATAACATATTTCACAAATGTTATGAAGTATAATAATCCATAGACTGACCTATTGTATCCATTCTTGGGCATTTATGACATATGCCTGTGGCTATTGGAATTACAGCGAACCAGGAGAATGGGATGGAATAGCCTGCTTCTGTCCAACCTTTTCCACCTTCTGTTTGATGCTTTTCATTGACTATGGGATGTGAAAATTAGATTTCTATGCCTGCTGTGAATGTGCCCAAGAGTTAGGAGTTAACTCTGCTAAGAGTTAAGAGTCCCAGAGTGAGTTCCTTGCACAGAGAAAGCATGAGCACTCAGTAACTGTCGAATGAACAAACATTAAAGAATCAATGCAGTATATTTCTTTAGTGCCTATACTTTGTAAAATATATTTGGGCTGCTCAGAGGAATTTTATGCTTCCTTTTTTATTTTAGGTGACTTCTTCATGGTTGAAGTTGATAGGTATGTAGCCTTCAGATGAGTTAGGTATTAATATGCTATTTGTAATTCTGGGGATTGAATGAAGGGAGGAAACAATGAAAATTATAGGTTATTATAGAAAACAACATTTTCTATTTTTTAAATATGTGAACCTTTCCACAAGCTTTGCTCTGCAGTGTACATCCATAATTTATGAGAGCTCTTTTGCTGAGGAATGATGTGAGACAATGCTTTGAATTGTAACATACTTTATAAATGTTAAATATATAGCTCTTTTGTCCATTTGGGATCTAAGAGTGTAGATAATTCATCTTCCCTGTTTGCCACCATTATCACAAATTCCACCCATTTTTGGAATGCCTGTACTAATGCTGAAGGATGTACAGAGATGATTAAGACACAGATCCTGCCCTCAAGTTGCTGACAGCCTATTAGAGAAAAGAAGCCATGGACACAATGTTGATGAAAAGCATGGGTGAAGGCCTCTAGTCTGGGCTTTGCTTATGAAGGCATGACACTGAACTTCATATGTATGAGTTTCCTCATCTGTAAAATAAGGGCTTTAGATGACCTGAAATTTAAATTATTATTCTATGATTTTATGACAAATACTGTAAAAATATATGACCCATGAGATCAGTTCCCTCCTGTGTCATTCACTGCTGTTTGTTTAGCACCTACCATAAACACTGGCACACACTAGGTGCTCACTTGTTTATTGAATGACTGAATGGACAGATAACATGCTAAAGAAATTGTGGGGGAGGGAAACATTTCCCCCCTTCCCCTCTTGCTTCTTGTGGCTGGTTGAATAATTAAAATAAGATAAGGCAGGCTAACAGCAGAAAATCAAATTTAATGTGTGTGCATGGGGAATTCACATAAGCATGAAAAATTCCAAAGACTGTCAGATAAAATTTTATATATATATATCATTCTAAACTAAGAGAAATAAGGTTCAGGTCTAGGATTTCAAAAGGAGAGAAGACACTTCACAGGAAGATGAGAAGAGTTAATGTTTAGTAAACAAATGTTTGCTGGACCATGCTGAGACAATGGGCCACAGAGGGGACTTGGATGAAATGGGCCTTGCTAGGTTCCTTGCTGTGTATCACACCTAGTTCATATTTTACTTTAGCTATCTATGGTGTTAGTTCTTCCCAGAACAGGTCCCCTATCTTTAAATTATTTTAGGCAGTAGAGGGGAAGAGCAAAGTTTTTTCCTAAGCCTTCTGGGCTTTGATTGTTTTTAGCTCAAAATAATCCAAATGCCAGAGTGGCACATCTTGGAGAGACTCGTTCTGAACCTCTACAATATCAAGAGTAAAGAGAACTCATTTTTGGATTGGGTGATCAGTGAAGACTTTATGGAGGAGATAGTATTTGAAACAGACTTTAACAAAAGGCATTTTCACAGGTGAAAATTTGGAATGGGATGCAGTTGAAGGGACTTTGTATCCAAAAGAAGCTGTGTGGTGTAGTGGGAAGAATATGGGACTTTGAGTCAGAAGACTTGAGTTCAAATCCAAGGTCTGCCACTCGCTAACATGTGTCCTTGGGCAAGTCACTAAAATTCTCAAAGCCTCAGTTTCCTCATGCATAAAATGGGGATGATGAAACCAATCACTTGACAGATTTGTTATGAGGATTAGATGAGATGGTACAAGGTATGTTACATCATCTGATGCAGTGTTCAAAAAATGTGAATCTGAATAAGTAACAAAAATCAAAGAAGCATGGAGGTGGAAAATGAAGGGTATGTCTATGGACTGGTGGATATTCTATGTTGGCATAGGGTACAGTTGCAAAAGAAGTTAAAGTCTGATTGTGTGGAAACATGCATGATGTGGGTAAGACTGTGGAAGAGTCTTTAAGTCTGTGTTGTATGTATTGATTTTTCTTAAAGAGGAACAACCAAGTAAAACTCAAGCCTTTGGCTCAGATCCAAGGTCTGTGACCTTCCCAACAGACAAGGTTCACATTATAGTTTTCTTGTATGAAGGAATCCCTGACTATGGGATTTACACCAAAATCAATAAAAATACCTCCTGCTTCTGAAGGGAGTGTTGATCAGATAAGCAGCATGTGTGTGCACCAAGAAGAGCATGGTTATAATGCCAAATCAAAATTTCATAGTCTTACAGTATTGAAAAGAAATTAACATGCAACCTACAAATAGTTAACTCAACCAAAGATATTAGGTGTGGGGTTGGGAGAGATGGAATGGCGGAGATGACTCCTAGATTTTGAGCCTGAGAGAAAGGTGGTGCTATGAACAGACACAAGGTTGTCTTGAGGAGTTGTAGCTTCTGAACAAGATGCTGTATGTGCCTTAGACAGTTTGAGATGCTGCAGAGGTTGGTCTATCAGCAGCCAGTGGAAGAAGAGTTTGTTATAGATAATGCTTTTGGGGCTCATTTGTATAAAGGATGCAATCAAAGCTGAGCGAGTTTTTTACCACCACCTTTCTGATTTGGTTATTGTGGCCCTAGATATGCTTCCAGATAATAATAAACCAACATTCTCTGAGCAATTACGATGTGCTAGGCATTATTATAAGTGTTTTACATGAATTATCTCATTTATCCTCACAATAGGCCTGTGCAGTAGGCACTACTATTATTCTCATTTTACAGTTTAGGAAACTGAGACAAACACACACAAAATTAAGTGACTTGCCCAATGGAGCCGTATTCAAACCCAGTTCTGTCTATCTGACTCCAGTGCTAGAGTTCTTAAACACTCCCGAGAAGGGTTATCCAGTTAAATTTGAATTTCAGATAAACAATGAATAATTTTTAGCAAAAGTATGTCCCAAATATGAAGGTCCTATGTTTTTAGTTGCTAAATCTGGCAACCGTATTTCTGCGGGCATAATGGGAAGAGTTAACCCCTGGATGCCATCCCTGTTTCTTTCCTCTCACACAAAGTTAAGTCTCTTTTGGTCTACTCCTTATTCCCTGGCTCTCTTCTCCCATGGTGACATCATGCTTGGGCCCTTGTGTCACACCAGATGTTTCTGGAGCCAGGCAAGAGAATTCCACCTTATTCACCTTTGTCATCCCTCCTTCTGCTCCTCCACTGTAGGGGCCAGACTGGATTGCAGACCCTCTTGCCCATCTCAGCATCTCCCATCACCAGCCAGGGAAAACCATGTCAATGCTCAGCTGTACTTGACTTCCATTCCCTTATTCCCAACACTTCGTCTTCTTTGCCTTGATTTCCTTTTAGTCACAAAAGGAGTGGATCACCACTAGGAGAGTGTGGAATGAAAATAGGAAAGAGTTAATGAGCAATAGAGACACATCCATGGTGGGTGTGAAAATTGAAGGAAGAGTTTTCCAGGTGGGAAAAATGACACAAATAAAGACACTGAGTAGGTGGACATGACCTATTCTTTCTCACTGTTCTTAGGGTTTCTTTCATTGCTCTCTAGCTCCCATTTACCCCACTGAAAATTGACTGAGTAGCCTATGCTTTGGATGATTTTTCCTTCTCACTATATCAATTCAGTCATTTTCAGCTGAAGTTTCTTTACCTTTCTGCCTGTGTTGACAGGGCTTTAAGAGAAAATTCCAAAAACAACTGATCTTTTTTTCCCCCATCCATTTTTATCCACAGTTAGTCACAGGTGTTGAACATGCTTAATCCTTTTGGAAATAGGTAGAGTTCGAATATTCCATGATTCTAGTTCAAAATACTTGAAAAGATAAAAGAGAATGCCCAATAGGCTTTTTAACGGTAGGGGTGCTGTTTGGTCCAGGTCAACTCTTACAATCTGAGACTGTCTTTGGGAACCAGGAGCACAGGGTTAGTTCTCCAAGCAGGACATCTCTCTCTTCAGAGACCACTGCTAGCTGGGACCAGATGGCTTATGTTCTGATCAGGAGTGTTCTCCAGAAATGCCCGTGTTCAAATCAACCATTGATTAATGGTGACTCACAACCTCAAAACTGAAGCTGCTTTTAGATAGCCAAGGTGCCACCACGAAGGAAGGCTTGTATAGGCCTTTAAGAGCAGCAAGAAAGGCCAGCAGACAAGGCCAGTGTATTATTGACGAATATTTTTATCCTTTCATTTGTATTTTATCCAAGAAAGGATTTGAGGTGACTTGCAATGCAACAGACAGTACAGGATAAAAAATAAGTGAAGGCTTTGGGGGTGGAGGTGGAGCAAGGAAAATGGGCACATGCCTGTCCTTGGTTATGTCCTGTGAGCTTGAGTATGCATTCTCAACCTGGCCCCTCCCTTGCTCTGATGGCTGATTTCAGTTGGGGTGAGTACAAACTCTTCCTGTTCTGACTTACCCCGTGACTTGGCATTTCTGACAAGATATCTACTCTAGTAATATTGACTTGAAGACCTGGATCTTTCCCAGTTTATTGGGTGCCTCCAGCGCCAGCTTTTTGGATCTCTCCCCGGGAAGCTGGAAGGCTTGGCTAATTATGCAAGTGGGAAGTACAAGGATATCCTCCATTCTCAGTCAGAACAGGGGCTTGAGAGTCTGTTGAATTGGAGACTTGTCACCTCTTGGGTTATCCAACTTACACCATCAGTATTCATAGGAGACAGTTAATACTATTATCATTCATGTAGTCAATAACATTGAATGCAATCATTGTCATTATTTATCACTAATGATAGCTCAGGGCTGTACTAAAAGTAATTATTATTATTTCCTAATGAATGTACATGTGAGGAGTATAACTTAGCATCACTACCCACAGGACTGCAGCATATCAACAATTATGTCATTAATAATTTGATTTATGTTGTAATTGTCAAGAAGAGTTCCAAGTTAATGCTATGGATTTATTTAATTGACTTTTGGGTTGCAGCCTAATGCTTCTTTCTCTGGTCATCAGGCATCTCAATTATTAATCATGGTTTATCTCATATGACTAATAACAGAAAATGAGGGATTCATTTTATTTCATATGCTAGACGTCTAAATGGAATGTGGTAGAAAGGAAAGACAATTCTTCTACACCTATAGCTCTCACTATGGCATGCACGGTATCAGAACTGAACATAAATGTTTTGCTCTGGGGAATTTTCTTTGTATTATTGTCAGAAGTTTGAATGGTTCATAACCTGGTGAGTTCTAGAAGATTCTGATACTATGTTTTTCTATTTGCTCTTCATTTTCCTCATTGAGAATTGCCTGACTAATCTGTGTCTTATCTGAATTTTCCTTAACAGCAAAACAATTGTCATTTTCAGCTGAAGTTTATTTGTCTTTCTGCATGTGTATGTAGGACTTTTAAGGGCAAATTCCAAAAGTGCCTAACTTCTTTTACTCCCATATTTTAATCAAGCTTTTTATTTTGACATAATTGTAGATTCATATGCAGTTGCAAGAAATAATACAGACTGTAGCCATTTTCCCCAAAGGTGACATTTTACAAAACTATAATACAATATCACATCTGAGATATTGACATTGATATAGTCAACACACAGAGCAGTTATATCCCCACAAGGATTCCTCATGTTAGTATTTTATAACCATGCCTCCCTCCCCCATTCATTTTATCTATAATTATTCACAGGTTTGTGTTACTTCAATTCCTTTTGTAAGTAGATAGAGTTCTTCCACTTTCAGTAAATCCTGGATCAACGAGTTATTGGTAGAAAACAACCACATTCTATGGGTTTCTAATTATGTTTGTAGTTAATTGTATGTAGCAAACCTCAGCTCTGATAAGTAGCGGAAATCGGAAATCGTTTGAAAGGTCCCTCCAACTAGCTCTAGGTCATACCATGGGGTTAGGCGATTGAGGGGACTCTATTGAGGGACTTACTAGAGCCTCTGCAGTGAGATGTTGAGGGAAAAGCAGTGGAAATAGTGGGACAAGTTAAGAGACAAGGCAGACTGATAGGCTGTGTTCTCAAGGCATGGCTGTCCAGCAATGGAAAACGCGGTACCCAATGGAGTGAGGTGAACTCTTCCTTGAGCAAAGCTTATATGGGAATTTTCAAAGTTCCAGTTTGTATGTGTGTACATGAGTGGGATGGGGGCATGTGGCAAGAGTGGGTGATGCTCTTAAATCAAGTGGAGAGTGTCTCTTGGTTCTTTTGGAGAAAGTCCTTAAGCAATAGATGGATCTGCTGAGAACAGGGTCAAAATCTTGTAGGAGGGGCCTGATCAGTGTTGGGGTGGGGTATAGCTGTTTTGCAAGGCTGATATTCAGCCCTAGTAAGACTGAGGCAGAAGCCCACGCAAACAGACTTTACCAGTTCAGAAAGCGTTCCAAGAAAATCATGACTCTGACAATTCTAGAACTTAGTTCTACTCAGTGTGCATTTGTCAAGTATTTACTAGGTGCCAGATTCATTGAGGATGTAATGCTCACAAACTATAAGGACCTGAGAGGCCAGTGGATATAGTACGCACGAGGCCAACCTAGGATCATACTAGAGTAACAAGACACAGTCTAGATCCCATCTTTTGGTGTGGCTGGGGCTCCCATAAGACTCTCTGCCTTAGTCAGGATTGGTTTTAGCATTTCGTATATTCCCCGCCTATCTCATTATTAGGGCTTAAAATTTATAGCAAGCTAGCTGGCTAGCTTAAAATTGATGGATAGATAGATAGATAGATAGATAGATAGATAGATAGATAGATAGATAAAAATTTATAGCTAGCTTAAAATTTATAGATAGATAGATAGATAGATAGATAGATAGATAGATAGATAGATGGATAGATACATAGGTACACAGAAATGTAGATGGATGGAAATGAAGCTCAGCAATCCCTGCAGAGTGGGGCTGCAGAAGGCAAGGGCTAACACTTTACAATAATTCAACACTCCTTTTTCCTTGGAGAGTAATACAAAGAGCATTTAACACTTAAGATACCAGTAGACGGACTGGTGCAGCTGCATGTCACTGTGAAGGTTTTCAGAGCTCTGAAAAATCTATAGCTGATTGAAAAATCCTGATTGGTCTTGCTTAGGATCAAAAAGCTTTCATTAACATCTTTAATCAGTGTAATGAAATCTTGAACTATTTTCCTGCCTTTATTGTTGCTTCAACCAGTAACCTAAATCTCAAGAGAACTCAATGAATTAGAATGTGACCTAAAATCAAGAGAGAAGAGTCATCAATCAAAAAAGGAAATTATTTGAGGAACAGAAATGATTTGAATACCAAAGAAACATTGCTTGTTGATAGAAATATACGCTTGTAACTATTGTTTCATTGGTCATGTAGGCCATGGAACAAATCAAGAGCCCAAGTCACATCAAAAAGAAATTTGATTTTAGACTTCCCTCAGCTACCTTGATTTTCTGGAACTTCAACTTTGATTCCCTGTGACTATAAATCTTGGTTCTTTGTTCTCTCCTTGCCCTGTCTTTCCCCCATTTGTGGTGTTCTCCATCTTTTTTTCTCCCCGTTTTATCGATAAATAATGTTCTCCATCCTGAAGAAGTGCTCCACACTTATCTTTTCTCCCCGGGCTCTGTCTCTGTGAAATCAAGTTGTCAGATAGCAGAGACCTTTTTAGTGAGTCCCTATCAAGATAGGCTAATTTAACAAACAACCCTCAAATGTCAAGGGCTTACCACAATAAGTATTTCTTGGTCATGCAAAATCCAGTGTTGATGTTCCTTGCTAGTCAGTTGTCCAAGGTAGCTCTCCTCTAAATGATGACTCAAGGTTGCAGCCTTCTTCTACATTATGATGCTGTCATCTTCAATATGAGCCTCCACAGTCACTGCAGAAGGGAAAGAAAGTGCAAGGATGGAATACTTGATACTTGGTCAAGAAGTATATGTACTCCACTTCTGCTTTCATTCCACTGGCCAGAACTAGTCACACAGCCCCACATAGATGCAAGAGGGACTGGGAAATGTAGTCTCTGGCTGGGCAGTCACTTCCCAATGGCAACAGCACACTTTGTGTACTGCTGGCTGTTTCTCTCTTACCATCCTTTGAAAACATTGTTCCATGAGAGTGCCTCAGTCCTAAGCGACCTGCTCTATTTCCTGTTCCAGCTGAACTATGTGTAATCACAAAATCCTCCTCAAGTCAAAACCACCAGTAAGAAATGCAATCTTTTTTTAAAATTTAAATAATGTATCTGGAGAAGAATGGACACCTCTTTGTGTGCATAGTTATAACATCTTACTGTGTATGCTTTCTGGAACCAGAAATCCCCCCATTAAAATTGGACCATCACTTAGAAGATAAAAATTCCAACTTCACTTCTTGACAATAATTTCAGCTCAAGTTTTCATGTTTGTTAAATATCATGAATTTGGAGAATAAAAGCCTTAACTTACTTTTCTTAGACAAAAGCTGGATTTTGACTGGCCCAGTTGAGTTTGCTGAGTTGTGTTCTCTGGTACCGGTTTCTGACCCATGCAGATTCGAGAGTGACTCTCACCATTGGTAAAGAGCCCTTGTCTTAATCGCTTTTCTCTGGGGTCACCTTTCAGCGTAACACATCAGCAAAAATGACTAAATATATACGTATATGGATGGATCCCTCTAAAGGCTAAAAATATTGTATTTGATTGTCCTGCCTCCCTGGATTCTATTAACTTGTGGAGACCAAGGAATAACCTGGGGTTCTTAATCTTCTACGTTTAATTCAGGTCCTATTATTTACATAACCATTTATTTCCTGACCAAGGCCTGCTGTTCTCCAAAGATAGGGCAATTGTTAAATAAATTATACTTCATCTATATGTTGGAGTATTAAGAAAGAATTAAATTTTGTTTCTCAGAATTTTTAATAACCATTACAAAATGCTCATATTTAGCTTTTAAATATATATATAAGTGATCTCAATTTGTGTGTGTATATATATGCATAGCAAAAAGATTGGAAGAAAACATATCAAAATTTTAACTGATTATCCTAGGGCAGTGGGATTGTGGGTGACTTTCATAGTCTATATTTTTCTATGTTTTCCAAAGTTTAAAAATGAGCATGAATTACTTACGAGAAGAGTGTTAGTCACCTTAACTGTCAATCAAGTCCAGCATAGTAAGAGGCTAGCAGAAAGGGGAACTTTGTCTTAAAGTGGTTGAATCCTCTATCTTTAAATGAAAAAAAGTAGAGGGACCTAGCATCCAAAACAATGGTTATATCATTTTTGCCCATTCTAAAAAATTTACTGGTGAAATTTACTAGTCCTTTGCAGATAAACCTTTCCATGTGAAATGCAGTTTTTCTTTTTCATTGCGGCAGCTTGTTATAGAATGATAAGTTGTATAAGCACGTGTCAGAATTAAGTCAAGAAATATGAACTTCAGGTAGATAGCATTAGTCTTTGATTTTCTTTTTTCATAGGAGGAGCCAGTATTGCATGAGACATAGCATAGGATTGGGAGTCCTGGGCCCCAATCTGGGCCATTATGTACTAGCTGTGTGAAGTGGAGTCAGTTACTTAAAGTTTCTGAAATGTTGTGTCCGTATCTACAGACTGTAGACGATACCTGTTTGGCATGTTTATTTTGATGATTAGAGATAATAAATGTAAGCCTAGCTCACTTGCTGAATTGCTCACTTGCTGCTGCTGCTTTTGCTATTGCTACAATTATTATTACCACCAGTGCTCTGGCCATGACCTGCCCCTCTATCAGTGGGAATGGCATCTCTATACTCTCTGGCTGTGCTGAAGTCGGCCAGGTTAGTTTGATTGCTATAGCCTAACTTCCAGTTCCAGTCAGGGCTATATTTAGCTGCTTTGTAAGGGCAGGACAACCCTTCTCAACCTACACTCCCCCCCTCCCAGCCCCTAATCTAGCAACTAAGGAGTTAAGTTCTAGTGAAGCAGGGGACATCCAATAACTAGCTGGAGCCCTCGGGTCTGCTTCTTTTCTGATTGTTCAGTGCCTGTGGGGTACTGATTGTTAAATATTTTGAATATTATGTCTGATTCTAGTCAAATAAAGACTAAAGGGAGTAATTTATTTCCTATATAATGGAAGAATAAAACACCATAATGGCCAACTGTGTTCGAACATTGAAGCCTTGAAAAGCGGGAGGAGATTTCCAGTAAATGTAAGTAGATAATGAAAATCTTTATTATTCCTCTTTTCACTTTGTGAGTCTCTCCCTCAAATGGCTCTGTGTTCAGGACAGTATTGGTGAGTGCAGCTGCTGTGGTCCTTGGGAAGCATCTTTATAGAGAAGACACTAACGGGAATTTTTCCTTTCCAATTTCATTTTCTAAGAGATGTAAAATGCATCTCACCAAAAACACACAAACAAAAACTTCCACAACCTTCTTAACTAGCTGTTCTCTGGTTGAGACGTTAGGAGAGAAGCCAGAAACTAATGAACCATGACTCTACATGAACTTTCTGTGTGGTCACTTAACATACATGGTCTGGCCCCATTATTACGTTGCAAAGCAAGATCAATGAAGATAATCTAACTAAAGCATTCAGTTCTTGGATTGTCATCCATATTCTTATGGATTTTAATTTGATAGCTTGGTTGCTTGGTTATAACTGAATCAAGAAGGGAGAGAGATAAATCTTCCTTGAATTAGATGATCTGTATGAGATAGAGTGTGGAATATTCTCCAAAAATAATTTTAGCTTAACCCAAGCCCTTAGAATTAAAATATCTTGACTATAAATTTGTCTTCTGTTCTCAATCCTAGAAGAACAGTAAAGGATGAGATTCATTTGCCTCTGCAAAGACTAAGTGAAGTAGAACTCTCTTATGGACTGAATGTTTGTCTCTCCTCAAAATTGATATGTTGAAGCCCTAACCCCCAATGTGAATGGTATTAGAAGGTGGAGCCTTTGGGAGGTGATTAGGATTAGATGAAGTCATGAGAGTAGAGCTCTCATGATAGGATTAGTGCCCTTATAAGAAGAGGAAGAGACACTAGATCTTCCTCTTTCCACCATGTGAGGACACAGCTAGAAGGTGGCTATCTGCAAGCTAGGAAGGGAGCCCTCACCAAGAACCAAGTCTGCTGGCACCTTGATCTTGGACTTCCCAGCCTCTGGAACTGTTGGAAATAATGCCTGTTGTTTAGGCCACCCAGTCAATAGCAGCCTGAGTAGAGTAAGACAAACTCCCTGACACCCAACCTTTCTATAACATAGATTCAGTTATATTGCTGACCAAAGCATGCACCCCAGATATAACAACTCTATATTGAAATTGATATTAATATTCTCCTTCAAGACTAGCATTATATCAGGATTTTACATGTCCATTTTAGAGGGATATGTTTCTCGTAGGAGACTGTCTTTCCGGGGCTAGATAGTGATGCCAAATATTGTTGGTCTGTGCCTTAAGAAGTTCTTCACTAAGATCATGGCATTTGGCCAGTGGTTAGACTGACCTGGTCAAGGTAAACCATGTATTGGAGCTGGGAGAAGAGAGATCATACTTTTGAGCGTCTGTGTTTGAATTAGTATAGTATTACTCTCTAGAATCTCTTGTGCTAGCAGCCAGGAGAGCCCCGTGACAGTAGTCATTTGTTTTGACTTGAGTGCCTCTGCTATTTTAAAGGTGGACCATTTCAAGCTTCCTCCTCAACCTACCTAGTCAGCCAATCTGCAATTAAGGAGATCAGATTGTCTCAATGTTAGTAGCTTCCAACCATTCTGTGGTCTTTAAAACAAATTTTGCTATAAATTCTTAATCCACAAGAGTACATCTTGTTTTCCGAGTGTCCCTCTTCTTTATAGCATTGACTTCTTTTATACTCATCCTGTTTTTATTCCTTTACCTTAACTTTATAGCGTTTGGGAAGGAAATAGATATAACCATGTGTGGTTCAGTTTGCCACAACTGCAAGTCTCCTAACATACACCATTTTTAGCTCCTCCTAGGGACTGATGAGGTCCTTTCCTCATCTGCTCAACCACTCTACCATCAGACTTAATGCCCCGTGTTAATGCCAGCCTGCTAGACTGTATTCTCTGATGTTTCCGCTGCTACAGTTAAAGGGGGAGATTTGCTCCACACAGAGAGAGAACCACTCACGAGCAGGTTTGTTTTTTTACTCCCTGGACAAGTCTTGGCCTAGTGGATTTTTGAAGCAGACAAAATTGAGTTCACATCCTGGTATTGTAATTTACTTACCATATGGCATAGGAAAAATCAATTAACTTCTCTGATCCTGAGTTTTTCTATCTGTAAAATGGACATAAAAATATCTGTATCTCCGAGTTTTATGAAGATTATATGAGTTGAAAGTTTAGGAACACTTAACAGGTGACCTAAGCTATAATAGATTCAATAAAGGAGAGTTCTTATTATATTCCTATAAGGCAGAGGGTAAGGCTGAACAACTGATTATTTGCACGATTGGTTACCTTAATGGAAAAGAAAACCAGTAAAATCAGTTATTTGGTACTAAATACCAAAAATAGTATTTTATTTATTAGAAAGGCTAAATTGACCAGAGTAGTCAGTTTAGTCAGGAGAGACAGTTGTGTGGAAAATTTCCCTAAATTAAAACAGATGAATAGTTTATTGGGTTTACCAATATGCCAGCATCTTTAGATTGGCGGCTTACTAAAGTGAAAGGATTCTCTAGTTGAAATGTGTTGACGATTTGGGTGTTTGTAAATCTATTTCAAATTCAATAAATAACTATAGAGGACTTGTGGGCCCTTTTCTAGGCTCTGAAATGAGAAGGTGGATGAGGTGGGTGGTGAATAAAAAATGCATGGTCCCTGCTCTGAAGAAACTTGCAGGAGGGGAGATGAGATGGATACTTAAGTCACTACAATAAGCATAACACACACTGAGCAAATTATAAGAGCTCATAAGAGTCAGGGTATTTTTTTCCTTGATGTAGTCATGGGAGAGAGGTGGAGGGGGTGGCATTCTGGAGGGAGTGGGCTTTCATCTGGGCTTTTAAAGGATGTAGACTCCTTGTTTGTATTCTCTTATGAGATGGTCGTTCAGGTACGGCCACACGAGGAGACAGGAGAGGCTCAGGGAAACACAGTTTATTATAATCACAGGTGCTAGAGATAGGAGGCACAGTAGACCACACAGGGCCACGTGGGAAAGACACCAAGGTGGCCAGGAGGCAGAAGACAGGAGTGAGGGGAAGGTTTAGGCCACAGCCTTTATTGGGGTTTCTGAGGGAAGGGCAAGGCAGAACAGAGTGAATAGTTTTGTATTGGCTAGTTTGAATCATTTCTGTGGACTTTGGGCAATAAGGGTGGTCCCTAGTTGTCGGGCACCTGGCCCTGGGATGATTAAGGCAGAGGAATATTATCTCCTGGGATGTAGGGGCCAGACAGAGGAGATATGACTCTGAATGAGTTGGTTTGCATATCAAAGGTATGTTCCTGGCTGGGCCTTTGTTATCTCTAAGAATGGGCTAGCCCCTGGAGGGGCAGACTTTATCCAGCCAGAAAGGTTTTTTAGGATGTCAAAGCATCATAATATATAGAAAATTAAAAATATTTATAATATACTTCTTTAGCTGTTCATTTTGGCTTGTCCACATTTTTGACTCCTGAATATGTAGTAAGCCACCAGCACTGTCGGGACAAAGGCACAGGAGGCAAACTGGTAGCAGGAGTTTTCAGAAGAGAAGCAATGCTGTTCTTAGATGTGGTTGCAAATATTAAGGTTGATGATATACAGCCCCATGGCCTCCTTTTGTCAGGGTCTGAAGGGCTGGGTCAGCTCATCTCTGACAAGCCCAAGGCAGCTGTTCTGTCTAATACATCTTGGCTTGAACAATTGGATTAAGGTGATGTTTTGATATATTGCTAGTCATCTTTTATATGCCCAAATCTCTGATACTCTTGGCTTCCTAGATGATTGTATTCCTGTTGGCTGTGGCAGCCCTGTGAGTACAGCATTTTGAGAGTCAAAGGAGCAAAAAATACACTTTCCAGCTACTATCCAAGAGTGTTGTAAGACTCTGCTTAGAGTAATCAGCTGTACAATAGACATTTGGCTTCTGTTGGTCATCTTCCTGATGAAGTACCATTGGAAAGAATATTAATAACTCACTTGCTCATTTTTAATTTTTTCCTACAGGTTGAAGCGTTATATTATTTTTTATTATCAACAGATGGTAAAATATTAGCATTAAAGAAAATTTTGAATCAGATAAACCCTGATCTCTTAGATGCTTATAGTAGATATTTGTTCCTTGCTCATTAAAGCCCAGTTGGCAATGGTAGGGGTGAGGCTCTGTCCCACACTCAGAGACTTAGACTGACAGAGATTCTGCCATCTTCAACACATGATTTCTTGGTATTGACATCCAGCTGGCAGACAAGGAAAGAAGCCACATGGGAGATGTGTATGAACCAGGCATGGAGGTTGCTCACATAAATTCTATACAATTCTATTGGCCAGAACTCAACCACATGGCTCTAGAAGGATGCAAGAGGAACTAGGAAATGTACCAACTGACAGGGCAGCCACTTCCCAGCATCAGCCCATTTTGGTGCAGCTACACACAGCTACTGTTTTCAATTTGGCATCACTGCAATCATAATCATTTTGTGTCCTGCTTTTCCACTTAATATATTAAAACCTTTCCTATCTGCATAGTTTGCATAATTATTTTTAGTCATAATATAGTATTCTATTGTATTGATGAATCATAATTTATTAGACCATCCCTTATGGGACATTTGGATTATTTTTCTGGTTTTGAGGCTTACATATTTTCTTTCTATGAACGTCCTTCTGCTTCAAGATTTATCCCTCTGTTAAATTATTTTCTTAGAGTAAATTCTCATGAGTTAAATTAGTCAAAGGAGGTGGCTCTTACATATTGCTATGCTGCTTTCAAAATGATGTTTCTATTCACAAGGCCACCATCAGTATGTAGAGATTCTAGTTCCACTTGAGTCTTATCACACAATGAGAATTAAAACATTGCTTTTCTAATCTGCAGAGAAACCTAGAGGAAGCAAATCTTCTTTTTATTTTTCTAGTTATTACTTGAAAATTATCCTCAAATATTGGGGGAGTGTTTCTTGGTCAAAAAGGGATAGTCAAAAATTCCTCTCCACAAGTGGTTGAATGAACTGTAGCACATCCACACGGTGGAGTACTATGTAGCTGTTGAAAAAGAGTGAGGGAGATTTCTAATGAACTAATTTGGAATAATTTCAAGGATATACTCAAATGAAAAAACGAAGTGCAAAAGACCATACCATGCTACCCTTCATGTAAGGAAGAAAGGGATATAAGAAAATATACACGTATCTGCTCATTTGTACCATAGATACAGGAAGGATAAACCAGAAACTGAAGAGACTGATTACCTATACGGTCTAGATGAGAAGGGAATGGAATGAAGGGAAGAATGGAAATGAGGTAGTAGAGATGAGGAGGCAGTGACACTTTTCAGAGTTTATCTTTTTGTGTAGAACTTAGAACTGTGGTAAAGTTCCACATACCCTACCGAAAATGAATTGATAATTAAAATCAACCAAGGGGGAAGGAGAACCCAATTGGAATACAAATACTAGTAACAAGTGAACCTAACTGTATTTCAGATGAATAACATAACCACATTGAAGGAGATGATGAGAAAAGGACTGACCTAAGTAACCGTGGTAGGAAGTCTCTAAGTTGGCCCCCAATGATCCCTGCCTCCACACTTTCATGCCCTTGTGTAATCCTTTCTTGAGCGGTGCTGAAGTTAGTGATTGCTTCTAGTGAAAAGAATGGGGCGGTGGTGATGGGATGTCACTTCTGAAATTAGAGTACAAAAAGACGAGGACTTCTGTCTTGGGCACCTTCTCTTCCTTGCTTGCTCATTCTGACAGAGCTGGATGCCATGTTGTGAGCTGCCCTATAGAGAGGTCCATGTGGCAGGGAATTGATGTTTCCAATTGACAGCAATCAAGGAACTCAGGCCTGCCAACAGCCATGTTAGTGTGTTTGGGAATGGGTCCTCCCCCAGTTGAGCCCTGAGATGAATGCAGCCCTGATTGACACCTTGATTGCAGCCTTGTGAGAGGCCATGAGCCAAAGGCATCTACCTAAGCTATCCCCAGATTTATGACCCACAGAAACTATGAGAAAAATGTTTGTGGTTTTCAGTTGCTAAATTTTTGGGGAAATTCGTTATGTACCAATAGATAACTAATATAGTAACTTTGGAAAACAGCATTCTGACTGGATATTGTAAGGTTAAAGATAAGAAACTATACACAAATACTGTATTCCTTTTGGTAACTCTGTTATTCACAGGGGTATTGTTTAACAATTCTGTAACAACTTTATGTGATCAACATGCAAGAAATAAAATGAATCTATTGTAGATAATGAGAGCCAGTTTTCTCATTGGTGGAGAAAGAAGTTACAAATAAGGAAAGAGGGGTCTAGAATGAGGTGTTGGATTGAACTCAGAGGTATCACTATAAACTCATGGCTTTTAGTATAGATACAGAGAGATAGATATATAAATAGATATTGATGTTTCTTATACATGGGTTAGTATACACACCCATATTTCTAGCTTTGTTCTCTGAGAGGACCTAGGAATCATGAGAATCCACTAGCAATAAGCACGCATAGTGCCCAGAACTTGATTTCTAAACATAATTTTCCAATAAAAGGAAACAAGGCTCCTCAGAGAAGTGACTGATCCCAGAGTTGGGGCATAGAAAATATAGGATGAACCTGGAACATCCTGTGGTACCAAAAAATAAAATGTTCACACAAAAAATACATGTCAAAAGGAGACAGAATCCAATCTGACGGGGCTCCTACTGGCTAAATCTGGGACAAGTCGAGCAATAAAATAAATAATGATAATATTGTATTATAACCTAGAACAAAATAAATATCCATTTGTATTGCATTATAACCTATAGAATAAAATAAATATCAATTTGCCCATACTGATATAAATAAATGATTGCATGAATAAATAAATGGAAGATATCTTAGTTTGGGCTGCTATAACAAAGTACCATAAACTGAGTGGCTTATGAACAATGGAAATTTATTTCTCATAGTTCTGGAGGCTGAAGTCCAAGCTCACGGTGCCAGCATGGTCAAATTCTGGTGAGGACTCTCTTCCAGATTGCAGACTGCTGACTTGTTGTATCTTCACATGGCAGAAAGAGAGCAGCAAACTCTCTTATAAGGGCACTAATCCCTTATGATCTCAACTAATCCTAATTACCTCTCAGAGGCCCCACCTCCTAATACTATCACATTGGAGGGAAGAGTTTTAACATATGAATTTTAGAGGGACACAGACATTCAGTCCATAACAGAAGAGAATGGGCAGCTCTTCCTTACAGAAGAATGCCAATTAATATGTGTAGAAGGAATGAGCGAAATACAAAATTACCATTAAACACCACAGTGATAATTATTTACAGTAAGATCCACTGATGAATTAAAAAAAAACAGTAGGTAAAAGTGTGAGGAGAAACAAGATATTGGCATAGTCTCAAAATGTCTCAAAGATGTTTACAAATTGCAAAGGGAAAAACTATTAACTTTACAGTGGAGAAACCAATCAAATACCACCTAAACCAAGTAATCAGGATTAATATCAATGATAATAAGACATATGGGCATGATGTACCTTCTGACATGATGCACTGAGAAGGGCAAGACATGACTTCTATGACATTCATGCCAACACTACATAACCTCAATCTAGCTATGAGGAAACATCAGACAAACCCATATTGAGGGCCATTCTGCAAAATAACTGCTCAGTACTCTTTAAAAGTGTTCAGGTCATGAAAGACAAATGAAGACTGAGGAGTTGTTGCAGATTGGAGAAGACTAAAGAGAAATAACAACTGAGTGCAAGGTGGATCTTGGAATAGAAAAAGGACATTAGTGGAAAAACGGGTGAAAGTTGAATAAGGCATGTAGTTAATAGTATTTCATTAATGTCAATTTCCTGGTTTTGATGATTGTACTATGATTATGTGAGATGTTAACATTAGGGGAAGCTGGATAAAGGGTAGACATGAACTCTCTATTATTTTTGCAACTTTTCTTCTGGGAAAGTTCTTTTCTGAAGATCTCTGGACCCATCCCTGAGGGCAAGACTTGCCTGGTTTTCAAGGGGAGGAACTTGATTCTCAGTCTAATGAATATTTCCATAGGACATATACTTTAATTAGTTATGTCTTCAGTGGGCTAATAGTTAATCTACAGATTTATAAGTCTATAAATAAAAATGATCCTGTATCACTTGACCTAGAACCTCAGAATTACGCTGTTTCTACATGCTTCTAAATAGAGGTTGTCTCTTTCAGGCTCTGCTTTGGGCTATGTATAATGATATGTGGTCTGGTCTTGTATGTTGAATGGCAGAAGGCCAGGACAGTTACCATGGTCTTCAGCAGCCTGCAATAGAGTATCACAGAGCTATTACCGCCAGGATCCTTTTGCTTTCTATCTCGGAACAGCTCCTAAACCACTGCTGCAGACAATAAAAGCTTTGGTTGCCCTTTTAACTCCCAGGATAATTTATGTCTTCTGTTAGTGTTCTCTTGGCCAGGGTTTGTTTCACCACAAGCAGAGGGAGAAAGAATTACGTGTTGGAACAGTACAAGCAGCACATATTCAATAACTTAAATCAATTTGAAATTGCCCTAAGTGATGACCCTGTAAAGTAGTTCTGACATGAGACTTACAGTTAAAGCCTCATTTTAAGGTCAAAAATAAATATTTGGCTCTCTTTCTTCCTTTCTTCTTTATCCGAGAGTGACCCTCTAATTCATTTTAATAGGAATGAATAGTTTTATAAAAATGACATAGGCTAGCTATAAATTCAAGCAATACAAAAAAGTACAAAGAATATATTTTAAAAATATCCCAAATCTCAATCTCAGAAATGAGTGATATTATCACAATTGTGGCCATTATTATAGATAGCTTTCTCTATAAAGATAGAAGGATGAATGGATGTGTAAGTGTGCAGATGGAAACAAATATAAAAGAATTGGATCATATAGAAGCATGTTATTTTAATAATAAAAATATTTTATTTTTCTTGAATTTAACAAAAGAAAAAGAAGATAGAGCTGAAGAAGTCACTGAACATTAGATAAAACTTTTTTTTTGCCGTTAAGAGATATTGGTTCTTAAAAGATCCCTTTAAGATTAAGAAAGCAGATTCTAAAGAGCATTAGGGGACTGAAGTAATTATTTGTTAGTGCCATTGAGTCAATTCTGACTCCTAGTGCCCCTGTGTACAGCAGAAGGGAACCCTGCCTGGTCTTTTTGCACCATCCTCTCACCTTCCGGTGCTATATCAGACAATGCTCCACTGCTATTCATAGGGTTTTCATGGCCAATTTTTTCGGAAGTGGGTGGCCAGGTCCTTCTTCCTAGTCTGTCTTAGTCTGGAAGCTCTGCTGATACCTGTCCACCGTGGTTGACCCTGCTGGTATTTGAAATCCTCGTGGCATAGCTTTCAGCATCACAGCAATATGCAGCCACCACAGTGTGATAACCAACAGAGGGGTGGTGTGGTTCCCTGAGCAGGACATGAACCAGGGCCTCGGCGGTGAGTTCGCCAAATCTTAACCACTAGACCACCAGGGCTGGCTAATTATTTGTTGTAGGACTCCATATTTCAATTTTTCCCAGTAGGAATGACCTTAAAAGACCAGCTATGTAGTTCTCTTACCATTTCTCTCACTTCCTTCCCCTCCTCCTCTCAGTTTTTGTTGCTTGTCTGGATTTTATGTCATCAGGGCTTATAATATTTACAAGTTAGTCTACAATCACCATTCTCTCAGTTAAGTTCTGTTTAATTGGATTCAATGCTTACTGTCCCATTACCTTATCTTATCTTGTCCTGAGTTCTTCATTAGACTCCCCTCTTGGTTGGCTGAATTTCATTATCAAGTAGTATTTATTTTAAGAGGAACTCATTAGGACTACATTTCCTGAGTGCTTAATTTATTCATGTTTGAGAATATCTGCCTGTTGTTTTTATGCTTGACCAACTTGTCTGGGTAAAGTATTTTGGAGTCATAGGTACTTTCCTTTAGTATTTTGCTATATCTTCTAGTGCTGCCAGTTTCCAGGCCAGCAAGAATCCCCCGTCCCCTGCCGCCTTGTAAATAACTTGCTTTTTCTGCCTGGAGACCTAAATAGTTTTTCTTTATCCTTCAGGTTTAATAACTTAACCAGAATACGTTTTGATGATGGTTGCATTGCATCAATGTTTATTGGTATATAGTGTGCCCTTTTTTAAAATTATTTATTTATTTTTCCCCCCAAAGCCCCAGTAGATAGTTGTATGTCATAGTTCCACATCCTTCTAGTTGCTGTATGTGGGACTCAGCCTCAGCACAGCTGGAGAAGCGGTGCGTCGGTGCACGCCCGGGATCCGAACCCGGGCTGCCAGCAGTGGAGTGTGCGCACTTAAACCCTAAGCTACGGGGCCGGCCCTATAGTGTGCCCTTTTGACTGGAGGATCCAGCTCTTCCTGCTTGGAAAGATTCCTTATTTCAGAGACTCAATTTTTGGGTCATCTTTATCTGTCCTTTGTATCTATTAGCTTTTCTTTAGTTGTTTAATGTCTTTTTCCTGTACGTACACTGTGATACTTTGATTTATAATAAGAAATATATACTTAGTTTTCATCCCACTTCTGGCACAGAGCTCCTAAAATCCTTGGAATTTCTTAAGTAAAGAGAGTGATAAAGATGTCTTTTGTTATGTTATTGGTAACTTTTGGTATGCCCTTAGATCACCTAAGGATGGGGACTGGTCACCAGAGGAACCAACCAAGTGATTAGAGGGTTGGAACTTTTGGGGCGGGGGGGCATGATGCTGGAGGTTGAATCAACTGCCAATGGCCAATGATTTAATCAGTCATGCCCTTGTAATGAAGCCTGCATAAAAACCCAAAAGGATGGCATTTGGAGTGCTTACAGGTCGGTGAACATATGGATATTTGAAGAGAACGGCACTCTGAGACAGCATGGAAGCTCTGAGCCCTTTCCCCATACTTGCCCTATGCATCTCTTCCATCTGGCTATTTCTGAGTTATATCCTTTCATAATAAACCAATAATCTAGTAAGTAAAATGTTTCTCTGAGTTCTGTGAGCCACTTTAGCAAATTAATCGAACCAAAGGAGGGGGTTGTGGGAACTGCTGATGTATAGCCAGTCAGTCAGAAGTAAGGTAACAACCTGGACTTTCAACTGACATCTGAAGTGGAGTGGGTGGGAGCAGTCTTACAGGACTGAGCCCTTAACCTGGGGAATCTGACACTATCTCCAGGTAGATAGTGTCAGAATTGAGTTGAATTGTAGGACACCCAGCTGGTGTCTCAAGAATTGCTTGGCGGTGGTGGGGAAATCCCTCCCCACCATGAATAGGAATTAAGATCTGGATACTTTTCTCCACCTTCGTTATCTCAAATCTTTCCTCCATTCAATTGATTCTATTTTCTTGCTATTTCCAATTTATTATAATCTGTATTAGGAGCATTTTAGTTTTCATTTTATTTTTTTTAGCTCCTCTGTCTCTCTCCTCTGATATTATCTTTTTTTTTTTTTTAAGATTTTATTTATTTTTATTTTTCCCCCCAAAGCCCCAGTAGATAGTTGTATGCCATAGCTGCACATCCTTCTAGTTGCTGTATGTGGGACTCGGCCCCAGGATGGACAGAGAAGTGGTGCCTCGGTGCGCGCCCGGGATCCGAACCCGGGCCACCAGCATCGGAGCGCGCTCACTTAACCACCAAGCCACGGGGCCGGCCCATCTGATATTATCTTGTATTTTAACTTCTGTTTTATTTCCTTTTTTTTTTTAGCATGAATTCTTTCCAAAAAAAAAAAAAAAAAAGAAAGAAAAGAAAAAACTGCTTTGGTTTCTTAAGTTTTGTTTTCCTCCAGACTTGCTGAGTCTTCCCTCCATTCCACTTCCCTTCTTTCTCCTCCCTTCCTCCTTTTCTACAGTAGTATGTTTGCATAGTTGCTTTGTAATTTTACATCTCACTCCTGCTGATTATTGGTGGCTTTGTCTAACCCTTCTCATTGCTCTGCAGTAGTGAGTGATGATGATTTTTGATACCATTCCTACTTTATCTAGATAAATCTTTTAAATCCCAATTCCATGCTGAGGTACAGTGTGAGCTCTGGCTATTGGTTTCTATAGTCTCAGTGCTGGAGTATCTTCTTGCCTCCATCTCTCATGCAGCAAAACCACAATCCTGGCTAAGTCCAACTCTGCCTTTTTGTGCATTCACCTGTGCAACCGGACATGGCTGAGAAAACACACAGCTTTGCTGACTGGTTTCATGAACCTCAAGTGGGCCCTTAGTGCTGTCTAATAATCTCACTACTTTTCCCTAGTCCATTTGTGCACCCACTCTCCCAGATGATTGTTTCACACATTCTCCTCTCTCTTCAAACACCTAACACCTCCTCCCTCAACTTCTCTCTCAGATGGTGTTCCTATTTCCTATTCCATTGAGAAAATTGAAGCCATCAGAAGAAAACTTCTGCAGACTCCTACCAAAACATCTACCCACATACATTCATGTGCACTCATATTCTCTGCCTTCTATGTGATTACTAAAGATGAACTCACATTGCTTTGAAAGCCAACCCTTCCTGCTCTGCATTAGATCCTATCTCCACTCTTACCTACTCAAGGACATCACTCCAACAATTCTACCCTGTCCCTCATGTATTTTTCCTTTTCTACTGGATCAGTTTCATCAGCATAAAGACATACTGTTAGTCCTCTCAGTATAAAATAGTCTTCTGTTGACCCCACTTACCATCCCATTTCCCATCTCCCATTTATGTAAGAATTCATAGCGTTGTCTACAGTGGCTGACTCGAATTCATCTCTTCCCATTCTCACTTAAACTCACTGCAGACAGGCTTTCACCCCCACCACTCCACTAAACTGCCCTTCTCAAGGTCATTATGATTTCCTTGTTTCAAATTCAGTGGTCAATTCTCAGTCCTCATTTCAGTTGATCTATTAGCAGCATTTACTGCAATTGATCACCTCCTCCTCTTGTGAACACTTTCTTCATTTAGCTTCTAGATCAACACAGTCTGCTTTCTCTGTTTTCCTCCTACTTTACTGGCCACTTTTTCTCAGTCTCCTTTGCTTGGTCCACATCATTTTCTGACTTCTCGACTTGGGCATGACTCAGGCTTAGTTCTTAGACCTTTTTTTCTTTATTTGTGCTCACTCCCTTGGTAATCTTATCTGGTCTCATGGATTTAAATACATTATATGTGCTTTCAACTACCACATGTATATCTCTTGCCTGAATCTCTCCATTAAACTCCATACTTGCATATTCAATTTCCTACTTGGATATCTAATAACTATCTCAAAACTAACATGTTGAAAATAGGACTCCTGATCTTCACTCACTCCTCATACCTGTTCCACTAACAGTCTTTCATATATCATTTAATACCAACTCTACCCTTCCTTTTTATTAGATCAGGCCAAAAACCTTGGAGTTCACCTTGATTCTTCTCTGCCTCATATCGTCTTATACCGCACATCTGGTGCATCAGAAAATTCTGTTGACTCTACCCTGATTGATTGATTCTTTCTTCCCTGTCACCTTCCCTTTTCTCTTTTTCTTTTATTCTGGAATCTGACAACTTTTTCTCACTCCTATCACTCATCCTATCATCCTCATCCAAGCCACCATCATCTTTTACCTACATTATTGTATTAGATTCCTCACCGTTCTCCCTTCTTCCACCCTGCCCCCTTCAGTCTAGTCTCAGAGTGATTGTTTTACTAGTACACTCCTTTACTGAAACTCTACAATGGCACCTCCTTATAATGGCCCACAAGGCCCTACATTATCTGGTTCCTTGTTGCCTCTCTTACATCATAGTTTACTGTTCTTTCCCTTGATCACTCCATGCCAGCCCCCTTAGCCTCCTCACTGTTTCTCGAACATTCCAGGCACACTCTTACCCATGGGCTCTGTGCTTGCAGTTGCCCTTTACTTGGACTATCCTGATAGATGTTAGCAGGGTCTGGCACTAGTAGGCACTCAAATGTGTTGAATTGAATTCACTGAGTTCACAAATGAAACAATAGATTTTCTGAATGTAGAAATTATAAGAGCACCCAATGGATCCAAATGATCTCTTTATTTTTCATTGTATTTTGGCTTCATTCTTTCCCTCGACTCTTCTTTTATGTGTTCAGCAAGGAGAAGAGGTAAGACACTAGCTCCTTTAGATTCAGATCACAGCTCCTTTCCTCATTTGTGAGAACTGATCCTCGCAGCCTGTTCTGCACAATGAAGGGTTTTCTTTTCCTGACATGAGCATTCTTGGGCATCTGGGAAATATGAGTATCTTCTTGCTTTCCAGTTAGCAGAGCAACAATGACTGCTCAGAGGGCACATTTAGTCAGTTTTCTGTCTGAATATTCTTTCTGGAGCTCATAATCAGCCATTTAGAACATTACTCACTCAACAAAAAAACATTGCTTTAGTTTGGAAAAACAATGTTTAGATTGCAGTTTCCCTCATCCTGCTGGGTAAAGCCATTGCCTTTGGTCTGGCACACATGTATTTGTACTATGTTTCATTTAACAAATACTCGCAGTTGAATCCTGACTTAATTCCTGGGGAGATGTACTTGGGTGTTTATGGTTAACAACATTGCTTCCAACTAATTAAACTCATTGTTAACTTTTTTCTCAATTGACTTTTCCTCATTTAACATGTATGTGCCTACAGGGTTACTCTGTTACAATCCTCTGTAATTTTCTGATGCCAGATCTAACTTGCAAAGACTATAGACCATTCTGACTGTTGGTTACCTTTTAACATTGCAAAGGAGTGCAGTGGATATTTAGTTTTAAGTGTAAAATGGCATTAACATGATGGACAAATTGTGTTCAGTGGTAAGGAAGTTTTGGAACAGCAGTTGGCATGATTGCAGTCTATCTCCACTCTTAGAATCTCTTCCAGGTATATATTGTGGGTATAAGTGAAGAGACAAGTGGTAAAGAATGAGGAGGGTAAATTTGTCAGAATTTCTTATCCCTTGGATTTATAAAAATGGATTTTTAAGGGCACTGTTCATATTCATCAGGTCTAAGAGAAAGTAACTTCATGTCGGACAGCTATCGGTACTGCTTGGGAATCACAGATATTGCTGTGGACATTACAACTTATATAAAAAATTCATCCTGAAAACACTTTTATTGGTGCAATCATCACTTTTTTTGCCTTTTGATCTTTGATCTTATTTGACTAACCTGTCAAAAGTGTTCAGCTAGGGGGAGATTCATTTATTCTGAAGAAAGAACACATATTATTAAAAAGTTTATTTGGACAAGAACTGGGACTTTAAAACTGAAGGATTAATGAAATATTCTTATTTTCTGGGTTAATTTGTTTTCTCTCTTGCTATGTCCTAACCTCTATCTCAGATGTGTTTTCTTAGTAAGCTGAAAAGGTCCTGGGACCCTGTTTCTACATGGTTATCTGGCACTTCATTACAGTTGTAAAACACTCTTAATGACTCCAAACAGTTTCCTATACACAAAAATATTCCTCTCGGAGGGGGGAGGTCTCAAGGAAAATGCCATGGTCATGTTAAATAGCAATCAGGTTATAAAATTGTGATTTACTTTTCTCAGCAAAGAGTGGTAGGCATATACATCTTAGTTACTGTTATGGTTTAAATTGTGCCCCCCAAAAAGATATGTTCAAGTCCTAACTCCCAGTACCTGTAAATGTGACCTTATTTGGAAATAGGGTATTTTCAGATGTAATCGTGTTAAGATGAAGTCATACTGGAGCATGGTGGACCCTTTTCCAGTATGACTGGTTTCCTTATAAGAAGAGAAGGGACACTAACACACATAGAGAGAAGATGGCCATGCAAAGACAGAGGCAGAGATTGGAGTTATGCTGCCACAAACCAAGGAATGCCTGGAGCTACCAAAAGCTGGAAGAGTCAAGGAAGGGTCCTTTACTAGAAGGTTCAGAGGGAGCATGGCCTTGTGAACATCTTGATTTCAGACTTCTGACCTCCAGAACTAGGTGAGAATAAATTTCTGTTATTTTAAGCCACCCAATTTGTGGTACTTCATTATGGCAGCCCTAGGAAATGGATACAGTTACTGAAAAACAGGCAGGGCAGAACTATCTAAGGTGCATTAAAACTGCCTACATGGAGGCATAATTTGACAAGCAACAAGGTGTATTGTCTGATGAATCTCTAATTATGGAACTCTGCATATTTTCCAGAAGTAGAAGGCAACTGTCTCTGTTTTGTTGCTTCCTACCTTGCTTAGACAACAAGCAAAAAATTGTTGGGCAGATATGAAAGGGAGCTCAGTGAATTTGATGTTCAATGAGAGGACCTGGTTTCCCATAGCAATTTAATCTTATGATATTGGGCATCTGGTTCTTAGTCCCTAAGTCTCCTAATCAAATTGGTACCATAGCGATGATTACAGCATCTGTGTGAATGAGACAATGAAGTGCAATCCACTCTTTGAAATCACTGCTTTAGAGCAAAGGCAACATAATTAAACTTGGAGATACCAAAGTTCCAGGATTTCCTATAATGAAGAATATAACCTTTACTCATAGGCACAGGAAAATCAGACAGTTTAGTCAGCCCTAGGTATCTCTTGCACTGCAGGGTTGCCAGCTATAGGGGAGTGGGCAGAGAGGTTGTGCTAATCTTATGAGGGCTCTTTACAATATAGACAGACATCAGGGACCCCTGTTTAACTCCATGTCTAAACAAAATTAAGCAAGAAGAAATAAAGCCATGTTCCTAGGTTCCTCTAACCCTGTCTGTAGCATATTCATTCACATTCTCCCTTTACTCTATGGGACAAAGCTGATCTCTTTGACATTAATGTGCCTCTTTCTGTTCAGTATCACGTCGTCTTTGCAGGAAAAATTATATGAATGGTTTTCCTAAATTGCATACAAGTGAAAAACCTACTGCTTTGTTTTCAAGGTTGGCAGGCACAAGGAAGAAAGGATCCTAAACATCATCATCATCATTGTCATGATCATATTCATTATCGTCATCAACGACCACCTTTATAGGTCCTACTGTGTAAATGGCAACAGCTAATGTCTTGGAAATGCAAAGGAGCATAAGGCATGGTATCCTGGCTCTCAAGTGCTAACGATCTAGTTGGAAATGTAGAACATATAGATGTGAAGTAACTAATAAATTACAGTGTGGCATATTAAGATTCAAATGAATGAACTCTCAGTAAGTATTCTAGGAGTTGATGGGAGATAGAGGCTTGCAATGAATTGTACACTTTACAACGACTTCATGGAGGAGACAGCACTTGAGCTGAACCATGGGAGATAGTTAGAGCTTATTTAAGGGGAGATGGTGGGAGAATACATCTCCTTCCAGATAGAAGGAATATAGTGAACAACACCCTGGATAAGGGAATGCATTAATCATGTTTAGGAGACCACAACTGGATCCAGTTGATTGAATTGGAAAGTTCCTCAAGGGGAGCAAATGGAGGCTAGATTGTGGAAGATCTTGAATGTCTAACATAGGTCTTTTGACCTTACTTGTAGGAAACTGCTGAGCATGAGAATGATATTTGCAAAGCAGTATTTTCAGAGGTGTGACTAAGGGAAACCAAGTAGAAAATTTACATAATACTTTGAAGATCTAAGATACTTGGAGAAAAAGGAGTTGATTGATGTAATGCTATGACTAGGGCAGATTTGGAGAGGTGATTTATTAGATTTGGGAATTGGAAGAAGGGACATGGGAAAGGAAGTAATCAAAGATTCCTCAGATTTTAAGTTACCTCTTATACCTGCTTAAGAATGTTCCTACTCATTTTTAGCCAACAATTATTAAGCTCTGATAATGTGCCAGGCAGCATGCTAGGTATTTAGGGACATAAAGATGGGTAAGGAATGGTTCTTAGCACTGAGAAGCTCACACACAAACTTTCCAATAATTAAAATCTGCTGTGGCAGGTGCTCTATCTAGTAATCATCGGTTCCTATCTTTATTGGGTGATAAATCTCTTTGAGAATCGAAGGAAAGCTATGGCTCTCTTTCAAACAAATATACACACACACACAATAAAGCACATATATGTGCCCATCCATGCACCCCAGGTTAAGAAGCGTTATCATAGATCCAAGTACAAAGTGCCATGGAAGTCTCAGGGAGGGGGTCACAACATTATTAGGAGTGTTATAGGAGACCTTCACAGAAGAGATGGTATCTTCTCACAAGAAAACAGGGCTGTAGTATAGGCATAGGGGCTAAGAATTCAGGGAAAGGCATAAAACCGTACAGTTGCATGAAATGCTTAGGGGATAGTTAGTAACTTGGTGTGGCTGGAGTGTAGAAATGTATGTGGGAAAAATGATTGATAGAAACTCAGGGCAAGATTATGAACACTCTTTTAAGCTATGTTAATAATATCAATAATATTAATAAAAATAATGATAAGAAAATTTATTTGTGGGGTTCCTATAATATGCTACACCCTCTGCTAAGTATTTTCAATGCATTGTCAATAAGCTTTATGTCAGCCACGTAAGTCAGATATTATTACCCATTTTACAAATGAAGAAATTGAGTTTTATTGGAGAGATCAGACTTCTGATCCAAGGTTACACAGATAGTAAGTGGTGAACTGAGAGTTAAAACAAGGTCTAATTCCAAAGCCTATCCTCATTCCACTATGTTATACTATTTCTTTAAAAATGTTTATACTGCATCCTATAAGCACTAGGGAGCCATGAATGGTTTCAGTGCAGAGAAGTAGCATAAAACATACAATAGGTGAGTGCTTTGGAAACATAGTTTTGTTAGTAATATGGAAAATGGAAGGGAATGAAAGCCTGGGATTCGGAAGACCAGGTAGAAGGCTATTATGAAAGCCCAAGTGTAAGAAGACGAAGGTCTGGACTAAGGCAGTGGGTGACAAATGTTCCATGTACACTTGAAAAGAATGTGTAGTCTGCAGTTGTTTAGTGGAGTTCTATAAATGTTGGTTTGGTCAAGTTGGTTAATAGTGTTGTTGAAGTCTAGAGCTTTACTGATTTTCTCTCTTCTTGTTCTATGAATTATGAAGAGAAGGGTGTCAACATCTCTGACTAATATTATGCATTTGTCTACTTCTCCTGACAGTTCTATCAATTTTGCTTAATGTATTTTGAAAGTCTGTTATTATTTGTATAAACAAATAGGATTGTTATGTCCTCGATGAATGATCTCCTTTTTCATTATGAAATGATTATCTTGGGTAATATTCTTTGCTCTGAAATCTACATTGTCAGATAATAATATAACCATTCCATATTTTGTTTGATGATTGTTAGCATGATAAACAGTCATGTGCCACATAGTGACATTTTGGTTAATGACAGACTGCATATATGACAGTGGTCCCATAGGATTAGACCATATAGCCTAGGTGTGTAGTAGGCTGTACCATCTAGGTTTGTGTAAGTACACTCTGTGAAGTTTGCATAACAACGAAATTGCCTAATGACACATTTCTCAGAATGTATCCCTGTCATTAACTGATGCATGACTGTATTATTTTCCATTAATTTGATTTTAATCTATGTGTATCTTCATATTTAAAATGAGTTATTTTAGGTAGCATATAATTGTGTCTTACTTTATTATCCAATCTGACAAGCTCTGTTTCCTTGTTGGGGGGGAGGGATTTAGACCATTTACATTTAATGTGATTAGTGACATGGTAGGGTTTAAATCTATCTTGCTATTTGATTTCTCTTTGTCTTATCTGTTCTTTGTTCCTTTTATCCTTTAAAAATTTTTTTTTTTGTTTTGGTAATGTTGGCTTATAAAATTGTATAAATTTCAGGTGTACATCATTATATTTTGATTTCTGTGTAGACTACAGCATGTTCACCACTCAAAGACTAATTACCATCCATCACCATACACATGTACCCAGTCACCCCTTTCACCCTTCTCCCCCCTTCCCCTCTGGTAACCACCAATCTAAACTCTGTATAGTATGTGTTTGTTTGTTGTTGTTGTTTTTGTCTTCTACATATGAGTGAAATCATATGGTATTTGACTTTCTCCTTCTGACTTATTTCACTTAGCATACTACCCTCAAGGTCCATCCATGTTATTGCAAATGGCAAGAGTTCATCTTCTTTTATGGCTGAGTAGTATTCCGTTGTGCATATACACCACATCTTCTTTATCCATTCATCCATTGATTTGCACTTAGATTGATGCGAAGTCTTGGCTATTGTGAATAATGTTGCAATGAACATGGGGGTGTATATATATTTACACATTCATGTTTTCATGTTGTTTGGATAAGTACCCAGAAGTGGAGTAGCTGGATCATATGGTAGTCTTAATTTTTTGAGGAGTTGCCATGCTGTTTTCCATGGTGGCTGAACCAGTTTACATTCCCACCAGCAGTGTATGAGAGTTCCCTTTTCTCCGCATCCTCTCCAACACTTGTTATTTCTTGTCATGAGGTGATATCTGATTGTAGTTTTGATTTGCATTTCCCTGATAATTAGTGGTGATGAACATCTTTTCATGTGCCTATTGGCCATCTGTATATCTTCTTTGGAGAAATGTCTGTTCAGATCTTTTGCCCATTTTTAATTGGGTTGTTCCTTTATTGTTGAAATATGTGAGTTCTTTATATATTTTGGATATTAACCCCTTATCAGATATATAGTTTGCAAATATCTTCTCCCAATAGTTAGGTTGTATTTTCATTTTGTTGATAATTTCCTTTGCTGTGCAGAATTATTTTAGTTTGATATAGTCCCATTTGTTTATTTATTCTATTGTTTCCCTTACCTGTTGATACATGGTATTCAAAAAGATGCTGCTAAGACCACTGTCAAAGAGCATACTGCCTATGTTTTCTTGTAGAATTTTTGTGGTCTTACATTCAAGTCTTTAATCCAGTTTGAGTTAATTTTTGTGTATGGTGTAAGATAATGGTCTACTTTCATTCTTTTGCATGTGGCTGTCCAGTTTTCCCAGCACCATTTATTGAAGAGACTTTCCTTTCTCCATTTTATGTTCTTGGATCTCTTGTTGAAAATTAGCTGTCCATAGATTTGTGGGTTTATTTCTGGGCCCTCAATTCTGTTCCATTGATCTGTGCATCTGTTTTTGTGCCAGTACCAAGCTGTTTTAATTACTATAGCTTTGCAGTATACTTTGAAATCAGGGAGTATGATACCTCCAACTTTGTTCTTTTTTGTCAGGATTCCTTTGGCTATTTGGGGTCTTCTGTTGTTCCATATAAATTTTAAGGTTATTTGTTCTATTTCTGTAAAAACTGTCATTGGGACTTTGATAGGTATTGCATCGAATCTGTAGACTGTGTTAGGAAGTATGGACATTTTAACTGTGTTAATTCTTCCAATCCATGAACACAGAATATCTTGCTATTTCTTTGTGTCTTCTTTGATTTCTTTCAACAATGTTTTATAGTTTTCAGTGTACAGGTCTTTCACTTCTTTGATTAAATTTATTCCTAGGTATTTTATTCTTTTTGCTGCTTTTGTAAATTGGATTTTATTATCTGTTTTGATTCTCTTTCTGCTATTTTGTTGTTAGTGTATAGAAATGAAACTGATTTTTGTGTGTTGATTTTGTATCCTGCAATTTTACTGTCTGTATTGCTTTTTATTTCGGATAGCTTTTTGGTGGGTTCTTTCGGGTATGCTATGTATAAAATCATGTCATCTGCAAACAGTGACAGTTTTACCTCTTCCTTTCCAATATGGATCCCTTTTATTTCTTTTTCTTGCCTAATTGCTCTGGCTAGTACTTCCAATACTATGTTAAATAAGAGTGGCAAAAGTGGTCATCCTTGTCTGGTTCCTGTTCTTAAAGGGATAGCTTTCAGTTTTTCACCATTGAGTATGATATTAGTTGTGGGTTTGTCATATACGGCCTTTATTATGTTGAGGTACTTTCCTTTTATACCCATTTTATTCAGAGTTTCTATCATAAGTGAATGCTGTATCTTGTTGAATTCTTTCTCTGCATCTATTGATGGTCATGTGATTTTTATTCTTCATTTTGTTAATGTGGTCTATCACATTGATTGATTTGTGGATGTTGAACCATCTGTGCATCCCTGGAATAAATCCCACTTGATCATGGTGTATGATCCTTTTAATGTATTGTCGTATTTGATTTGCTAGTATTTTGTTGAGGATTTTTGCATCTATGTTCATTAGTGATATTGGCCTGTAATTTTGTTTTTTTGTGTTTTCCCTATCTGGCATTGGTATTAGGGTAATGTTGGTCTCATAGAGTGAGTTAGGAAGCTTCTGCTCCTCTTCAATTTTTTGGAAGAGTTTGAGAAGGATAGGTATTAAGTCTTCTTTGAATGTTTGGTAGAATTCATTGTGGAAGCTATCTGGGCCTGGACATTTATTTTTTGGAAGTTTTTGATTACTGTTTTGATCTCCTTACTGGTGATTGGTCTATTCAAATTCTCTATTTCTTCTTGATTCAGTTTTGGAATGTTGTATGATTCTAAGAATTTATCCATTTCTTCTAGATTATCCAATTTGTTGGCATTTAGCTTTCCATAGTATTCTCTTATAATCCTTTGTATTTCTGAGGTGTCCATTGTAATTTGTCCTCTTTTATCTCTGATTTTATTTATTTGAGCCTTATCTCTTTTCTTCTTGCTGAGTCTAGCTAAAGGTTTGTTAATTTTGTTTATCTTTTCAAAGAACCAGCTCTCAGTTTCATTCATTTTTCTATTTTTTTAGTCTCTATTTCATTTATTTCTGCTCTGATTTTTATTATTTCCTCCCTTCTGGTGATTTGTTCTTCTGGCTTTGTTCTTCTTTTTATAGCTCCTTTAGGTGCACTGTTAGATTGTTTATTTGAAATTTTTCTTGTTTCTAGAGGTAGGCCTGTATTGCTATAAACTTCCCTCTTAGTACTGCTTTTGCTGCATCTCGTAAGTTTTGGCATGTTGTATTTTCATTTTCGTTTGTCTCTAGGTATTTTTTGATTTCTCCTTTGATTTCCTTGTTGACCCAATAGTTGTTCAGTAGCATTTCGTTTAATATCCACTTATTCGTGGCTTTTCCAATTTTCTTCTTGTCATTGATTTATTTCTAGTTTCATGCCATTGTGGTCAGAAAAGATGCTTGGTATTATTTCAGTCTTCTTAAATTTATGGAGACTTGTTTTGTGGCCTAATATGTGATCTATCCTGGAGAATGTTCCATGTGCATTCAAAAAGAATGTGTATTCTGTGGTTTTTGGATGGAATGTTCTGTATATATCTAAATGCATCTGGTCTAATGTGTCATTTAAGGCCAGTGTTTCCTTATTGATCTTCCGTTTGGATGATCTATCCATTGATGTAAGTGGAGTATTAAAGTCCCCTACTATTATTATTCTATTACTGTCTATTTCTCCTTTTATGTCTGTTAATAATTGCTTCATATATTTAGGTGCTGCCATGTTGGGTGCATAGATCTTTACAAGTGTTATATCCTCTTGTTGGATTGTGTCTTTTATCATTATGTAGTTCCCTATTTTGTCTCTTGTTACAGTTTTTGTTTTAAAGTCTATTTTGTCTGATATAAATATTGCTACACCAGCTTTCTTTTCATTTCCATGTGCGTGGAGTATCTTTTTCCATCCCTTCACTTTCAGTTTGTGAGTGTCTTTAGGTCTGAAGTGTGTCTCTTGTATGCAGTATATATATGCGTCTTGTTTTTGATCCATTCAGCCACCCTATGTCTTTCGATTGCAGCATTTAGTCCATTGACATTTAAAGTAGCTATTGATAAGTAAGTGCTTATTGCCATTTTGTTACTTTTTTTCTGAGTATTTTCATACTTCTTCTCTGTTCCTTTCTTCTTTTGCTCTCTTCCCTTGTGATATGATGGCTTTCTTTAGTATTGTGTTTGGTTTCCTCTCTCATAATTTTTTATGTATTTGTTATAGGTTTCTGGTTTGTGATTACCATGAGGTTCATATATAATAACTTATTAGATAGCAATCTATATTAATTTGATGGTCTCTTAAGTTTGACTTCTTACTAAAAGCCCTACACTTTTACTCCCCTCCCCCTACATTTTATGTTTCTGATATCATATTTAACCTCTTTTTTGGGTGTGTGTATCCCTTAACTTCTTATCATGGAAAGAGATAATTTTAGTACTTTTGTCTTTTGACGTTTATATTGGCTTTATAAGTGGTTGATCTGCTACCTTTACTGTATATTTGCCTTTAATAGTGTTTTTTTTTCTTTGATAATTTTCTTATTCCTACTTGTGGTCTTTTCTTTTCCACTTAAATAAGTCCCTTTAACATTTCTTGTAGGGCCAGTTTATTGGTGATAAACTCCTTTAGTTTTTGCTTCTCTGGAAAACTCTTTATCTCTCCTTCCATTCTGAATGATAACCTTGCTGTGTAGAGTATTCTTGGCTGTAGGTTTCTTCCTTTCAGCACTTTTTGAATATATGGTGCCACTCCCTTCTAGCTTATAAGGTTTCTGCTGAGAAGTCAGCTGATTGCCTTATGGGGTTTCCTTTGTATGTAACTTGTTGCCTTTCTCTTGAAGCATTTAGGGCTCTCTCTTTATCTTTAATTCTTGACATTTTAATTATAATGTGTCTTGGTGTAGGCCTCTGGGTTCATCTTGTTTGTTGCTCTCTGTGCTTCCTGTATCTGGATGTCTTTTTCCTTCCTTAGGTTAGGAAAGTTTTCAGCTATTATTTCTTCAAGTAGATTCTCTACCCCTTTGTCTCTATCTTCTCCTTCTGGGACACCTATAATGTGAATGTTAGTACACTTGGTGTTGTCCCAGAAGTCCCTTAGACTGTACTCATTTTTTAAAATTCTTTTTTTTTGTTCAGCTTGAGTGATTTCCTTTACTCTTTTGTCCAGTGCACTGATCCATTCTTCTGTGTCATCTGCTCTGCTGTTGATTCCCTTTAGTGAATTTTTCATTTCCATTATTGTATTCTTCAGTTCTGATTGGTTCTCTTTTATATTTTCCAATTATTTGTTGAAGTACTCACTGTGTTCATCTGTTCTTCTCCCAAGATTAGTGAGCATCCTTATGACTATTAGTTTGTACTCTTTGTCTGGTAGATTGTTTATCTCTGTTTTGTTTAGTTCTTTCTCTGAGGTTTATCCTGTTCCCTTATTTGGAACGTATTCCTTTGCCTCCTCATTTTGCCTATCTTTCTGTGCTTATAGCTATGTATTAAGTAGATCAGTTATATCTGCTGATCCTGGAGATGTGGCCTTATGTAAGAGATGCTGTATGGGGCCCAGCAATGTGCTTCCCTCTCATCACCAGTTCCAAATGTTCCAGGAGTATCCCCTGTGTAGGCTATGTGTGTCTTTCTGTTGCGGCAGGGTTGCTTTTGCTATGGGTGCATGGGTAGGTTAAGCTGTCCCCCAGGCCAGCTGGTTGTAAGGCTCAGCTGTGTATGGCTGCTAAAGTCACTTTTGTCACTTTATTGGTGGGAGGGGGGTAGCATAGCACAGCTGGCTGCAAGGTCTAATAGCACATTCCTGCTGCTGTTTTTCTGTTAAGTGAGTAAGCCCCCAGTGTGGCTGGTTGCTAGAGTTCAGGGGCTCACAGTTGCTATAGGCATCCAGCCTGTGAGGCTGTTGTTAGCTCTCTTAGGAATGCAGCTAGGTGGTGCTGGCCCCAAGTATGGCAGCACACTTTCGTTTCATGCCTTGGAAGGTGGGGCAGCTCCCCCATGTGACTGTTTGACAAGGCTGGTGGCACAAATCTGCTCCAGCTGACAAGCCTCACTGCCCACGGGCCCACACATCCTGCCAATGCAGTCCTGCCCCATGCGTGTGCCCCACCCCGCCGAGGTGGACCCACTTGCTCCACTCCAGAGGTTGCACACACCCCATCTATGCAGGCCCACAAGTTCCCTTCCCTACTGACTTGCTGGTGGGCAGGGCCAGTCTCTAGGGTGGGCTGCCTGCCCTGGCTGAGCTGGACTAAATTGGTGCTCTAGTGGGCTGAGCAAACCCCCCGTGATAACAGACCAGAGGAAGAATTCCGACGGTGTTTGCCAGCATCTGTGTCAGCATGCCTATACTAGATCACAATAATGGCTGCTGCCAGTGTCTCAGTGCCTGGGGAGGTGGGCCTAGCTGCCTCCTGCCTCTCTGAGATGTGCTCAGAGCTTATCAAGTGAGTCTCTTTTACCAAAGGACTATGCACTTTTCTTTATGGTGATTTTGTGTTGGTTTTGGAATGGGTGAATCTGTGTGTGGGTCCTTTAAGAGCAGGCTTTTTTTTCTCTTACATTTGACAGCTTTTCTGGGGGTATTCCCTGTTGGTTTTAATAGCTAACAAAGCCAGGCATTATGGTACTCGTCTTGGTTATGCTGAATTCAAAGGCTGCTTATTGTGGCATAGATCTCCCACTCAGATCCCCTGATCCTCTAGGGAAAGCTTAGTACCTTAAGATTGCTCTTGGCCGTGAAGTGCCACTGCTAGAACGTGGTTTTTTCCTCAGCAGAAAGGTATTTCTGCCTCTTCTGCCTCTGTCAGTGTTGTCCCTTGTTGTGGGTGTTCTTTCAGCCAGTTTCCTGTTCTCTCTCAGAGGTAGTTGTTCCACAGGTAGTTGTAAATTTGTTGTATACATGGGAGGAGGTGAGTTCAGAGTCCTACACACCATCTTCCCAGCAATTCCTTTTATCTCTTTTATCTACATTCTTTTGGATTAACTGAGTATTTTTTATGATTCCATTTTATCTCCTTTGTCAACTTATTAGCTTTGATTCTTTGTTTTGTTATTTAAGTGGTTGAGTTAGAGTTTGTAGTATACATCTTTAACTTGTCACAGTCTACCTTCAAGTGATGTTATTTTACTTTGTACATAATATAAAAGCCTAATAACAGTGTACTTCAGTTTTTCACCTCCTGGCCTGTCTTGCCAGTATGTTGCCATATTTTTTACTTCTATATATGTTATAAACTGTAAAATATGTATTATTATTTTTCTTTAAGTTATTTAAAGAAATATTTAGATAATAAGAAAAATAATTTCCTATTTACCTAGATAGTTACCATTGCCACTGCTCTTCATTTACTTGTGTAAGTTCACATTTTCATCTGGTATCATTTCCCTTCTGTGTGAAGGACTTTCTTTAATATTTCTTATAGTGTGGGCCTGCTGATGATGAATTCTTTTATCTTTTGTACATCTGACAAAGTCTATATTTCACCTTCATTTGTGAAAGATAATTTTACTGGTTATAGAAATCTATGGTAAAACCTTTTACTTTCTTTACTTTAAAGATGTTGCTTCACTGTCTTTTACCTTACATTGTTTCCAACAATAAATTTGCAGTAATCTTTATATTCTTGTCTGTAAGTAATGTGTATTTTTTTGTCCTGCTGCTTTTAAGAATTTTTTTGTTTTTAAGGAATTTGACTGTTATATGCATTGGTGTTGTTTTTGTCATGTTTCTGGAATTTGGGATGTATTGAGCTTCTTGGATCTGTTGGTTTATAGTTTCCATCAAATTTAGAAAATTTGCACTCATTATTTCTTCAAATATTTCTTCTACCTCCTGTCCCTGTCTCTTTTCCCTGCTTCAAAGACTAAAATTACACATATATTAGGCTACTTGAAGTTGTCCCAGAGCTCACTGATACTCTGTTCAATTTTTTTTCAATCTTTTTGCTCTCTGTGTTTCATTTATGGTAGTTTTTATTGCTATTTCTTCATATTCTCTGATCTTTTCTTCTGTGATGCCTAACCTGCTTTTAATTGACTCCAGTGTATTTTTCATCTCAAACATTATTGTTTTCATTTCTATAAGTTTGATTTGGGTCTTTTAAAATATCTTCTATGTCTCTACTATCATGTTCAGTATTTTCTCTAGCTACTTGAATATGTGAAAGACAGTTATATAACACCTGTTTTAATGTCCTTATCTACTAATTCTATCATCTGTGTCATTTGTTTTTGATTGATTTTTCTTCTAATTTTGGGTCTTGATTTCTTGCTTTCTTGCATGCCTGGTAATTTTTGAAAGGATGACAGACATTTTGAATTTTACTTTGTTCATTGTGGGATATTTTTATATTCCTGTAAATATTCTTGAGTTTTATACTGGAACACAGTTAAGTTAATCAGAAACCGTTTGATCCTTTTGGGCTTGCTTTTAAGTTTTGGTAGGCAGGACCAGAGCAGCATTTAGTCTAAGGCTTATTTTGCCTTACTACTGAGGAAAACCCTTTCTGAGTACTCTACCCAATGCCCCATGAATTATGTCTCCACTCTGGATTGTGGGAATAGAAGCTATTATCACCTCTGTATGAGTACTGCGGATTGTTTCCTCTAATTGTTTTGAGTGGTTCCTTCTCTGGTCTTGGATAGTTTCCTTACACACACATGCTGCTCAGTACTCAGCTGAAGATGCAACAGATATTCAGAGTTCTCTCTATGCAGCTCTCTCCTCTTTGTTACTGTGTCCTATGAACTTGCCCTTTTGGCTTCCCCAGATTTTATCTCTGTCTCTTCAACTCAGGGAAATAATAGGGCTCATCATTTGTTTTACATATTGCAGAGATCACTGTTCTTTATTGCCTAATTTCCAATGTTTTGGAAATAGTTTTTTTCATATATTTTGTCCATTTCTTAGTTGTTTCAAGTAGGAGTGTAAATACCTCCCTGTTACTCCATCACAGATGGATGTGGGAATCCATTCAGTGTGTAGTAGTTTAGGTCAATGTTTGGCAAACATCTTCCACACCTGATGCTTTGGTCAATGGAATATGGGTGAATTTGAGAGTGTGGAAGCTCCAAGCCTAGACTTAGAGACATTGCACGTTTCTCCTTGCCGTTTTGATAGCTTTTGGCTTCTGCCATGAGAAGATTATGACCCAGGTAGCTGCTTCCCCTCTAACCTGGACTCCCTAATGAAACACACGTGACATATCAGTACTTTACCTGTAGCTTGTAACAAAAACCACCCTAGCTGACTGAAAACTCTTATAAGTAAGAAATAAAGTCTTTTTGTTATATGCCATTGAGATTTTGTGGAAGCCTACTAAATTCTTACTTGATCTGTATAAGCAGAAAAGTTCTAGGTCAAATGAACAAAAGTCTAACCTGAATCATAAAAACAGAGTCATGGCCCCTCAATTATTTCCCAGACTTGAGCCAGTTTACAGACCCTTCTCTTCAATGAAGGGGAGGCCAATTCACATTGAGGAAAGACCTGGGTACACTGGTAAAAATGTATAATGTTATTGGGTACTGGAAGAAGGTAGTTATAAATACCAGTTATGACCACATGACCAGTTACAGAAATGAGGACTATAATTATATCAGTATTTTCTCCTTTTTTTCTTATGAATATGTTTGTATGTGTATACATATACACATGTGTATATACGTGTGTGCATACATATGTATATACATATATATACACTAAGCAAATAATCTTTGTTTTCTTCCATCTCTTATTCCCTTATCATGTAACATAAAATATATTCAGTTTGTATCATAGTATTTATTCTTGTTAATTTTATGTCATAGTATTTAAGTTATGGAATATCATGGATAAGAGTAAACATCACTCAAGGACTTTAACTTCTCTTCTAGGGAAGGGATTAGTGCATTTTTAGTTGTATGCAAATAGTTGTATCATGTTAGGCGGAGTTAGGACCTTGGTATTGGCTTTATTTGGAGATTAAGTGTGGTTTAAGGAGGTACATATGGTTAACAAGAGGTGGACTTGTGATGGTTAATTTTATGTGTCAACAGGACTAGGCCACAGGTTGTCTAGATATTTGTTAAACATTATTCTGGGTGCATCTGTTAGGGTGTTTCTGGATGAGATTAACATTTGAATTGGTAGACTGACGTTACTGAACCAAGTTCAGTTTGCCCGCTGCACGATTATGCCTATCACCGAGACAACGAGTTTGGAAAGAGAAAGGGTTTAATCACAAGGCAGCCAAGTGAGGAGACGGGGGAACCAATCTCAAATCTGCCTCCTCAAAAAATGGGGATTAGGGATATTTATGGGATAAAGGGGCGGGGTGGTCTGAAGTGTGGGGATAGATGATTAGAGGAGAGGAGAGGTGTGGTAATTGCTGATCTGCACAAGCATAGTCAAGCTTCATGGCTGTTCGTAGGACACATGTTCACAAAATGATGGTGTTACCATGATCTGAAGGTGGAGTTTTCAGCTCCTTGATGTCAAAGGGTCACCAGTTGATGAGTCAGTGGTCTTAACTAGTCTGCAATGGACAAGGAGTCAACTCTCAGTTCCTGAAAAACTTAAGTACCCTACTCATTACCATAGTGACCTAAGCATCAGAGATGTTATCTGTAGGGTGGGTTTTAGTAATGAGTTATCTAACTACTTTTGGAAACAGATAACTGAGCATAGTTAAAGCAAGTTGGCCCCCAGTTTCACTGAAGAAAGCAGATTGCCCTCCCCAAATCTTTGAAGGTTTGAATAGAACTAAAAGGCTGAGTAATGGAGAATTCACTATCTCTGCCTGACTGTCTTCCAACGGGGACATTGGTCTTCCCCTGCCTTCAGACTTGAATTAGGACTGGAACTTATACCATTGGGTCTGCTGCATCTCAGGCCTTCAGACTCAGACTGGAACTATCTCATTGGCTTTCCTGGGTCTCCAGCTTGCTGACTACAGGTCTTGGGACTTCTCAATCTCCATAATCGTGTGAGTCAATAATTCATGTAAATCTCTTTATCTAATGTATATTAGTTCTCTTTCTCTGGAGGACTCTGACTAATACAAGTAATAACTTGCTAACAGGTCTAAGAAACCTTGAACTGCTTAGATTAAATTGCTTCTTCAGTTAATGATTTTGCGCTTGAATAAAACTTTCTCCTTTCACAGCATTGCCCTTTTGTGGCTCCAAACTGTGCTCAAGTGTGTTCTTAGGGTGCTTACTGCTTTATCTTGGATGAGCTTAGCTAGGAGGCATCTCAGGAATTTAGTGATGGATAGGAGGCTGGAGCTGAGGGAACTTGGGGCAAGGTCAGAAAGGAAGGTAGTAGCCAGAGGTGCAGTCTGCGCTGTTCTAGAGTCTTTTGTGAGGTCAAGCTTCTGTGGAATAGCAGTGACCATGACATCTGGTATCTCAAGAAGTGGAATAGTCCATATGAAGTTACAATCAGTGTTACAATTCTAGGTGACCCATCTATTTTTAACAGAGTCCCAGAGAGTCACGAGCTGGATATATGGGGCACAAGGGAGGAGGGGTTGGCAAGAACTTGGCAGATCTCAATCAAGTGGACTGACTCTTTGAACAAGGTTCTAGTCCTAGTAGAGGAACTGGAGGGTTAAGTAGGACCCATTCAAGATGCACTAGATATATAATGTGTGAGTGGAGAAAATACTACAGCTCAGTAGAAATGGAGATGCCCGGGGCTCATCCCAGTGATCCCAGGTATAATTCTATACCATACCCAGTGGCAGTATCTGCTCTATTTCAGCCCCTTTAACACAAGCCAATAAAGGAGTTCCCTAAATCTAACAATCAGATTAAACACTTGGATCATCCTCTTGAAATTTTATATAGATTATAGCCTTCTAAAGGGGGCTATAATATGATTGCGTCAGGAATTTTGGGGCTAGAACCAGAAGGAAAAGAAATGGAGATGATTCATTATGAAATAAATATCAGCAATTAGAATCAGAGCTCATGCCTTTTCCTAATAATGATGAAAGGAACATTCTCATTGAGTGGCTGGGCCAGAACTAGGGTGAGGCAAGCAAGGTGCCTAGAATTTGTGCCCTCAGTGCCTTGTTTGCCGCACCCTAGTAGTGGCCCTGTTGGTTGGCAATATCAACCCAAAGCTATTTCATGAAAAACCTAAGAAATGTGGGGAAAACACAGCCTACAAAAGAGATAAGAAGAAAGAAAGGTGCACAAAAAAAAAGGAGACTAGAACAGTAGACAGCAAGCTCTACATTGTGGAGTTAGAGGGCCCAACGGCAATAGCAGAGATGAAAAGCAGTAACATGGAAGAGGAGGGTAGACAGTCTTACAGGAGAGTGGAACAGTGAGTAGCTCAGTGCTAGTGGGGAACCTGACTTGTGAAGACAGCATGATGCCGAAAGAAAAGGATATCAGTGACAGGACAGGTGAACTCTGTGTGTGTGTATGTATGTGCGTGTGTGTGTGTTATTGACAAGGGAATAGCCAGTGTCATTTTTATCTCATAATTTATCTAAATATTTTAAATCTCTATTTAAAAAACATAGCTCTTTTTAAACAGATATTTTTGGACTTGGTCGCGAAATTATACATTGTGGCCAAGTATTTGCCTTTTGTCCTTACACCTGGATTTAAATCAGGGGCATTCCTATTGTAATCTTGGGCAAGTTTTTTAACATTTCTGTTCTTCAGTTTCCTCATTTGTAAAATAGTGCTAATAGTGACACTTACTACATATGGTTGCTGTGAAAACTAAATAAATTAATACATGTAAAGTGCTTAGAATAGCACCTGGCATATCATATGACATTCAACAAAAATATTGTTGTCACTACTATTTTTGTTATTATTATATGAATCTAATTACAGCAATATTGAAATATGTTGTACATAATAATGATTGTAGCTCTTTAATAAATCACTAATTATGTTAATTTAAGAGTGCCTGAAAATATGCAATGGATGTTGGAATTATTTCTGTCAAACTATGATTAGATAGAGTTCAGATTGAGGTTTAAAGGAGTCTTATTTGCTTATGTGGAAAACTTGCCCATCTTGAATATGTCATTTCTAGATAGTGTTGGATAATTGAGATGTTACCATATACAGTTATAAAATATTCTGAATTTTTATTTTTTTATATTGGTGACGAAAGAAGAGTCTGTCATAATATATTGGTATTCTCCTAGGAATCACTTCTGCTGGCATAATAATTTGCTCTGAGATGGTAGGTGTACCCAAACTTGCTACTCAATAAAAAATTAAGCTCCTGATCTCTCCCAAGGAACCCTAGTCCCCTCTAATCAGACAAACCACCATGGCTTATATTTGAGGCAAAAGCCATGGCCTTCTCATCCATCACTTCATCATTTCACTCCTGTTTGAGGGGGAAATTTGGTCCCAGGTGGAAGAGGATAGTATAACCTAGTTACTTGAAGGAAGAATTATCCTAGGGCTCCTGGTTGCTTCATCTCCACCCATCCTCCAGGTTTACCCTGAGATTACAGATGTCTATGCAAGGCACAGTAGATGGGTAGAAAAAACTTGGCTTCAAAGCTTGGAAAACCGTGATATACATACATACATATACGTATGTGTATATATATACACATACGTATATGTATGTATTTCAACTCTGCCTGTGACTTGCTCTATGAACTTGGGCATATAACTTAGTTTTTCTGGTATTATGTGATATATGAATTCAGCTTCCTGATTCATAAAATAAGGATAACATCACCCTTTCTGTCTACCTCTTGGTGTTATTATAAGGATCAAATAAGGTATTGGACAAAGATATGATTTTGACCTATAATATGCATTGATAACATAAGGTATGGCTCTATCACTATCTAATCATTCATTTAACAAATATTTATTGAGTTCTGGCTATATATTGGACACTCTTCTAGGTCCTGAGATACAGCAGTGAAAACAATTTACTTTCCATAATGGAGCTTTAATTCCACTGGGTAGGAGAAAGACAACAAACAAATATTTATGATATTAGGTAGTGATACAAAGAAAAATGCAACAGGTGAAGAAGATAGAGAAAAATGGATGATAAGCTATGGGACTATTTTAGATAGAGTATCTGGGAATCAATGGGCCCACATACCAGTTTAGAAATTAAAGAAGAAAAGAGTAAAGCATATAAAAGATCAAAGACAAGGGAATAGCACAATTTCTCACAAATTGCCACCCACAGCACAATCATATTTTTGTGCCAGGTGAGGAAAAGTCATTACATGTGTGCATACATGCACGCACCCCTTTCTCCTCAAAACAGGTTTAGTGTATTTGGTCATTTGCTGCCTGCTTTCTCAAACACAAGGACTAGTTTCAGGGTTAACAAATGTACAAGGAGGAAATTCAGGGTTTATAGTGTGATACTCCTCTGAGAGTTTTGTGATCTCAAAAAGAATTCTGGGGCTTCTGAGTGGTAACGGGAGAAATCACTCAGTGAGTAAACAAAGTTGCAGCAGCATATTACAACACAGAGCATGTGGCAAAAAAATATTTTGGCAATTGATACTGTAGAATTGCCAACTGGGAGAGCCTGTTTTTGCAACCAGTTGAAGACGTGAGAAACACAAATGACAAGATATCACTTTGTCTTTTGCCAAATAAATGGAGTGAGGAGGTGGATTCTGTCTAGTAAAGATGGTTGAGACTGGTAGGATGTATTATGCCAAGCAACGTAGGCCCTGCCTCATGGGTGAATGACGGCTTCAGAGCCAAAGTAGTACAGCGTATTGCACAGAGAATGTGCTCTGGAAATGTTTGAGTAAAGAATGAGATCCACAATCTCCTTGAGCAGCTCATTCTTTAATGATTTAGCTCTAGGAAAGCTGGTTTATGGCACCAAAGCTCAGACTGAGAATTAGGAAATCAATCTATTAATTTACAGTGAAAATGTAACTCTCAAATGGTGGCTCATGTTCATATTAGTGCTTTACCTCCCGAGAAGGGAACTTGTGGTAGGAACATCCTTCTCCAGTGCATTGGGAGTGTGCAGTTTGGTCAGTTATTTCATTTAAATTTTGATTTTGAGAAAATTTTTAAAATACAAAATGGTTGCAAGAATAGTCCAAGGAACTACCATGTACAATGTATCCTTTCCCCTGATCCATCAACGGTTTATATTTTGCCCCATTTGTACTTGCACTCTCTCTCAGAGAGAGAGAGAGAGAGAGAGAGAGAGAGACATAGATAGATATCATTATCTACTTATATTTCTCTCTATCTCTACATCTCTCTGTATCTATATCTATCTATCTGCAGAACATGCACACACCCACCCACACACTATATAATATTCCTTATTTGGAAGCCTACTTTGTCAGATATTAATATGGACACTCCATCTTTCATTTGATTACTGTTTGCATGGTATATCTTGTTCTATAATTTTACTTTTTTTTTTTTTTTGGTGAGGAAGATTGGCCCTGAGCTAACATCTGTTGCCAATCCTCCTCTTTTTGCTTATGGAAGATTGTCCCTGAGCTAACATCTGTGCCAATCTTCCTCTATTTTTTGTATATGGGACGCCACTACAGCATGGCTTGATGAGTGGTGTGTAGGTCTGCACCTGGGATCCAAACCCATGAACCCTGGGCCGCTGAAGCAGAGTGTGCAAAATTAACCACTACACCACTTGGCTGGCCTCTATAATTTTACTTTTAACCCTACTATGTCTTTATATTCAAAGTGATTTACTTATGGACAGCATATAGTTGAGTCTTGCTTTTTTTATACAATCTGTCCCCCTCTGACTATTATTTGGTAGGTTTAGACCATTTGCATTTAATGTGTTTATTAATATGGTTGGTTTAATGTAATTATTTCTCTATTTGGATTTAGGTCTATCATTTTGCTTTTTTGTTTTCTATTTGTATTTTATCTTTTTCTCCATATATTACTCCTTTCCTTCTTTTGGGAGATTAATTGAATATTTCCAGTATTCCATTTTAATTTTTCTGTTGACTTTTAAATTTTACCTCTTTTCATTATTTTTCAATGATTGCTCTACAGATTACAACATACATCCTTAACATATAGTCATCTAGATAGAATTAATACTGCATTATTTCACATAAAATATAAGAAACTTTGCCCAGTTCCATTTAGCTTCATGTCTTTTGTCCTATAGTTTTCATATGTATTACATCTATGTACGTTAACACCACAAAATAATTAAAAATTTGAGAAGAAAAATGTATAGTTTTTATATTTACCCACATATTTACTAATTCAGGTGCTCTTAATTACATCCTGTAGATGTGAGTTACCATCTGGTGCCCTTCCCCATCAGCCTGAGGAACTATATGTCTACTGGTGACATATAATCTCAACTTTTTATTTTAAATATGAAAATATCTTTATTTTACCTTCACTTTTTTTTCTTTTTAAACGTTTTTATTTTTTTATTGAGATAAAATTGACATATAACGTATTAGTTTTAGGTGTTCAACATAATGCTTTGATATATGTGTATGTTGTGAAATGATCACCACAATAGTTTAATTAATATCCATCACCACACATAGTTATAATGTTTTTTTCTTGTGATGAGAACTTCTGAGATCTACTGTCTTAGCAACTTCCAAATACACAATACAATCTTGTTAACTATAGTCACCATGCTGTACATTACATCCTCAGGACTTACTCATCTTATAACTATAAGTCTGTATCTTTCAACCACCTTCACCCATTTCATCCACCCACTCACTCCCTACCTCTGGCAACCACCAATCTGTTCTCTGTGTCTATGAGTTTGGTTTTTATTTTAGATTCCACATATAAGTGAGATCATACAGCATTTGTCTTCTCTGACTTAGTTCACTTAACTTAGTGTCCTTTTACTTTCACTATTGAAGTATGCTTTTCTGGATATAGAATTTTGAGTGAAACATTTGTGATGTTTTTTCAGCACTTTAAACATGTTATTCCTTTGTCTTCTGGCCTCCATTATTTTTTTTGGAGAATCCGGGTATCATTTGCATTATTGTTCTCCTATATATTATGTGTCGTTTTCCTCTTCTTGCTTTTAAGAATCTCTTCATCTTTGGTTTTCATCAGTTTGAAAATGATATACTCAAGTGTGGTTTGACTAGTTAATTTTTAAATGACAGTTGGTATGGGGATTAATTAAAATGTTTACATACAAATTCTAACATTTTAATTTTAAACAAAAAATGTACATTATTCATCTATATTTAACATCTGGTTGAGTTTTTTTCCTTGCACTGATCATACCTCCTCTAACATTTACAGTTTGTATTTCTTTAAACTGGGCAATGAGTTTGATAATGACACTACAGTGCAACTGCATGCAGAATCCTTCTAGGATTCTCTCCATTATTTCACAGATGTCATGCTCATATATAATTTTACAGTGACTTACATTTATAAAGTCTTTCTGAAGTATTCAATGTAACTTTTTTTAAATTAAGACTTTATTTTTCAAGTAGTTTCAGATTCACAGCAAAACTGAGTGGTAGGTACAGAGATTTCCCATCTACCCCCTGCCCCTACATGTGCATAGTCTCCCCCATTATCAACACCCCCCCACCAGAGTGGTACATTTGTTATAACTGATAAACCTCCACTGACACATTATAATCACCCAAAGTCCATAGTTTACATTGCAATTCAGTCTTGGTGTTGTACATTCTATGAGTTTGGACAAATACACAATGACATGTATCCATCATTATAGTTTCATACAGAATATTTTCACTGCCCTAAAAATCCTCTGTGCTCTACCTATTCTTCCCAGGCACCTACTGATCTTTTTAGAGTCTCCATAGTTTTGCCTTTTCCAGAATGTCATATAGTCGGAATCATATAGTATGTAGCCTTCTCAGGTTGACTTCTTTCACTTAGCAATATGCATTTAAGGTTCTTCCATGTCTTTTCATGGCTTGAAAGCTCATTTATTTTTAGTTCTGAATAATATTCCATTGTCTGGATGTACCACAGTTTATTTATCCATTTACCTACTGAAGGACATCTTAGTGGCTTCCAAGTTTCAGGAATTATGAATAAAGCTGCTATAAATATCCATGTGTAAGTCTTTGTGTAGATGTAAGTTTTCAACTCCTTTGAGTAAATACCAAGGAGCATGATTACTAGATCGTGTGATGAGTATGTTTACTTTTGAAAGAAACTGCCAAACTGTCTTCCAAAGTGGCTGTACCATTTTGCATTCCTACCAGCAATGAATGAGAGTTCCTGTTGCTTCACATCTTCACCAGCAATTGGTGTTGTCAGAGTTCCAGATTTTGGCCGTCCTAATATGTGTGTAGTGAGATCTCATCATTGTCTTAATTTTCATTTCCCTGATGACATATGGTGTGGAGCATCTTTTCATATGCTTATTTGCCATCTGTATATCTTCTTTGGTGAGGTATCTGTTAAGGTATTTGGTCCATTTTTTAGTTGGATTGTTTGTGTTCTTACTGTTGAGTTTTAAGGGTTGTTTGTATATTTTGGATAACAGTCTTGTATCAGATGTGTCCTTTGCAAATATTTTCTCCCAGTCTGTGGCTTGTCTTCTCATCTTCTTGACATTGTCTTTCCCAGAGCTATTTGGCTTAACTTTCACACAAAGAACAGCTTACCTTTTTTTCTGAATTTCTTTTTATTTAGTTTAAATAATATTTTAATTAAATCTGATAATTATAATAAGTAAAATTTGAATAAACAGATTTGGGAATAAATGGAACTTATAGTTAGTATGCATGCAGCCTAGTAGTGAAACCAGAGTGGTTGGATATACTAGAACGTAGCTTATTATCCCTGAGGATTCAGCATGCATGGCCACTGGGCTGTACATTTTACAACTGGAATTAACTATTTGATTAATTTTTCAAGTAATTTAAATGAAGATTGTTTAAGAGAGATTCTATTTTACTTAGGAAACTTGGTAAGAGCAGAAGGATGCGTGATTAAAACAGAGTCACGGCAAATGGATTTGGATAATCCTAAAGCGTATATTCAACCAGCTGTTTTGATCTGATAAATTACCCTTTTACATTGTAGGGATATTTATGCCTGCCAAGCCATATGGACACTTAAGTCACCAAGATGCAGGAGACATTCACTTTGGATGAGGGAGAAAAATGCCATGAATTAGGTACTATGGAGGAAAAAAGATAAAGTCATTTTGCGCCAGATGGAGCTTTCTGAGTTTGAGGAAATATGTGTGGAACTAACACAGATGGTGGAGAAGGAGTGGGAGGGGAATGGTATAGGTGAGGGTTCAGATCCCCTACACCTACTTAACCAGACCAACTATGATTTTATCCATTTGTCTTTTGGGCTTCTGCTTAAAAATTCATTGAAGAAGAATTATGGCTTTAAAAAGTTTTAAAAACTCACTGCAGAAGAAGAAAAATGAAAGAAGGTGCCCAGTAATTCACAAGGTAAAGGTATGGAGACAATTTCTCGTAGCTTCAGATGTTAATTTCCAATGTATAGAGAATGGGTCATGACCAGAGTGACCTTAAAGATTTCATATATGGAGTTAATATTATGTCCTAGGTTTTGCTGAGGTATATAGAATAGAATTCATGATTAGAATACTGTAAAAGATATGCACTTTATCTAAAAAACTCATCTGATAGGCGTTAGTAGTTGCAAGATGCTGTACCTCGCAATCTAAATCCATAGACCTAAGGAGAAACATATGAAAAGCAAGTGGGTGATGATGCTTTTGGGATAATCCTATCAACTTCTTGAGCACATAGATGGCTGTTTTGGATGATGCTCTGATAATATCAATTAAAAATAGAAGAAAAGCAAGATAGAGCAGTGATGGCACATTTCAACTATACCTATAATGACTAGACTTCTCCTTCCATAGCATAGCATCCAAAGGTTCTTCACTTACCTGCAGGCGGTTTCAGTTCTCAAATAGAGGACTTTATGTGCTTTGGGATGAGAAAGGCATAGCCATAAGACACAGAATTTGCCCCTCTAAAATAGGCAAGTATTGGCCAAAATAGCAATATGAATTTATTTCTAGAACTTACCTTATGATTTCCAATAACATCATTTTTTGCAGAGGGTGGAGCCCTCTCTTTGTGATGGTGTGCCCACTTGGGATTCATTTTTTCCTCTTGCTTTCCAATCAATAATATGAGCTTGGGCCACGTTCATTCTTAGAGAAGGGCCCCTTTATTAGAATTCCTTCCCTGTGCATGCTCAAACATTCCCACACACTAGCCACCTTAGAATGGTCTAGCAGGACCAGGATGGGGCTAGGGAGAAGTGCTGTAATTATCAGGGTGTTTTTTTTTTGTACCACTTCTGAAAGATTAAGTCACAGGGCCAGGATTTGGTGGATGGGAAGGTGGGTTGTTCAAGGGAAAGGCACTAAGACAGAGGCTGCATGGCCTTTCCCATATCTGAGCAAATTGAATTCTTAAAGCCTAGCCCTGCTAATCAGAGAGCCCACACATAGGTTTGGGACCAATGTTCTAGCTATGTATAAGAGTGGACATTCACCTTTAACGTTCTGTCCTTTAGTACAGTAGCAACAGACAATGGAACTGATTCACAGATTCAAAGATCTTCAGATTGGATACATTGTACTAAAATTAAAAGAAGTAATGGTAACTGTGAACGACAGAGACTACCATAGTGTTTATAAAAGCAAAGAAAGGGAAGCTGTGCACAAAAGCCCATCAGACTATGACTTCAAAAAGTTCAATAGAGTCGAGTATGAATCCATGGCTCAAGGGTCTAGAAAGGAAAATAGCTCTAGAAAGATGGGAGGCTCTTAAAGGTGAAACTGATGTTTCTTGAAGATAAGCAAGTTAAAGGAGGAGCATTAAAAATATGGCTATGTTCAACAAATGGTGTTGTAAAAACTATTTACAGGCAAAAGAATGAAGTTGAACATTTACTTTTCACTATATGCAAATGTTAACTCAAAATGGATCAAAGACCTGAATATAAGACCTAAAACTATAAAACTCTTAGAGAAAAAAGGACGGAGAAACTTTATGACATTGGGCTTGATAATGATTTCTTGGATATGACACAAAAAGCACAGAAAACAAAAGTAAACATAGATAAGTTAGACTACACCAAAATTAAAAACTCCTGTGCATCAAAGGACACAATCAACAGAGTTAAAAGGCAACCTAGGGGCCGGCCCCGTGGCTTAGCAGTTAAGTGCGCACGCTCCGCTACTGGAGGCCCGGGTTCGGATCCCGGGCACGCACCAATGCACAGCTTCTCTGGCCATGCTGAGGCCGTGTCCCACATACAGCAACTAGAAGGATGTGCAACTATGACATACAACTATCTACTGGGGCTTTGGGGAGAAAAAGGGAATAAAAGGAGGAGGATTGGCAATAGATGTTAGCTCAGAGCTGGTCTTCCTCAGCAAAAAGAGGAGGATTGGCATGGATGTTACCTCAGGGCTGATCTTCCTCACACACACACACAAAAAAACAGAAAACCTCACACCATATTAAAAAAAAAAAGGCAACCTAAGGAATGGGAGAAAATATTTGCAAATTATATATCTTAAGGGGTTTTATATATATATATATATATATATATATATATATATATATATATATATATATATAAATTCTATAACTCAGCGACAAAAAACAAGCAACTTGATTAAAAAATTGGCAAAGGAGTTGAATAAACATTTCTCCAAAGAAGATATACCAATGGCCAACAAGCATATGAAAAGATGTTTAACAGAACTAAGCATTAGGGAAATTCAAATCAAAACCACAATGAGATATCACTTCACACCCATTAGGATGGCTACTACTAAAAAAAATAGAACATTACAAGTGCTGGTGAGGATCTGGAGAAATTGGAATCCTTGTGCGCTGTTGGTGGGAATGTGAAATGGGACAGCTGCTATGGAAAACAGTATAGCAGTTCCTCAGAAAATTAAAAATAGAATTATCATATGACACAGCAGTTCCACTTCTGTGTTTATACCCAAAAGAATTGAAAGCAAGGTCTCAAAGAGATATTTGTACACCCATGTTCATAGCAGCATTATTCACAATAGCCAAAAGATGGAAGTGACCCAAATGTCCGTTGACAGATAAATGGATAAACAAAATGTTGTATATATGTACAATGGAATATTATTCAGCCTATAAAAGAATGGAAATCCTGACACATGCTAGAACATGAATGAACCTTAAAGACATTATGATAAATGAATTAAGCCAGTCACAAAAAGACAAATACTGTATGGTTCCACTTTTATGAGGTATCTTAGGGTAGTCAAACTCACAGGTGGAAAGTAGAATGGTGGTTTCCAGGCGCTAGGAGAATGGGAAAAAGTGGAGTTGTTTAATGGGAATAGAGTTTAAGTTTTGCAAGATGAAAAAGTCCTGAAGATCTGTTGCACAACAATGTGAATATACTTAACGCTACTGAACTGTACACTTAAAAATGGTTAAGATGGTAAATTGTATATTATGTGTATTTTACCACAATGAAATATTTAAAGACATTTAAATGCAGCTATGAAATAAACTTCTGATAAGCTTGGATTTCAGAAAATCTTGCATAAGAGATGAAAGTATCTAACCAAGTTGTATACCAAGTGTTGGTGACGAGTCAAGAAAAGACTGTCAGGAAGATTAAAGCTCAGATTGAGCTGAGAGTGTCAAAAGAAGACAAAGTAAAGTGCTTTCCTCAGTGCTGAATGGGAGAATGCAAGAGATGAGCTTAATTCTTAAGGCAAATGGCAAATGATAAGAGAGAGATGATGCCGAGAAGGCTGATTTACTCAAATTTTATCTTGCCCCATTCTCTCAAGAGAAATGGCTTTCCACAAGTTCAACTCTGATTGACAGTGGCCTCCTTGTTTCTTTGGGTCATTGTAGACACGAGGACAGCCACACCATGGATTGTGATTGCTCTCTGCTTTGTTGCCTTCCTTCTTGGCCTGCCACTAACACCACCATTTCACTGCCACTGGTAAATAGAAGGCAGTAAGAAGCCTGAATGTCACCATCCCCACAACCAACCCTGGTGCCATTTGCTGCTAATCCTCTGCTCTCTATCTAGCTGACAATGTTGCTAAGTTGCTTCTGCTACATTGAAATTTAGTGGTTAAAAGCAGGGGCCTTGAGTCAGAAAGACCTGGATCCCAGGTCTTCACCACCTACTATTTATATGAACTTGGACAGTTTCCAAACTGCTCCAAGTCTCAGTTTCCTAATCTATCAACATATTCCCTACTTCCCAAGGTTTCTTTGAAAATTAGGGAGAATGTTTTGAAACCTCTAGGGTGTCTGACTCATAGTAGGATCTCAGGACATATAGATTCCGCTGTCTGAAGTATCTCTGGATACTTGGTCCTTAAGAGATGATATTTTGTTCACACAACTGCTGTTTGCCTTAATTGCAGGCCCAATGCCTAGTAGGAAATTATGTCTCATGAGTCCTAGCCTGAATATCCGAAGCTTAAATGTTGCCTCTGATGCAGTTTTTTGATCATTCGTTTTATTGCCACCTAAACTCAAAAGTATGCCAGCTTAGTTAAACAACAGAGAAAAGACTGCCAAATGCACAAAACCTTTCTTTTGGAAATACATTTTTTGAAGGCTCAATTTAAGAATTATTGATGACCTTCTTTGTATCTGTCTACATTCTTTGGCATATCAGAGGAGCTGCCTGGCTGTATACTCCACAGATGGGCTCCACTTTAAGAAAGCATAGCAAAGAAAAAAATCTGAATTCACAGAACATAATCAGTGTAACTTGCTTCAGGGGTCTTCAGTGTGTGTGTGTAGGGGATAGATATAAGATTATCCTGTGAAGCTTTGTAAAACTATATACATCCCCACATTCCTCCTCTTCTCTTTTACTATCTCTTTAAATATTCTGGCAGTAAGGCATATAGATCCTCAGGAAAAGGCATAAGTAGCTTAAAAATTCAAAATATCACAGGTGATTCTGAAACATGCCTAATGTATTTGCTTTACCAAAGTTTTGGTTTACAAAATTACTTGTCAACAATGCCACAGGGAAGGTATATATTATATCTCCACTCACTGGGAAAACACAGCTAAATTTATGACTCCATTTACACTCTGGAAATACATCTACTGCCTAATGTAAAGAATGTGTGGAAGTGTGATTGTCACTCCAAGCTCTCCAAAGCATTCTTTCTTCCAGTCAGCACCACTTCTTTACTTCTGTCAGAGAGGAGTTAGATGCTAGAGAACAAGGAAGGCATGAGGGAAGGAGATTTCTAGAAAAGGTCTTGTGTACGTACATTGGTTCTCCCCATTCTCCACCCATTTTCTATCCATAAAACATAGAAGGGCCAGAGACTTATTCAGCTGATAACTCTGATGTCTATGGTGGGAATGGAGATAAGGGATGAATGGAGCTCTGTTTATAGAAAGAAGGAAGAGAAAGGAGTGAAGGAAAGGATAAAGGGCTTCTTTTGAGCATTTGCCACTGTATGGTCTGATGAAATGACACTGCAACATTGCTTTTGTTTCTCAAAAAGCAGCATCATTAACATAGCCTTTTTGAATCTAGTTAGGTGCCTTCTGGCAAACAAGAATATAGACTTTAATCAACATACATAAGAGTTCAATACAGGTCCAGGTAAATTTAACAAAAGCAACAGGGATGGGGAGTTCATTTTCATAAATGCTATTGAGATAACTTGGCATTATCGTGGGGAAAAACTAATTGAAACCTACACCTCATGCAATATATCACAATCAACATCATAAAAATTAAAGTGTCAAATATTTAGAAAAATTTAATTACAGGGGAAAAAAGGGAGAAAATAGAGCACTTAGTCTATGGAGGGAGATAATGTTTGATTAAAGGAGAAAAATAAATTACGAAGGAAAAGATAGGCAGCGTGATTACACAAAAAGTTAATACAACTAAAACACAACAAAACCAAGGTAAAAGTGACAAAATAGAAAATTATATTTAATACATACATATGATGACATTTCTAAAATATATTGAGTTTTTGTCAATTTGCATTAAGTTCACTGTGAACAGTGGTCAAAGAATATGAAGAATCATTACATAAGATGAAACACCATTAGTAAATTAACATAGGAAACTGTGCAGTCTTGCCAACAATAAAGCAGTGTAAATTAAGACAATGATGAAATGTCACTTTGTATCTCTAAAATTAGCAACAATAAAGGAATATTATTAAAACTAGTGATGAAACCATTGGGGAAATTGAAACGTTTATACATTTCTAGTGGCATCGTAAATTATCTTAGTCAATTTGATGAACGATCTAGCAGTTTTTAGCAAGAGTCATAAAAATGTTCAAACCTTTTTAATAAATAATCTCACTCCACTGTATTTGTTTTAAGGATATAATTTAGAAGAAGGAAAGCATTATGTGTTATTTATTATCCTGGAAAACTGGATATATTCCAAACAGCCATTAATAGAGAGATGGTTATAAAATTATAGTATTTTAACTTAATGGAATTGCTTGCAACCAATGAGAATGATAAATAGGAATATTATTGAGACACACGGAAAAGTATATACAAAATATTAAATTAAAAAATTAAAAATTAAATAAAAACAAATCATAAGAGCCCATGTTAAAACGGTCTGCAGGGGCTAGAGCTGTGTGTTCCGTATGACCTATTAAAATTGACCCCCTAGGACTCCCCTTCCGTGATGGAGCCTCAGATTAAGGAGAAACTCCTAGCAGTTGAATAAAATTTGAACATGGTAGGAACAATAGAGAGGAGGGAAAGAGAAGGTCCAAATAAAAGTTGGGGAGGAAAATAGATATAAGAAATCTCAGAAAGCAAGTGGCCATATTGTTTAATGCTACGCAAAAACAACAGAAGAGAGGGCCTTGTGAAGTTAGAAAATCTTTTGGAATCATGCCTCTTTCTAAAATTTGAGTCAAACTAAATTCATGTTAAAATGAGCAACAGAAATGTATCAAGGTAAAATCTCATATAAAGTTACTATAAGAAAAGAGAATAAGGAGCAAAATAATACCCTTCATACCTTAAAACACATCAGAAAGATATGCTTTAAAAACAAATCAAAATTGTCACATACTATTTAAAACAACTAAAATGTATTAAAATGATACAAGATATGAAAGAATAATATAAATCAGAATTAGAAAAACTCATAAATAAGACTAAACTCTAAAGATAATTAGAAATAGCAGGAAAATTCATTTTAGAAATATAGAATAAACTAGAAGAAATATGAGAGTGGATAAACACAACAAATAATGCTTTAAAGGAAAAGAAGATTAAAAGGAGGAAAATTTTATTTTTATTTTATTTTTACCTCTAAAAGTTTCCTCCCACCCCCTTTATTTATGATTATTTTTTGTGATAAGACCATGTAAACATAAAATCTACCCTTTTAGCAAATGTTTAAGGAAAATTTTAAAGATAAAAAATAAATGAAGAGATGAAGTAACTTGAGCAGAAATTACATATATGGAAGGCAAGCAAAGAAGATCCAGCATACAGATAATAGGAGTCTCTGAAGAAGAAAACTAAGCAAGGGAACAGAACAAATACATACATACACACACATAGATAATTAAACTACACATGGAAAAAACACACTCACTGTGTACCTGAGAATATTGGCCCAGAATGACAAACACCAGGAATATATTCTGGTAAAATTACTGGGCTTTAAAGAAAAAGAAAAATTCTTCAGGCATCTTGACTAAAGAGATCAAACCTTATGAGGAAAAATAAAATTGGATTATCATTAGACTTTTTAACAACAATGCTTTATGCCACAAGGGAATTGAGTAATATTTTTCAGATATTCAAGGAAAGAAAATGTGAGCCAAGAATTTTATATCCAGGAAAACTGACCTCCCAGTATAGAGGGCACAGACAAATTGTTAACAACATGTAGGAACTAAAAGAATGTTGATATAAGTCCTTCCTAAGGAAAATAATGGAGAATGAACTTTAGATAACCAAAAGATCTCTATATATCTCTAGAGATATATCAGCACAAGGATTAGTGGTGGGCATTAAATACATAGTTACTCCTAGAATTAAGTCTAAATGAGAGTTAAAAGGGAGAGAGTATGGTATGGCTATATCATGAGGCATTGTAGATATAGTACAAGCATGAAACAAATGGGAGAAGAAAGGGGTTAGCACATGTGAAATGTTTACACTATTCAATAACCATATTGGTAGAGGCAGTAATTGCATATCTACATAGTTGTTATGCAGATATTACTGTGTGTGTTATATGGAAAAAGCAAATGAGTAATTGTAGAATATTCTGCTATGTATTCTCAATGGGGCTAATATTGCCCCCAAGAGGGCAAAAATGATTCTTGAAGAGTGAAAAAAAATCTGACACAGAGCTCACCTAGTGCAAAAAACCTTTTCACCAGGAGTGTTTGTTGAACATATTTGAGGACAATTGTTTAACTTCTCTTCAGCCAGAGGCAGTCAAATGGGACAAACAATTGGCTAAACAAAAAGCCAAAAAGGAAAAGCTGGGGAATGAGATGTCAGTGGGGACTTTGAAAACTTCCAACATATCCTTGGGAGTCTAGAAGGACATACTCATTTGTAGGGCTGTGCATATGCTGAGTAAAGATATGAGAAGACCCTACACTCACTGCAGACTGGCATTCATTCTCTGCACAAGGAGGAAGTGAAGGCATGGTTGAAACTGCCTGGCTGAGTATTGAAAGCATGCCTGTAAATGCACACAGAGCCTCTAGGTAAAGACTTATTGGTTCCAGGCATTTAAAAAAATGTCTGTTTACTCATTAATTGATCACTAAGATAACCTAGCAGAGACTTCAGTGACCACACACAACAAAGAATGCAGACTTTACAGAACTAGTTCAGAAAATTCACTAAACAAAGAGCAATAACAACAACAAACTCTGGTTATGATTGCAAAACTCTGAATATACTAGAAATCACTGAATTGTACACTTTAAAATGGTTAATTTTGTGGTATGTGAACTATATCTCAAGAAACATCATTCCAGCCAGTAAATTAAAAAAAAAATTATAGAATATGATCATTTTGAAATTGAGCATCAGTGGCTGCTAACAACAAAAAAGTGAAAACCCGAGACTAATCAAGACCTGAATCCACCAGGATATACAGAGGAGCATGTTGAACTGCACCATGAGTATGCAATCAGCAACATGCAGACTACGGGGAACTCTGCAGGTAAAACAGCATGAGTTCTTTGGCATATAAATTATGGGGAAAATAAATAAATGGAGGGAGAACCTTTCAATTAAAATAGGCTTAAAAAGATATGTCAAGTTTTTAAAAAATTGGGCAATATTATTCTATAGTGTCTAGTGATTCACCCTTGGGTGATGAGACCATAAGAATCCAAGGAAATGATTACTATAAAATTCAGGATAGTGGTAATATTTGGAGGGACAGAGGGAACTATATTTGAGATTTGGCATTTGGAGGAACTTCTGGGATGGCTGGTTTTTTTTAGCCTGGAAGGTGGTTACAGGAGTATTATTTGTATAATTCACTAAGCTGTACATTTGTGTGGTTTTCTGTGTTTTTGTTTTAAAATAATAAGGTAAAAAAAATGACCTACAAAAAGCTATAGGTTGGAAGAGGTTAGAAGAACAAAAATATGGGTTATGGGCATATTTCTTCAAGTAAAATTAATAATAATGATAAAGAAGACTAATAATTAGGAAGTGACTTTTTATCCCATCCTAATATTGCAATGGAGGAATTGCAAAGGAGAATCATCTCACACTATATCTAGAATGATTGTTTTTATAAGAGGAATTGTGTCCTAATTATGCTATAAGTGGGACCTGTATAAGTGGGCCACTCTACCCAAAGAACATCCATCTTATACCCGTGAATTGTCCGGGATGAATTTTTAATTTAGTCAGTCTCTACAGTCATTTTTCAAAAACTACAAAAAATGGGACTTTTATTTAAGGATGTCGTGTTGATTCAAGATCCTTGATGCAGAATTTCAATCTTGTCAACACCCAAGGGAGTTCCTGATGCCAGTTATTCCAGACCTCCTCTTCTCTCCTCAAGCCTCTACCCAACCCCAGGCTTAGCAAATGACTTCTCCCACTTTGCCGAGACTGAGTCCCTTGTATATCCTCTTATCCCTACCTCAGCTCATCTCTACCTCTATATGTATTTATCATTCTTCTCTGCAGTCTCAAAGGAAGAGTGGGACACTTCCTCCTCTCTAAAAGTAACCCTTCCACCTTTGCCTTAGCTTCCAAATGTCTGTTGAACAGTTCACCCTTGTTGTATTGCCATGTACATCTTACTTTCATCAAAGACACTTCAGAAGTATCCAGCCTGAGGGACTGGAAGATTCTTTGTGCCCTTGATGCCAAAGACAGAGATAAGGGAGATGGCAGAGGGGCTGGTTTTGGGAAATGAAGAATTCCATTTGGGATATGATCCATTTGGAAGAACGGCAAATCAGCACAAACTGAAGGTCCATGGCCTGTGGTATATCTGCTATTAACCTGTCACTCTTGTTATGCTTTATTTTAAAAATATTTATTGTTCGCCTAGTATGTGCAAAGTAAGGCACACTGGGTGCTGTGGGGGACGGTGAACACTGAAATGAGTGACACATAGGACTTGCCTTCAAGAAACTAGCAATATTGAACTTATTTTAATGTAAGTAATATACAAGGCAGAGGATAAAGGTAAGGATGGGGTGAGTGGGAACAAACAGAATGCTTAGTTTGGGAAAACAAACAATTGCAAGTTTTCCAACTGCGAAGTTCTGGGCAGCATGGATGTGTTCTGTACTCAAGAGTCCTTCAGGACAGCTGAAGAAAGAAGTAGTACATTGCCTAACCCCTCTCTCTTCAGTATTTTAAAATTTCTTTCTCACCACACACACTGTGGGAGGTGGATACAAAGACATATAAACCATGGCACCTGACCTCAAAGGATTTACATTCTAGTTGAGGAGATAAGGCACATCTATGGAACTAGAGATAAATCATGATTTAAGGGGTGCTATAGAAGTAAAGATTATTGGAGTGCCTTTTATGAGTTAAACATTATTCCAGGCACAAGAAGAAAGATACCAAGGTGATGAAAATGTATTTTTGAATTTACTTTGGTTAAACCACATTGATCTTGTTTTCATTCCTGGAATATGCCAAGCAGTGAGAAACTGATAAGATTTAGAGAGCAATGATAAAAGCTTTTAGTAAAGGATGTGCTGTAGCAAGATTAACCTGAAAACATTTTGTAGTAAAGGCTGAAGAGAGACAGTAAATAAGGTCTAATGAGGCATTGCAGTTGAACAAGTGACAGTTAATAAGGGTCTTATCTGCCATAGTGCATGAATATGTACTTTGATGTCAGATATAAATGGGCTATAACACCAACTCTGTTGTTATGAACAGTGTGATCTTGGACAGGTCACTCGTCCTGTCTGGATCTCAGTCCCTGTATTAGTTCAGGGTTCTCCAGAAAAACAGAACATATATATATATGGAGATTTATTATAGGAATTGGCTTATGTGATTATGGAGGCCAAGAAGTCCCACAATCTGCTATCTGCAAGCTGGAGAACCAGCAAAGCCAGTGGTGTAACTAAGTCCCGGTCTGAAGGCCTGAGGATCAGAGGAGCTGATGCTGTAAGTCCAAGTCCAAAGATCCAAGAACCAGGAGCACAGATGTCCAAGGACAGGAGAAGATAGATGTCCCAGCTCAGTCAGAGAGAGCAAATTCCCCCTTCCTCTGTCTTTTTGTTCTATTCAGGCCCTCAACAGATTGGATGATGCCCATCCACATTGGTGAGAGCAATCAGCTTTCTTCAGTCTACTGATTCAAATGCTAATCTCTTCCAGAAATACCCACATAGACACACCCAGAAATAATTTTTTACCAGATATCTGGACATCCTTTAGCTCAGTCAATTGACACATGACATTAGCCATCGCAGTCCCTTCAGATGTTGGAGATGGAGAAGAGGGAACAGATGGAAGAGATACTCTTAAGGTAGAACAGAGGAGACTTGGCAATTAGAGATGGGGAACAAGGGAAAGGGAGGCATCAGAGATGCCAAGTCTTTGGGCATGGATAACTGGGAGGGTGGTGATATCATTCACAGAACCAAGGATTACAACGTGAGAAACAGGTGAAGATGGCAAGCAGAAATTTAGAACCGGAACTGAGGAAAGTGGTTGGGGCTGGGAATAAGTTTTGAGAGTCATACACAGAGTGGGGATTTACTATCAAGATGGCAGGAAGCTGTGATCTTCCTTTGCTCCTTAGCTTTCTGAGAACATTCAGTTATGTAGGCAGACATAACAAAATCTGTAACCAAGGGTATATGGGCTACTTTCAGAATCAGCTTAGAGGACAGAACAGAATAGTGATTTATTTCCCCTGGACCCTGATGACCCTAATTGCACTCATCCCATTGAAGACAAATAGTGAACTAGATGATACCCAGCAGGGAGGCTGAGATATAGAATGTCGGCCTCGTCAAGTTCCTAAGATTGGCTATTACTGGTTTTAAAGCCTGAGAGTCCAGACTGTGTCTGTCTGGCTCATCACTCCATGTTCATCCCCTTGCACAAGCTTGGTACATAGCAAGGGCTCAATAAATATCTGTGGGATGCATGATTATTGAGTTAATGTAGACCATTAGTCCTGATGATTCTATCTTGGAAATGTCCGTTCGCCTTCTTTCCACAGCCCAAGTTCCAGAAATAATGAAAATTGTTTCTCATCTGGTCTCTGTGAAGTCAAATAGGCCCTGGGGTTCTGGTCCCGGCTCAGTCACCTACAGCTGCTTGACTTGATGGAAAATGTTTTTGGTTTATCTCCTTCCTCCTGAAACAAATATTAAACATTTCTAAACTAATGAAAATGTGGCCTCAAAGGCATTGTGAATTTGTTAAAATCCACGATTGGCACTGATGCTCTTGACAGAATGCTACTTCTATTTTACTGTCTCTGTAATACAATTGATAGAGAAGAGAGAGCATTTTTTGAAATTTCTCAACAAAGAGAAATATAAATGGCCTCTAGTCATTTGTACATAGTTGAGAGGATGTGATAAATAAAGGGAAACCTGGAATTTGCTCAGTAACTGAAATGAGGTCCTTTGGACCCTTGACAGTAAGAGAACACTGATATTTTTGGTTCTAGTGCAAATGGACCTCAGCTGTGGGTTTGGAGCTCTGGCAAGTGGTTTATAGTCAGTCAGGAAGCAGCCATCCTAGAAAGCTTCTAGGAAGACAGATCTGCCTTATTCACAGATGTATCCCCAACACATAGCACTGTGCCTGGTACACAGTAGGTACTCAATATTGGTGGCGTGAGTGAAACAGGAGCTCAGTATTTACTAATGAACTGAGAGTAGAATACTAGGCTTCTTTTCTTGGTTCTGCCACTTTACCACTTCTGCGATCTTGAGAAAATCCTTTCTGCTCTTGGACATCAGTTAACCCATCAGAAAAATGACTTTCAATGTTCTTTGTGTTCTTGAGTTCTGCAGCTTGTATCAATAAATGTGGTTATTCAAAATGGACCTACAGAAAGGCTCCCTGATTCAAATGAACTCATATGTGACATTACTAGGCCGAGGAGCAGATTCCCTCTGGCTGACAATATATAGTGCGATCCTGGCTTCATGTTTGAGCCTAAAAAAGCTTTCTTCTCTGACTAGAATGTTGGATGCTTGTGGTACCATATTAAATGACTGTCCCCTTATCAGGATAAAGACATGCCCTCCTGCAAACCCTTATTACCACACAAAATCTTCAACTATAAGCCAGGCAGTCATTTATTCATGAGGCCATGGCATCAAGACATTCCACCACTGAAGTGTTCTGTCCTTGACATAAAGCTTGTTCGGAGTGGTAATTAGAATAGAGGCTCTTAAGGTTAGAACCATTCAGTGTCAGCCTCAGGGGGCTACTAACTCATGTTGGAAATCCTCTTGCTGCTTTTAATCAAGAACTAAGAGACACAGAATTTTTTAGTTGCTACTTCAGTAGGATAATGCAATAATGCGAACGTTGACACTTTAATATGACCTTCAACTTCACAAAGTATCATGGGAATTTTTTCCCCAATGGCCCAGAGCAGGCATCCCAAAACAATTTATTAGAATAGGCTTGTGTATCTTGAAGCCTTATCTAATTGGTGTTCAAACCTGTTGCTGCCTCTTCTCCTTTTTCTTTATATCAAAGGACTCCCAGCAGAGAGGAGAGAGCATCCGTTAATCACTCCTTTCGTTTCCCTACAAACACACTTGTATGCACGTGCTCACAGGAAGACACACACCTCTCCCATCCCATTTCACCTCAATCCCTACACACGCTCAGGGCCTTGGAATAGAATTGTGTTAGATCTGGAATGGACCATAAATATCATCTGGGCCCACTTTCTCTTTTTATAAATGGGGAGGCTGAGGCTCAAAGAGAGGTTGTTCGCAGCAGAGCCCATTCTCAAACCCACTTCTTCTGGTACCGACAGCACCATGTGTCTGTATTTCCTCGCCATGAGCTCAAGGTTTCAAAGAAGTGCAAAAACTCCTTGATTCAACTCAATATATACATCATTCACTCTCTTTGTATATGAAGCATTGTGCCAAGTCCCAGAAGTGTTTTATAGGGGAAAGAAATATAATCCTGATCCCATGGGGGCAAATGCAGATGTACGTGAATATGTTGAGTACAAGCAGATTGCTAAGTGTACTCATAGAAGCACCAAGTAATTTGGAGATTAAAGTCAAAAGAGAATTGTTCAAAGTGAATTATTGGTTTGAGGTGCCTCTTCTGGGTTTCGTGGAGAGGATATCAACTATGCTTTGCGAAGCTAAAGATTATGTTCAAGTATTAACATTGGCATTGTTCTTTCTGTACTTGTTTAGAGAAACTTCAAAAGTACTTCTAATTAAAATAAATACTATGTTTTTGCCTCTGCAAACATCAAAAAATAAAAAGAATAAATATATTTAGGTTTGGGGAGAGTGTGAGGAAATGGGAATGGGCATGTATTACTGCTGGCAATTATGAAAAATTTAACAGTATGCATTGGGAGCTTTAAAAATTTGAGTATCTTCTAACCTAGTATATTTGACTTCTAGAAATATATCCTAAAGGAATGTATGTGTGTTTATGTGCCTTTAATTATATACATTTTGTGTGTGTGTGTAAAGGATGAACACAAGAAATGTTTGTTATAGTGCAAGGGAAAAAATCAAGGAGCAAGACAATATGTTCCATTAAAATATTATTTTGTGTATTTTCTATACCCACATATGGCATCCATAACCCAAATGTAGGCTTGTCTTGTTTCCACCAAGTGTCCACCTTGAGGTCAGTGACATATATCACATTAAAATATACACGCCCAGAAATCCAAGTCTAGAAATAGACAACTGATGTGAGTTTTATTGAGGATTTCATGAGATAGATAGAGTAAGGATAGAATTATTTCATGTATCAAGCAGCAAAACCTTCTAAATCTCTTTCCCTTCAAGCATTTCTCTCTTGCCAAAGTTTCACGTCCTTCTGCAGCTGCTTTTCTCCCTTCCCTTTCTCTCAAACCCCTTCAATGACTCTCCTCCTTTCTATTGCCAGCAGCTCCTCCTCCTCTTCTTCCTCCTCTACCATCACCACCACCGCCACCATGCAGGCTTCTGTGATTCCCTAGTCAAGCATTATTCAACAGAAATTTCTGCAATGATTCAAATGTTCTGTAAACTTCTCTGTCCAATATGGCAGTCACTAGCCACACTAGCTATTGAGCACTTGGAGTGTGATTGGTGCAGTTGAGAAAATATGTTTATTTTTTATTATTTATTTTATTTTTCCCCCAAAGCCCCAGCAGATAGTTGCATGTCATAGCTGTACATCCTTCTAGTTACTGTATGTGGGACACGGCCTCAGCATGGTCAGACAAGCGGTGCGTCGGTGCGCGCCCGGGATCCGAACACGGGCCACCATCAGCGGAGCGCACGCACTCAACCGCTAAGCCATGGGGCCGGCCTGAGAAAATATGTTTTTAACTTTATTTAATTTTAATTGATTTAACCACATGTGGCCATTAAGCATTTGCAATATGGCTAGTGCAATTGAATAAATACATTTTTAATTTTATTTAATGGTAGCAAATTTAAATTAAATTACCCATATGTGGCTAGTGGCTGCCATATTGGACAGCAAATCTCTAGTCTCTTCTTAGGCAGAACAAGCTAGGTCTTCTCTGGATCTTCAACTTTGCTTTGTTGAGTACAGGAGATGCGAGGGGTGACTCAACTTTTCCCCAGCATCCATCTCGTGTAGAAAATATTAGAAAGGGTGGGGGGATTGTAAATAACTAGTGATTTTCTTTATTTTCATAGGTATGCACAGAAAAAAAATAAAGACATAAATGAAAGTAATTATTATGGTTAATTTGTAGTAGTTGGATAATAGGTGACTTGACTTTGTTTTTCTGTGTTGCCCAGGTGATGTAGAGTAGGCATTTATTACTTTTGTATTTAGAAATTGTATACAACAAACATTATTAAAATACCACTCATGTATGATTTTTTTAAAAAGCAAGTTAGAGAAGGCATCTCTTTTAAGGGTCCTGTAACCAGCTCCCAGAGCAGTCTCTTATTTGGCAAATGGGGAGAAGCCCAACGGCAGGCCCTCCTGGAGCAGGGCCCAGGAATGGCATGTGTATATGTTCTCCCAGCTGCTTCCTCACATCAAATAGCTAACAAACCAGAGCTCCAAAGCTAAGCCAATTCCCGCTGTCATCATTGATGAAGACTGTACACAGATGGAGAAGTAAATAAAAGGGAGAGGTGGTGAATTTTCTATATTTGACCCAGTTGCTATTTTTGCCGCATAATAGAAAAGCTTGGGATTTCAAGCATGAAGAAATAGATCCTGATTTTGTGAGCAAAATCTTGCTGCTCTCTTTTAGTCCTTTCTGGATGTGCATTTCCTTCTTGGAATCAGGGCAGAATTTGGCAGAATCCATGTGGACTCAAAGTTGTGACCTTAAAACCCAGCCCAGAAGAGGGGGTTGTTTAAGATAGGCAGAGAAGAACCACACAGAGGGTCAGAAAAAAGCCATCGGACCTGGGGAGCCACGGGGTAGGCATGGGGTCAAAACATTGGGTTTAATACTTAGAATTGTCATTACCCAGCCTCCAAATTTGGACTCCAAGACTGCTTAAGGAAATGGATCCCCTCTGGAAATGGCAAACACCGGTAGGATCAATGAAGTCTTTTATGCAGTCTTATTTCTGCTTCAGCCACATAGGCCAGCCCTATGGCCACATCTTTGGCAGTATCCTGCCTCGCCTCTCAATACCTCCTCCCCAGAATACAGTGCCAGAAATTCTCTTGTGGGACTCATTTACATAAGTCTCCCTGGTACATAACTGTAAGGGTTCATGTTTTGGTGTCTTCCAGGGTTTCTCACGTTTATTTCGTAGAGGGCTCTAGAAGGTTGAAAAGCTTTATGAGACTCAGGAAAATGAAGCTAGAAAGAGGTAATGGTATGGTAATTGGGAGTTACTTGGGGTATGGGGTAAATGGGGTCCTTCCAGGGCCTTCCCACGGCCTTCCCACCATCACACAAAGCAGATATTTCCCATTCCACTCAATTGCTGAGTGAGTTTCCAGGGACTAATGCCTACTTCAGCAGGGCAGAAGGGAGGTGAGCTACTATATTCTGGGCATAGTTGTGTAGCAACAGAAGGTAAACCACATTTCGACTTTTGATTTTGTGTTTATTTTCACTGGTTATTTTTAGTTGGTTAAAGTCTAGGAATATTTAAAAATCATTCCTGAAATAGCTTTAGTTCCCCGAAATTGGAAAACTAAGATGCTCTCAAGTTGCAAATCATTGCATTGATGATTACAAGACGTTCTTTCTATTAAATACTTAGAGATTAAGTGAGCAGGAAATAGACCCTCTGGAGTCCTGAGGGGTTCAGTGCCTCTACTCAGCTTGATCATATTGCTCTTGAACAGTGCCCATGGAGCAGTTTCGAAAATGTTTCCTTCCGGCAGATTTCAACCTCTAGAGAGGTGAATGCACATATTCCTTGTTTATTATACACAATATGGCTACCAATTAGTTCTTGACATCATCCATTTTACAAAGGGCTGTCTTATCTCTAATATAGAATTGTCTTCAGGATATTATTTGTAGTAAACCTACACTGGGCCAGTCAGCTCTCAGTTGGCTAGAGCCCAGCACTGATAAAGCCAAGGTCATAGATTTAATCCCAAGTGGGCCATTTAGCTTTAAACAGAAGATGAAATTATTTTTTTTTGTGTTTCCAGGTTGCAGCTCTCCCACTGCCTTCCAAGTTTCAATGCAGTGTGATCATAAATAAGACTGTAGCTTGGTATCCAGCCTGTGTGAGGGTCTGTAAGAGCTTTTTCCAGTAGGAAAACCGGCATGAGTATTCAGAACTCTAGGCCATAGTAGAAGGGCCATATTAGGAAGACATGGAGCAAGAGACCAGAACTGAACCCCAGAGCAATGCAGATGTTTGGATGTGTTTCAAGCCCTAAGGGACCAGTGACCCGCAAGTGGGTCCTTTTGCCTAGAGTGCCAATAGAAAGAGACCAGGTTTGGAATAGCAGAGCAGAAACTTTATTCATTGATCAATGAATGGAGGAGGCAGAGCTCATGCTCTAAAACACTTACCCCCCACCCCCCAAGGGAAGGCGAGCAGGTTTCTTAAGGGATGTGAAGGGGGAGGGGTCTCTGCATCATCACTCGGGGTGGGGGCTTTGGGGCATGCGCAGACCTTCCCTTTGTGCATATGGCACGTTTTGCACACGTTTCCTTTTGCACATGGCACCCCATGGCCATCTTGGACCTTTCTGGTTTGGACTGGTTCTGCTGTTTGGCCATCTGACCTTGTTCTGCCTTGGTTCCTATAAGCAAGCACAACTTAAAAACAAAGCATTAGACATGGAAAATGTTTTAGGGACTTCCCTGGGTGGCAATGTGATAATTTTGTTATACATATATATTGCAAAACGATTACCACAATAGGGTCACTTAACACATCCATTGCTCATATAGTTACCTTTTTTGAGGGGTGGGGGCTACGAGAACTTTTAAGATCTACTCTTTTAGCAACTTTCAAGTATACAATACAGTATTGTTAACTATAGTCACCATACTGTACATTGGATCCTGGAATATTTCTTATGGTGCTTCAGGACTCTGTTGGTGTCACCTCATTTATGAGACTCTCAGACCAACACTCTCCTCGCATCCAGGCGGAGTTTGGGATGATCCCACTCAACTTTCATTGGATCCTGTGATTACCTCTATTATATCACTAACTACATAGTGTTTTAACCTTTCATTTGTATTTCAGTCTTTCCCACTAAACTGCAAGCTTTCTTTATCTTTAGAGCCCCAGCACCCAGCAACTATAGGCTTAATGCATGCTTGTTGGCTGACTGAATTAGTGATTGAATGAAGAGAAAAATGGAGAAACAGGGAAGAAAATGCCAAAGAAGAATATGTGTGAGTTCTTAAATAGTGGGTAAATGTTTGATGGGAAGAACATGCTGTGTTCTGGAGAGAGGGAGATGTTGGTGTATCTCCCTGAATTCCTGGAGGAAAGTCAAGGGAGATGACGCTGGAAAGGGAAGTTGGGATCAGAGGGTGAAGGGCTTTGTGTCACCTCCTGGTTAGTGACACTCTTCTCTTCCAACTCTTCCAATACAAGAGTTGGAACCTCTTCTCTATCAGTGATTGTCGAATGTTAAGGTGCGTATCAATTGCCTGGAGGGCTTGATAAAACACACATTAGTGGGCCCTATTCCCTGACTTTCTACTCTGGGTTGGGGCTTGCCAATTTGCGTTTCTAACAGGTTCCCAAGTGATGCTGATACTGTTGGCCTGGGACCAAAATTTCAGAACTGCTGCTCTAAACTGTGGGCTTCAGGCTGTAAGCTGGAGGGGTGGGGGGTGTGGGGTCGGGGGTCAGGGGTAGCTCAGACCTAAAAATATGTGCTGTGAATGTGGGCTGGTCACAGAAATCCATTCATTTATTTATGCATTCATTCACTCAATAAGTATTTAATAAGCACCAGCTATGTACTTGGCATTGTTTTGGTGCTGGAGATACAGTGGTTAACAAAGAATTCAGAAGATAGGGCTCAGGGTGAGTTCATATGCAAATTTGACTTATCCCTGAGTCACCAAAGGGGCTGACCTTGGTTTTCTAAAATGCTGCCTCCCTCAGATTAGGCTTAATCCCAGATTCTGAGCCTCATGGTCAGTGTCACAAGGCATTCAGCTGTTGGGAGAGACAGCAAGAAGTCTTTATATAACTTTAGGAACGAAATACCACAGACTATTCTGGAACCCTAGTAGAGGAAGGCAGTGACTGCACTACTTTTTGTCTGAATCCTGTTTTCCCAAGGTTGTCCAGATGCAAATGTTACTGATTTATCCTTGGTGTGGCTTCCATGTTTGAGGGCCTTGGTATTGATTTAGAGCAGTGGTTCTCACCCCTGGCTGTACATTAGTCTAATTGGAGGAGACTATACAAAAGTCGCAATGTCCAAGCCTATTCCTAGACCAATTAATTCAGAATTTCTAGGATGAGGCCTGGCCTAGATATTTTGTAAAAGTTCCCCAGATGATTCTAATGTATAACCATGGTAGAGATCCTCTGCTATAGAATAATCTGAATTCTCAAGAGCGAAGCTTAAGCACTTGTGACCAGCATAGATCCCCAGAGGCTGCCTTTGCTGGAGATGGATCCCCAAGGGTCAGGGTGGCAGAAATTCCAGGCGACTTCCCAGAAACCGATGACCACTAGAATGTGATATATCTTTTGATTCACAATGAGTTATGTATGGCCATTGACAACTTGAGAAGTTTCAGAGACGTTGGTCATTCACTAAGAAATAATTATCATGGTTATATTTGCCCCCCTCTCCCGCATTTCACCTTTGGCAGTATAATGTCATGATTAAGAGCCCATGGTTAGAGAAAGGGCTGGTTTTGATTTCTGGCTCTATTACTATCACATGTCCTAACCTTGTGACATTCTCTAAGCCTCAGTTTCCTCATCTGTTAGTACCTACCTCACAGGATTGTTGAGGGTGAGGGTTAAATCAGAAAATATATGTAAAGTATTAGCACAGTGCCTGGATCATAGTAGGTGATCAAATAATTGGCTTGGCGGTCAAATGTCAAATACCCTCAGTGGTCACCTCTGGGCGGTGGGATCGGGAGGGTGGAGGAAACGGAAGACTTTCACATTTAACTTTATACCCTTCAGTATTGTTTTAAATTTATAGATGGCATAATTTACCTTTGTAATTTTTGAAAGTGCCAAAAAAAACCTACACAAAATAAGCTGATCCCTGGGTCATGATCCCAGGGAGTCTCCAAGTAGGCTCAGAGGTCATCCAGCCTGTGCCCCCAACACATGCGAGAAACTCTGCTACCATCATCCTGTGAGGGCTCATTCAGTTCCCACTGCACATTTGCTAGTGCAGGATTTTATTTTTCATACAATTTGAAATGCTAGAAAGTTATCTTTCTATATTAAACCCAAATCTGTCTGCCTGTGATGGCTTCCCATTAGGCCTACCTTCTTTGCCTCATGGAGCCACCCAGAGTAAGCTTAATAGATTCTACTGTATCTGATACCTTATGATAATCCTTGATGTATTTAGGAAGAGTTCTTCTGTTATTTTGAAATTAGTTCTCTTCAGAAAATCCCCAAATGTTTTAGCTGTTTCTTAGAGGACATAGCTTCCCTACACTGTCACAGATTGGGTTCTGTGGAAATAGACATCGAAACAGACATTAGGGTGCAAAATGTTTCTTATGGGTTAATGCTTATGAAAAGATTGGGGAAAAATCAGACTGGGGAGAGGAAGAAGTTGAACTACAATTCAGGCTCAGCAAAATTTCAGCTCACCAGGCAGGGAGCTCTGGAGAGAGTATTACCTGTCAGAGTTGCACAGCAGCAGGCTGAAATGGCCAGGCATTATGCCCCATCTCCCTCAGTCCCCATTGTGGGAAATGTCACCTTGGGTGACACAGCTCTCTGCACTTGAGTCTGTCTGATAACTGTATTCTTCACAACTGGACAACAAGCCCTTCCTTGGAGAGGGATCTGGATTAGCACATTCTTATGTCTATGACAGTCTATCGACTGTGCCATGTGGATTCACTTCTCTACACAAATTCAAGGCACAGGTCTTCCAGGAACCATTGGAGTCAGTGGGCCTCTCTTCCTGAGGGGAAATTTAGAAGAGGCAGGCGAGGGAGGTTAATTGGATGAACTATAGCCCCATCTACTACAATTGGTCTCAGGACCACAATTGATACTAGGTTCTACACTGTTGTGGGATAGCATCCCTACCTCCTTCTGATGACTAGGGTCAATGGCCCTTGTCAAGACAGTGACTCATTCTTGTCTTTGTGTCCCTGGTAAGAAGTCCAAAGTGCCCAAGTGGCAACAATAGCTTATAATTCAGTGCAACTGTTGCTGTGTCCCCTGGAGGAGGTGTTCCCCTTTTGGGAATCACAGCCTCTAACCCAACAGAGCCCTGAATTTCATGGATGGGAAGCAGGAATTCCCCCAGTGGGTCTTGTGAGTGATAAGTAAGTGGCGTGTTAGTTGGCTAGGGCTGCTGTAAGAAAGTACCACAAACTAAGTGGCTTAACAGAAATTTATTTTTTCACAGTTCTGGAGGCCAGAACTCTTGAGATCAAGATGTCTGCAAGGTTGGTTCCTTCTGAGGGACACAAGGGAAGGGTCTATTCCAGGACTCTCTCCTTAGCTTGTAGAAGGCTATTTTCTCCTTGTGTCTTTATATTGTCTTCCCTCTGTATGTATCTGAGTCTAAATTTTCTCTTCTTATAAGGACACCAGTCATATTGGATTAGGACCCATCCTAATGACCTCATTTTACCTTAGTTACTTCTGTAAAGACCCTATATGAAAATATGGTTACATTCTGAGGTACTGGGAGTTAGGACTTCAACATATACATTTTTGGAGGCGGGCACAATTAAGCCTATAAAAAGTGTGGTCACTTTGCTTCCACTCCTTGGTTCCCAGACCTATGTATCCTTTGTATTGGGGTCACACCACCAAATGGAAATGTCTGATTCGATACATATATGGCATCTTGTAGGATGGTTTCCTATCCTCACCAATTGTGGCATGTGAGCTGGTGCTTTTAGCTGTGCCTTCAGCAGGCATTCCAATGCTCTGTCAGATCAAAAGGTTCTGGGTGTTATAAGACCAGTGGATCCCATGGTCATGGTCCCATTCCAACATATTTTGTCCCACTCCCACATATTCCCAGGTCTGATGCAGTGCTCTGTGGGTTCCCATGCTGATGAATCAAATACTTCATAATCCCTCAGAGAGTACTGCTGGCCGTGGCCCTGTAGACAGGAAAGGTGAACTCATACTATTCCGGTGAGAATAAACCACTGGTCTTTCCAAGTAGGGAGGGCTCAATATGGTCAAGTCACCACCAAGTGGCCTGTATGACTCTTTAAGGAATAGTGCCATAGTGGGCCCTCAGTGTTGGTCTCTGTTGCTAACAAGTTGGGTATTGAAAGGCAGCAATAATTAGATCAGGCTTCTTAAGTGGGAGTTCCTGCTGTTAAGCCCACATGTAGCCTTCGTCTCTGCCACTATAGCCTCTCCATTCATGCACCTGTCATGCCAGTTTGGGGATGCCCGATGATGAAGGCTGACTAAGGTCAACTGACAAAGTCATTCTGTCAACTTGGTTATTCAGTGCCTCTTCCATGGTAGATGCTTTCTGGTAGATGTTAACATGTAATACAAATGTCTTCACAGTTTGTCCTCACTCGCACAAGCCCATCCACGTACCTCTACCACTGACCTCCTTGCCCTCTATATTCCTGTCTTTCTCCTTCCAGGCCCCTAACCAGCTGGTCAGACCATTCATGACTTCTTTTTCCATACAAAGTGAATGACCGGGGGGCCGGCCCCATGGCTTGGCAGTTAAGTGCGTGCGCTCTGGTATTGGTGGCCCGGGTTCGGATCCCAGGCATGCACCAACTCACCACTTGTCCGGCCATGCTGAGGCGGCATCCCACGTACAGAAACTAGAAGGGTGTGCAACTATGATATACAACTATCTACTGGGACTTTGGAGAGTAAAATGGAAAAAAAAAGGAGGAGGATTGGCAATAGATGTTAGCTCAGAGCCGGTCTTCCTCAGCAACAAGAGGAGGATTAGCATGGATGTTAGCTCAGGGCTGATCTTCCTAACACACACAAAAAAATAATAATAATAATAAAGTGAATGACCAGGTACATTTTCTAACACTTTCCCCATTGAGAGTATTTTTCCTTGCCACTGTCCTTTTTTTGGTGTGTGGGGGGAAAAGATTAGCCCTGAGCTACCATCCAATGCCAATCCTCCTCTTCTTGCTGAGGAAGATTGGCCCTGGGCTAACATCCGTATCCATCCTCCTCTGCTTTATATGTGGGACGTCTACCACAGTATGGCCTGATAAGCGGTGCATAGGTCCATGCCTGGGATCTGAACCAACGAACCCTGGGCCGCCAAAGCAGAGCGTGCGAACCCAACCACTATGCCACCAGGCTGGCCCCATCTTGACACTGTCTTTTGAGGCTGTCATTGAGTGAGGCTGTACTGCATGTACTGTCCATTTTTGGCTAGCACCCACATACACCTATGTATGGATGCTTACGCATCCGTAAACCAAGCTCACACTTTTACTCCTCTATGAACTGGTGGTATGGGATCCCTCATGTGTCCATGTCAGCTAATAGAGGGCTCTGGGGCCACAGTGGTGGATGCCATGAGGATCTGGGCTACCTGCTCATGCATCTTGCCTTGTGCCCTCTGGCCCTATTCTTGTTTAATTCAAGAGGTACTACTTCCATCTCATCATGAATTATTGATGGGCCCATCTAATCTTGTGACTTGGTGCATTGGATAGAACCCAGACCACAGGGGAAATTCTGGACTCGTGGACTCTTGAGTCTAATGGTCAGGCATTCTGTCTCTACCAGGACCCAATAGCACACCATAAGTTGTTTTTTGTTTGTTTGTTTTGTTTTAAGTTTTTCAGGTCTTCATTGCTGTTGTCATGGTGTTGCTTTAGAACCCCAGCACTTGTTTTGTGGCTCTTTCACTGAGGCTTGCCAAAACCTGCATGTGGCATTGTTTCTCACCATTGATACCTCCAAGAACATAGGGTCTGCTGGACCACATGGTCCAAGAGTCAGGATTGCTTGCCCTAAAGCCTGGACCTGATGCAAAGCCCTTTTCTACTCTAAGTCCCAATCAAAGCTGGCAACCTTCCATTTCCCCTAGTATATGAGCTGGAGCTATTTTTCTATGTGTGGAATAAGGTGCCCCAGAACCTAAAGGGGCCCATCAAATGTTTTGTTTCCTTTTTCATTGTAGGAAATGCAAGATACAATAGTTTGTCTTTTGGTTTGAAGGGGATGTCCTAGCACACTTTTGACCATTGGACCCTTAACATTTTTATAGATGTGGCAGGCCCTGAATATTCATAGAGTTTATCTCCTACCCTCAGGAGCATTTATGTCTTACCAAGGCCTCTAACCCGCTTGATACCTCTTTCTTACCCATCTCGACTAACATGTCATTGATACAATGGATCAATGTGATGTTCTGCAGGATGTCCAAATGGTCCATACTTCTTTGTACTATTTTATGTCAAAGGGCAGAAGAGTTAACTAGCCCTGCATCAAAACTATAAATATACATTGTTGTCATTTCCATGTGAATGCAAGCCTTTCTGATCCTCTTTTCTACTTGGGGCAGAATGTGTTTGTCAAATCAATGGCTACAAACCATGTGTCGAGGTCATATGAATTTGCTCTAGCAAAGATCCACATTTAGCAAATTGGTTACAATTGGGGGCTACTATTTTGTTGATCTTGACATAGTCTACAGTCATCCTTCAGGAATTATGGGGTTTCTGCAGGGCCAGACTGGTGAATTAAATGGAGATATGATGGGAACCACCACATCCTTTAGATTTTAAAGAGTGGCTCTAATTTCTGTCATTTTCCTTCCCCTCCTGTGATTCAATATTGCTTTTGATTTACTATTTTGGTGGAGAAGCAGATTATCAGTTTAAATGCTTCCATTTGCCTTTACTCACTGTACTAGCTTTTGCTCCATAGTTCAAGGACCCAATGTGGCCGTTGCTTCAATTGCCAAATATGTCAATCTTAATTACACATGTGGACAAGGGGTAAGGTGATCATCAAGTTTGTCCACAGTTCCAGAGCATCCACTGTAAACTGGACCTTGGCCAGGACTCCATTCATTACCCAGCCCTTCTATGTCTTCACTCTAACAGTGAGGACAATAATAACACTTCAGATCTCTGGATTGCAACATCAGTTTAGATCCATGATCCAAGAGTCCTTGAAACGTCTGGGTGAACCTTCACCTGAGTAAATGGCTGTAGGTCTCTTTGGGAAAGGACTGAGGGAATCATTACTGTGAGTACTTTCCCTGATTTGGCAGGGACCTCCCTTCTGTGGACAAAACCTCTTCAGTCAATGGGTCCAGGTCAGAAACCTGGTTCAGGTTTAGAAATTGGGCCAAGAGTCATTAATTTTTATTGGAGTGACTGCATTTGTATCCCAGTCATCCATTTCTTCTGCTGGTACAAACTGAGTAGTATCCTTGTTCCCTGCCCATCTATTTTGCCTGTAAGGATCGTGCTTTTCATTAACAATCTCCATAACACTTTTACAGATCAGACCCCATTGACTGCCACTCTGACCTTGCCAGCCATTATGGCAGTTGTGACCTTGTAGCTTCTGACATTTAAGCTCCATCATGTGGCCTCTATAGTTTTGGCATCTTCTCATACACATTGCTATCAGCAAGCTAAGTTTTGTGACTGCCTCTCCTACTATCAGTTCTAGTCTGCAGAGGAGATCCACCACTGAACTTCTTAGTGATGCTGGTGCCCCTCTCATCAAAGCATTCTTCCTGGCCTCAGTACATGGTGTGTCCCAGGTCCATCCCATGGAACATAATTATCTGATGGGTCTCTCTCAGCTTTACAAAGTAGATCTGTTACCACACAAAAAGGGGGTTCTCTTCCTGATGCACACAAAAAAGCCAATTGTTATGCCATTGGCTTTTGAGAGAGGAAGAGACTTTATTGTGAGGTCAGCCAGCAAGGAAACAGGAGGCAAAGCTCTCATATCTGTCTTCCCAATTTCAGGGTTTGGGGCAAAATTTAAGAGGTTAGGGGGAATGGGCTGGTACATGGAAATGCTGGGGGGGTAGGTTTTGATTGGAGGGCTTCAAACATTTATGGTAAGGTTTTAAATATTTATGGTAAGGTTTTAAACATTTATGGTAAGGTGTGGAAGGGGCTTTAACATTGGATATTCCTAGACAATGGATCCCCTTCTTCTAATAAGAGTCCAACTTTCAAGTTCCAGTCATGTCCCTGTCTTTTGGTTCCATGGGGAGGAGAATTTTTGGTTCTGGTGTCGTTTTAGGTCAAGATTTTCTCCGCTCTGCATGTTCTGGCTACATGACTTGCAAATTTTTTTGCTCACAGCCTCTGAAAAACAACACTTGATCACTCTGTTGATAAGAGGAGGTCAGTTCAAACTGGTCCTAGTGGGCCTGCGGTTACAGATCCATTGCTCCATGCCTATTTCTCTGAACCTTTTTAATCCTTTCCTCCACCATCTGCCTTGGCAATTCTAGCATTTCAAATGCACTCAGTATGAGCCATCACATTTTTTATGCTTTTAGGAGCTATCCTATCAGGCAGTTCACACCATTTCCTGGGGTGTTAAATCCTGTATTTCTGAAGAACACTCACAGGTAAATAGAGTCTTCCAAATCCGATTTTATAATCTACCTCCCCTTTATCAAGCACCCTCAGAATCTAGTCCCATGTGTTACTCCCTGAGCTCCTGTGGTACTAGCTAGTTCTTGCAGCTTCTATGGGGGTATAGTCCTTTTCCTCCCTCAGCGGGCACAACACCTTCTCAGCTAAGTTATGCTGAAACTTAACGCTAGTCATAGGCCTAGTTGTCAGGAGAGGGTGACAGGGGGAGGAGATACTGACGGGAGTACCTACTGCCTTTTCGGTAGAGACTTCTGAATTATCTTATGGCAATGAGATGGAGAATTAGCTCTTAGTATACGGACCACTTCTGTAGGATCACAAGGTTTGAAGTGTCTACTATTTCCTCTACAAAAGCCTGATCCATCTTAGTGCCTTCCTTTCCATGGGACCACCCTCCCAATTCTGGTGAATGTTTTAACAGTTGGACCACCACTTTGGGCCAGGACCTGTCTGTGCTCCACCTATTACTAGTGAGGGAATTCTCACTGCCAGCCTGGTAGTGTCTGGCTTACTGTCATTAGCCAGAGGGCTAAGATGGAATTTAGAGTACAGGATATTTTTTGTGGACCAACACCTGTGAAAGGAAGCATGACTGAGTAGAGGAAGTCCAAGAGCAATGCAGGCCTGGCAAAGCCTTGGCCAACCTAGTGAAGAGCTCTGGAGCAAGTGTTGCCTTTCATAGTTGCCCTGTGGCAGGCTGAAATGGCCAGGCCTTTTTACCCATCACCCCTCACCCGCTTTGCTCAGTCACCAGATGATGGCAGCCTCTGGAAAGGCATTACCTTGGGTCACTTTGCTCTCTGCAGGCATTACCTCAGGTGAGGCAGCTCTCTGCATCTGAGGCAGACCCTGAAGGAGCTGACAGCTGGTGTCTATGTGTGACCACACCCCCTGCAGGTGGGCAGCAAGTCCTTCCTTGAAGCGGATCTGGGCAGTGTGTCTCCATGTCTACCACTTCCCCCACCATTCTAGTCACCTGTGCCAGTACCGATTACAGTTTCTGAACTATGTCATTAATCAAAAGATCTGGAGCAGAACACAGTATTACCTCAGTGATTCTGTGACTAGCATACCGGGCTCTGAGACCAGCACCTCATTTGAGCAAGTTCCGATATATTGGTCCATGCCCTCAAGATGGCATTTTCTTTTAGTTTTTTTTTTTTTTAGATCATCTCACGTTAACCAAATATGCAAAGCTGCTGTAGAGAAGGGAAGGTAAAACGGAAGTTATCAAAGCAGCGTACAGTGGGAAGAACGTGGGTATTGGTCAGGATGAGATTATTGGAAATCCCTGCCTGTTACTTACTTGCTATGTGACCAGCACATATCCAGGTATCCATAAACATTGGTGAGAGTCGTTTTGAAGTGATTTAAGGTGATTTGAGTTCTCTAAGCCTCTTTCGTTCTCTGGAAAATAGGAGTAATAAGCTCCTACCACAGGCTTGTTCTGAGAATTAAAACAAATAAGATAATTAAGAAAAGTTCACTGGTATATCACCAGCACCAAGAACAGTGTCTGTCCCTGAGGTAGCACTCAAATACTTGAATGAATGTATGCACGAATGAATCAATAAATTTGGTGCACAATAAATGCTAATTTTTATGATTATTATGCACTAAACACTTTACCTGCATTAACTCATATAATCTTTGCAACAATCCTATGAGGCAGGTGTTGGTATCTTCACCATTTTACAGATGAGGAAACTGAGGCTCAGAAAGGGTAAGGTCATATTGCCAGTAAGTTGATGAGTCAGAATTAGAACCCAGATCTCTGTGGTTCAAAAACCTGTGCTTTTTCTCACATGCAACTCACAGTTTTCAAATATCTGTATCATCACATTGAAGTATTGACCAGGTAGTGGATTTCCTGCCAGAAGAAAGGGAATGGTCAACCTTTTCAGAGCAAGGCATTCTCATTTTCAGAGGCTGAGGCTGCTGAAAATACGATAGTTCTTTAGGCTCTGTTAAGAATAGATGCCTTACTCTCGAGCATCAATCCACTCTATCTTTTCAAAGAGCAGTCTCTCGAAATATAGACTTTTGACAATGGAGCAAGAATCAGTAGAAGGCTATGGAGGAAGTTTCGTTCATCAGTCAAGGTTTAATCTTAGCTATGAGAACACTAAAATGAGTATTATACAACATACTTTACAGACTTTCAAAAAGCACATATGTCTACTGCTACCAGTTTTTCTTCCGCTCTTCTTTAGCCTTCTACTGATGCTTGCTGGTAGCTTGGTGAATAGACTGTGCTGGTGGAGTTGAGCATGGCCCCCCCAAAGGGAATTGCCCCAATCCCACCAGCACACTCCATTCACCAAGCTCAAGTCCATTAAATACCTTCTGATAAAATGCTGATTTCAGGACACCCGAAGAGCCAGTTGGAGCTCTTCGTTTTCCTTCCTCTCCTATAGAATCTCGAATCCAGCAAAAAAAAAAAAAACAACTCTCTTTCTGGCCAGGTGAAACTAGGCCATGATTAGCCTTCCCCAGAACTCTCAAATGCACAGCCAGCCCTGGATCTTCATCTTTAATCTTGGGAGCAGGATCTCATGTGAATTTGAAAGTGTGTAAAACATGTTATATAATATTCATTTTAGTGTTGGCTCACAGTGGAGATTAAACCTTGACCGATGAATGAACCTTTCATATCTAAAGGCAACGGCTAAGTATTAAAATCCTTGAACTGGCAGCAGTACGATAGCACGCATGCTAAGAAACTGTAAGGAGCTTTAGAAACAAGCATTTTCTGCTAATTTTAGCTTTCCTACACTGTAAGAAACTCACCAGCTCCATAGTTCTATACTTAAGAAATAATGAGAACAGCTCTGCTGTTACTCCTAGTAACTGAAGTTTGGGCAGAGGTGGGGATATTCACCATATTCTTCATTTTCTCACATGAGTGTTAACTTTTTTCCAGCTAGCCACTGTCAGATCATTACTTCACTATCTACACACTGTATCCATTACCATCATCCTCACTATCATCATAGTCATCATCATTATAGAACATGATCCTACCCCTGCCTGAATGTTCTCCCCTAAGCCTGTTTTCTTCGGGACCCCTTGCCTAAACCACTTCAGAATTCTTTACTCTGACAGTTAACTGCCATCATTCACTCAAATTTGAGTAATATTACGTTCTTTTGGTTTGTGTATGCTTCTTTTCTTCTATTCTGACTCTCAAAAAAGAGAAAAGAAATATTTATATATAGCATTGACCAGCAAATCCAGTTGCCTCCACCTTCAAAAAATATCCTGAATGTGATTTTATGTATTCAATATTTTTTATATCTGTATAATCTCTAGCCTGGACCACAGTTATAGCCTCCTAACTGGTGTCTCTGCTCACTCTAAGTGATCGCTCTTGCCCTGTACAATCCATTCTTTCTCCAATAGCAACCTGAATGATCCTTTATTAATGTAAATCAGATCATGATACTCTCTGCTCAGAAGCTTCTAACCACTTCTAGTTACATTTAGAATAAAAGCCATACTTCTTGCCATAGCCCATGAGGCCCTAGCATGGTCTGGGCCCTACTGACCTCTTAAGCCTCACCTCCTCTCACTCTCTTCCTCTGTCACTCTGCCCCGTCCACACTGCATGAAAAGAGATAAGGCGAATATTATAGGATGCATGATGAGACTTTTCCTACAGTCCTGGAAAATTGACTGAAGCTCAAACCTGGGGGCAGTGGGTGTTAAGTAAATTAATAATAATGAAAGATTACAATTATTCATCACTCAGTGTGTGCCAGGCATGTTTCTAAGTGCTTTCACATGGATTGACTCATTTAAACACAACCCTGTGAAGGAGGCACTATTATCATTCTCATTTCACAGAAAGGGAAACCAAAGTACTGAGGTGATATGTAACTTGCCTGAAATCACACAAACAGTGAGTGCTGGGGCCAGGAGTTGATTCCAGGTGGTCTGAGTCTGGAGTCCTTGCCTTTCACAGCCATATTTCAGCTATTCCTCACAGTCTCGGGGGATCAGCTGAGGAGCTACAAAACAGCTTTCCAATACTTGCTAAGAGGTGGCTAAATTGCCCCCTTTAGACCCTTATCCCCCACCCCATCTAACCTAGATAAGCAGAAGAATGTGGCTTTTTGAAAGTAGGATAGTCTTGGTAGAGAGAGAAATTTTTTTTTTTTTTGGTGTCAAATGTGAATTTTATTTCTATGTCTTCTTAAAAAAATATTTTATTGAGGTCATAATGGTTTATAATATTGTGTAATTTCAGGTGTACATTATTATATATAAGTTTCTGTATGGACTGCATCATGCTCACCACCAATAGTCTAGTTTTTATCTGTCACCATACATATGTGCCCCTTTACCCTTTATGCTCTCCCTACCACCCTCTTCCCCTCTGGTAACCGCTCATCTGTTCTTTTTATCTATATGTTTGTTATCTTCCACATATGAGTGAAATCATATGGTGTTTGTCTTGCTCTGTCTGGCTTATTTCACTTAACATAATGCCCTCAAGGTCCATCCATGTTGTTGCAAATGGGACAATTTTGTCTTTTTATGGCTGAGTAGTATTTCATTGTGTATATATACCACATCTTCATCCATTCATCAGTTGATGGGCACTTGGGTTGCTTCCACATCTTGGCTATTGTGAATAATGCTGCAATGAACATAGGGGTGCATAAATCTCTTTGGATTGTTGATTTCAAGTTCTTTGGATAAATATCCAGTAGTGGAATAGCTGGGTCGTATGGTATTTCTATTTTTAATTTTTTGAGAAATCTCCAGACTGTTTTCCATAGTGGCTGTAGCAGTTTGCATTCCCACCAGCAGTCGATGAGGGTTCCAGGAGAGAGGAAATTTGTATTAGTGGGAAGTTATCAAACCAAGTTGGGGGCATTTTCCTTCCTACCTCATGGAGGGCAAAGGACTCCTCAAGTTCAAGCCAAATGAGATTGAACTGCTGATATGTCCTAGAGTGCCAATTGCACTGAGCTCTTTAATGGCAGGGGCTATGTCTTTTGGGTCTCTGTATTCGTGGTTCCTAGCACAGTGCCAAACACAGGATAGGAGCTCGGTATATGAATGAATGAGGCACAGCTGCACTGGAGCATTTGTATGCCAAGCACTTCCTTGAGCTGGCTGGCGAACACCCAGAAAATGAGATGGATGGTTTGGGCCTTGAGCTGCTTATGATCTAGACAGGGTGATAGAAAGCAGAGAGCAATTTCAAAAAAAAAAAAAAAAAAGAGAGAGAGAGAGACAAATACAAAAGGACACAGAGAAAAGTCCAGTTGCCAAGTATGAAAACTAAAGATAAGTCCAGTTGCCGAGTATGACAACTAAAGGAAACTAGCAAGGAAGGCTTAATAAAGGTTGCAGTTATTATTATCTTCATTTAGTTGATGTCAAAACAAGATGCAGAAAGATGATGAAGGCCGTGGATTTATTCCCATAGTACAATCAGACATGCCAGGAAGATACAGTCACTTTGATTTGCTGGGGCCCATCTCCCAATTCTTGTGATTGACTGGGGCTCAAAGACATGGGAACATTATTACAGGAAAAATCATGATAATGAAACTTGCTGGAGAATAATGACTACATCTTACAGCTGCATCTGATTCCACTGCATCTATGCCCATCGACTCAGTCAGCAGTGCCAGAGTCACTTGAGTAATTATAGCCAGAGTTAGGGAGGCTGCCAGCTATGGCCCTTGAAGCAGGCACTGGAGCTGGGAAAATGGAGTAAGGAGGTGTGGGAGAGGGATCTACTTTCAACAAGAACCACGGACAAGGGGATTAGAGACGCCTCTTTATAAATAGGTGGAAGGGTAGTATAAACTTGGTTATAATCTAGGGCATTGGAGCCATACTATCTGGCTTTAAATTCTGACTCTGCTTAGTAATAGCAACTAACTTATTAATTCTGGCACTGGCATGTGACATGTTAATTAACTCTTACATGACTGTTTTCTCATCCATAAAATGGAACTAATAATAGTGCCTACCTCATGGGATTGTTATGAGTGTTAAATGAAATAGTGTATGTAAAGTGCTTGACACTTAGCTAGTGCTTAACAAATATTTGCTATTATTATTATCTCCTACCAGTGTTGTTCACACTGTGGTTTCAACCCATTACTAGATGAGTAAAATAATTTAGGTAGTCATGACCTGGATATTTCATTAATAAAATAGCATTGAATGAAAACTATGAATGCATTGAATGTTATAAATATTGTTTCATGAAACTTGTTTCAGGTGTTTATGTGTGTGCCTGTAAAACATGCATGTATGTATATATAAATAAACACAGATACATACACATGGGTACACATGAAACTATGTATATACTTATAGGTGTAAATATACACATGTACTTATATAAACAAACACAAACCTATAAAACAAATTCACATGCATACACACGTAAACACTTGCACACATATCACAGATACACACACATATACATGTGCAGACATACCCATACATATATACAGATACTTATATACACATACACACGTGTGTATATATATATATATACACACACACACAAACATGCAGTGCACTGATACATATAAACATACACATACACATAAATACATATAAATCCATGCACACAATGCAATACACACATTAATGTATATATACATACACACATACAAAAATACAAATGGACATACACACATATAAACATACACAGATGCACAGACTTGCACCAACATACACACATATAATACACACATGCAAACACATAAGATATACACACAAACACACACATACACAGATACATGTTCATACACATGCTGATGCACACACACGTGCACATATACACATTCACAAACATATAGACACGTGCCACATATACAAGCACACACATACGCCTACACAATACATATACATACTCAAACACGCAGACATACACACACACACAGACATACACACACACATACACAGCACTATTCTGTTGGCATAAGAACCAGGTTCTAGATTTTAGGTATGCCTTTGTCTCTGATCCATGTTCAGACTAGATCAGTCCTCAGACCCTAGCGTACTTGTTGCCAATGGAGAAAAACATCTGATCACACCAGAAGCATTTTATAATCATTATTGGCAGATTTCATTACTGCTTTTAAACCATTTATATTCATATTACCTACCAACGCAAATATTTTTAAAGTAGCCTTGACTGGAATTCATTTTCAGTCTTGCCTTTAAATCTTTAAAAGGAGAAACACGAAGCATCAGTAGCTACCTCTTCAGCCAAGGAAGGACACTTTCTGGAGTCACTAAGCTTGCCCAGTTGCCATTCAGAAAAGACTGGTGACATCAACAGTTCATGTTCAAATCCTTAGCTTCTGGGAGGTGTTTGGACTTGGGTTATATCACCAAAGCCTGACTCCATGAAACAGACTAGTGCTGCTGGGAATTGTTTCAACTGGCTACTTTTGGAATGGTTGATCCCTAACTATAATTCAATGAGAAAGGAAGCTTGCATGAATGAAATTTATCACAAAAACAGACGGAGAAACCACAAAAACAGACAAACAGAGAAACCCCAAATTAGAAGGCTTTTTTTTAATATTTCTGCAACATGAAGGAGTTTTAAAATGAGTGACTAGAGAAGATGAACTGTACTTTCAACCTCTCTCAAAAAAATATACAAATGAGAAGCCCACTGTCTTCTGTAGGTGGGAGGAGGAGGACATATTGGATCCCTCTTATGTGGTGATGGAAAAGGTTTGGGAAACTTTAGGGTTCAATCCACATATGAAGGGTGAAGAATATGATTATAAAGGTTAAGGATGGAAAGTACCAGGTAGAGAGACATATTAGAGATAGTTCACAAGAAAGCACAATTTTGGACTCTACTGGCATATTGCCAACTTTACTTCTTTGTCCCACACAAAGAAATCATCCCTGTGCTGAGCTCTGAGGATACAGAGAAGAATAGAAGGCAGCCTCTGACTTCTAGAAGTGTAAGTCTTACCCCACCCTTACTCTGCCAATTTGACACTTGTTACCCTGGAGCCTGTGGTAGAGATGGCTAACTGTCCACCAAATTCATGTTCCCTTTCCATTATATGGAGTGGTTGCTGGAAAGTGGCTGCCCAGCCAGAGACTAGATTTTCCAGTCTTCATTATAGTTTGGTGGAGTCATGTGACTAGTTCTCACCAATATCATATGAGTGAAGAGATATGTATCACTTCCAGGCCAATCATGTGCATTTTCTCCACCCCATTTTTCCTTTTCACTTGCCTGATGCAGAGGAGCATAGTGATCTGGGAAGCCATGTGTTGAAGATAAAGGAGCCACAAGGTAGAAGGAGTCTGGGTCCCTGAGTTACTTCTTAGGAGAGAGCTGCCTGCCTAAGAGGCACATCCATTTGGGCTTTTAAATGAGTGAGAAGTCAAGTCCTATTGTGTTTGAGCCTATTACACAGCTGAATCTGTTTTTTCTAGCAGTTACTCTCCTCTAACTAATACAATTGCCTTATGTGAGATGTATCTTTCTGGATTTATAGTTTAGTTCAGAACATTCACTGAGTTTGGTCATTCTCTTAGTCTCTTCGGGCTGCTATAAAAAAATACCATAGACTACGTGGTTTATAAAAAACAAATTTATTTCTCACAGTTCTGGAGGCTGGGAAGTGTACAATCAAGGCACTGGCGGATTCGGTGTCTGGTGAGGATCTGCTTCCTGGTTCATGGAAGGTTTTCTTCTCACTGGGTCCTCACACGGCAGAAGGGAAGAGAGAGCTCTCTGTAGTCTCTTTTATTTTATTTTTACTTTTGGTGAGGAAGATTAGCCCTGAGCTAACATCTGTTGCCAATCCTCCTCTTTTTTTTTTTTTTTTTGGTGAGGCAGATCGGCCCTGAGCTAACATCTGCCAATCCCCCTCTTTTTTTTGCTGAAGAAGACTGGCCCTGGGCTAACACCATGCCCATCTTCCTCCACTTTATATGGGATGACGCCACAGCATGGCTCGACAAGCGGTGCGTCGGTGCATGCCCAGGATCTGAACCAGCGAACCCTGGGCTGCTGCAGCGGAGCGCGTGCACTTAACCACTTGCTCCACTGGGCCAGGCCCCAATCCTCCTCTTTTTGCTGAGGAAGATTGGCCCTGGGCTAACATCCATGCCCATCTTCCTCTACTTTATATGTGGGATGCCTGCCACAGCATGACTTGATAAGCGGTGCATAGGTCTGCACCTGGGATCCAAACCTGCAAACCCCAAGCCGCTGAAGCAGAGTGCGCGAACTTAACCACTAGCCACTGGGCCAGCCCTCTGTGATCTCATTTATAAGGGCACTAATCCCATTCATGAGGGCTCCACCCTCATGACCTAATCACCTCCCAAAGGCCCCACATCCTAATACCCTCACATTGGGGGTTAGGATTTCAACATATGAATTTTGAGGGGACACAAACATTTAGTCTGTCGCAATCATGGATTCAAAGTAATGTGAGGCTATGTAAAACCCTCTCTATTGATTTTGGCCATTAGGACTTGTACTCTGCAAGTAGGTTGAAGATTTTTTTTCTTTTTGAGGAAGATTGGCCCTGCGCTCACATCTGTTGCTGATCTTCCTCTTTTTTCTCCCCAAAGCCCCAGTACATAGTTGTGTATCATAGTTGTAGAGTTGTAGCTCTTCTGTGTAGGACACTGCCTCAGCATGGCTTGATGAGTGGTGAGTAAGTCTGCACCCAGGATCCGAACCAGTGAACCCTGGGCCGCCAAAGCAGAGTGCGCGAACTTAACCACTATGCCACTGGGCCAGCCCCTGAAGGTTTTTAATAAGGGACAAAAGCAGCTAAATTACAATTGACCTTCAGATGCTTTAGTTGGTGCCAAATATATAAAGATTATTTATTTTGTTTAATAAACAATTAAAAAACACTCTGGTAGGCACTGTTATAACTGCTTTAATGAGTTAAATATTAACTCATTCAATTTTCTCAACAATTCTATGAGTTAGGCTGTATTACTACCTCCACTTTACATATGAGGGAAGTGAGGCGCAGAGAGGTTAAATAATTTGCCCGAGGTCACACAGCTTAGAAGCAGCAGAGCAGGGAAGAAAACCCAGGCAAGCTGGCTCCAGAGCTCAGGCTTTTATTCACCATACCAGACTGCCTCCCATTAATGGATGAACTGTTCTTTCTGCCCTACTCTTGGTGGGGAGCAGATCTGATGCTTTCCCTGAAGCTTGAAAGAGGTAGTGGTTTTTCAAGGAGTATTTGGGATGATAGTTTTGCTTTGAGCAGAAGACAGCCTCCAATCCCTGAATTCTTCCTGAATTAGAAAGTGGATGACTGCCACCTACTGCCTCCATGATACCATTTTGAGTATTCCTTGGAGGTTGCATGTGTGCACGTGGAGGGAGGCAGCCAGCCCCACAGAGCTGCTTTGCTTGTGAGAATTAATAGGATCACAGTACACGGTGGTATGATTGCAAATAGAAATACTACTCTGTTCAAACAAATCTGTTTCTTGCTTCATGCCAAGAACTTCAGTGGGTAAACTTGCATTCAAATTGGCCTTGGTGCATAGAGTGTTGTTTCTTCTGTAACAAACCTTTGGCCTTGGCCGGATCTCACTAGTCCATGACCCTAGTCAATGAATGCTCAGTAGGGCAGAGGTGGCCCGTGGCTCTGAGTTGTCAGGGGTCTGCCATGTCTTTGGGTGAGAGGAGTGGACAGAGGTAAATATCCCACCACCAGCAATCATCTCCTGTCTTCACTGAAACTGATTGAAGTTCGGTCATTCATTGTCACACACAAACCTTTCATTATTTTCTACTTAGAAGTTCCAAGGGAAGTTTTATAACTCTTTTCTCTATCAGGTTTTATTCCTAAGGGTTGAACTCATCACTACTTCCAGTAACACCGTTATTGAGGAACTCCCTCATCCCTATCTTTGTCTCTGTCACTTCTTTAAAAATCTCAAGAACATGATGTTTCTACATGTTTATATTTCTAGATATAAAATCAAAATAACTTAGAGTATCAGAGCTGAAAGAGCCCTTAGAGATGATCTTCTACTCCAACCCCTTCATTTTATAAATGAGGAGACTGAAGCCTGGGGAAGGGTGATCTACTGCAAAGGTATATACCTGGAAGTGGCAGTGAGTAACTTCCACTGCTACTGAGGTGTGATTTATGTCCCTAAGTCAGGGCTGTTACACTGATGAACCACATCTACCTGGACAAAAGATTGGTGTGCTTTGAGGTTGGGCTCCTAAGCAGTGCACTTGGCAGAGTCCAGACTATGGTTCAAGGGTTCAAGGTTCTGGGCTGGTAAGAAAAGGTGACAATCCAGTGCTAAGAAGTAGAAATACTAATAGACACTAAACATCCAGTCTCCTACTCTAGATCAGATGTTGTCCTGTGTGTTTACATGCTCAATTTTTGAGGCAACTAAGGGTTAACTATCACAGCTATATTATCTCATTTGAGCCTCACTGTAATCTTCCAAGGTTGGTTTTATTGTCTTATTTTACAGATGAGTAAACTGAGGCACAGATATATTAAATAACTTGCCAAGGGTCACATAGCATGTAGTTGCCGACCCAGGATTCACACCTAGCTCCGTCTGACTTCACAGTCTGCATGTTCAACACTGAGCCAAGTGAGGATGGCTTGGCCACAATGAGACTCGCAGATGCTCCCAGAAGTGTGCCTAGATTTGCTCCTTCTGATAGTTCTTTGCTCCTTTTGTCTGGGATAATTAGTAGTAGCATCTAAGGACCATGCCTTGGTTGGCAACCAGGCCTTACCATAGACCCCAAGAAGTAGCAGGAGTTTGGCTTTCATAGCCCAATGTCCCCTAGTAACTTATTTCCCCCAGTGACCCACTGGCAGGTGGCCTGTTGAAGTTGCTCTACAAATGATCTGCAACATAAACTCCTTCACTCTCAGGTACTGGAATATTTATGAATTTGGTTTCTGAGGAATTATTGCATTTCAAAAGAGAAGCAGTTTATTCGAATTGTGATTTTATTCCAAAAGGAGAGGTCTGGCTCATTAATGGTGAAACCTGTAGCATACTTGGAGTGTGGGCTGGGGAGGGAGAGGGAGAGTAGAGTGGACTTCTCCTCACTGGAATCAAGCCTCGCCTGTGTAAAGCCGCGATCTCTATCAATACCGTCTAGGTCTCACCCTCTCCATTCCTTTAACCATAGAGTGAAGAAGAAATTTGAGAAATAAGTTTGTCTCCCCTGAATATGTTCTTGAATGAAGCCATGTGTCCTGGCACTTGGAGAACAGGGTAAAATCCAGTGATAATGGCTAATATTTATATAGCACTTAGTATATGTCATATGCTGTTTTAAGTGCTTTATATATACATTAATTCACTTAATCCTCACAATGACCTTAAGAGATAGATACATTTTAATTATCATCATCACCATTTTACCGACTTAGAAACTGAGGCACAGAGAAAGAATGTAACTTGCTCAGGATCACAGAGCTAGGAAGTGGTGAAGCCAGCCTTGTAAACCCAGGCAGTGTGACTCTAGAGTGTGTGCACGTGATCATCACACCAGCCTACCTCAGGGAGAGAAGTTGGCCAAAGTGTGATCCTGCGTGTCTTTTGATGACAGGCTGCCTGTGCTCTGACTCTTACCTGGCCGTGGTACTTACCAGCCCATTGACAAAGACCGGAGGGTGAGGTGCTGACCTTTATGCTGTATGTATGATTGTTTGCTTGTCTGCTATCCCTGTCCTGTGCTGCTCGTGTCAGGGCTACCAAGAGCAAGAATGGTCAACATCCAGGAAATAAAAATTCTGATTTATCCTCTTTCTCCGGAAAAACTGAAAATTGACCTCTTTTCCCTAGTCAGCTGATTCTACTCTTGCTAATTCTTCTGAGGACCAAATCAGCCTTTTGTTCAAATGAGTGAAGATAAAACCAACACTTACCTTGTTATGTCTTCTCCCTGGAGAAAAATGAGCAGGCATGTTTATCAGTAGTGTAGTCAAATAACCTAAATTGGACTGGTTCCAAGATAACTTTCAGCTATAAAAGTATATGATTCTGCAGGTGAAGATTGGTAATTCTAAGCATTTTTGCAATTTCCACCAATTGCAAAAAAAAATTTCAAGCCCAACCTCAAGAATTTCATAGTCCTGAAGCCCATTGTTTCACTGCAAAGAAGAAGCAAGTGGCAAGGAAAATTTGATGTTTGTTTCTCCACATTCAGAAAAACACAAGTGGTTTTAAATATTACAAACATGTTATTTTTAGAAGCCCCAAAACTCTCACTCACTCTCAGTTTAGAAGGCTGATCTAAATAAAATAAATAAATAAATAGCAATGGTTTCTGCTTAAATTAGGTCTTTCTCAGTTTCCATGGCATCCAATCTGTTAGCACAAATATTCTCACCAGGATCTGTGCTTAGCCTTTAGGATGGCGACATTTGCTTTAAGGTTTATGTGACATATCATAGCTCAATGGATTCCATTATACTCAAAAAAAGAGAGGATTTGTGGAAGCCAATATGTGATGCTGTATTTGATTCCTGGCATCAGTGTTTGGTCCTAGCCTCCACACGACTCTGTGGGTAACTGGGATTTGATAGAGTTACAGATGGTACAATTACGGTAACTGCTTGGTCTCTAGCTGCACTGTTTTACAGCAGCCACTGCAGGTAACATTCATAGGCTGACCCTAATAAAAGGGTACTCCAGGGAAATCATTTCAATGCAGAGAACGTGGAAACAACTCGGGTTCGAACAATGTGTAAATCTTCATTTTGCGCATCAAGAAGCTTAACTGCAAGGCCCAGGAGAACTTTTTCATGTATCAGTGGGTCCACACTAAATTTATTTCCTCAAGCAAGCAAACAGACAAACAAACAAACAGACAACCATACAAGCAGTACCTTTGTAGGCCTTCCTTAGAATGGGAAGAAAATATAATTAAACTGATATGTGCAATTTCCAAAGAAACTGACAGGAAGGCAAGTGTGGACTTATTTGTTAAAGTATACATGACAGTGTGAAATAAAGGAAGATATAATAACTTTAACAGGTGGAATGGCCTTCGTTCTTCTCTGGACATATCACTTAAAAATAATCTTCCGTTTAGAAAATACATTGCAAGTCCCACATTTTATAATCATTTCTGACTCTCAAAGTTTATTTGTAGTGTTTTTTTTATTAGGTGACAACTTCTCTTAAACCTTACATCTTCAGTTTCTTTTTAAAGTTTTCTAGTTTTTAATCAGATTGCAATTGGAGCAACATATTTGGGAAGATCAATTTACGTAGGTCTTTACCCTTAGCTTCCTTGTCTTTAGAAGGAAAAGGCTACATTGGAACACAGGTTTGTAATCCAGGATCCATGGATGGGCTTCATGGGGGTCTCTAAGCCCCAGAAAACTATATACAAAATTTTCTGTGTGTGTGTAAATACTTATGTGCAGTGTTCTAAGTAAAGTCTGTGGCTTTCATCAGACTCTCAGATGTTCATGTAATCCCAGAAAATTAAGAATTTCTGAGTTAGAAGCTTTCTAAATTCCTGTGTAACTCTAAAGTTCAAAGAGATTTGCTAAGCAGATTTATTACAGCTCTTCCTTAGTTGAGGGGAGGGTGATAGGAAATTCAACAGGTAGCCCAGTGAAGGCTGTATCATATTTGCCATAGTTAAGCATAATTGAAAATCTAAGTGTGTAATGAGATAATCTAATGTATGATTTTAAGTTGGAGAGAGAAAAGTAATAAGGACCAATAACTTCCAAACCCCCATAATTTTAAGTCAAGTTGATAATACTAAAAGATTTCTGGAAGCCCACTTTATTTTCAGTGTTGTTTATTATCATGCTAACTGCCTAATTCTCATTCTTTTTGAATATCCACGGATATCCCATGGACTTGCAGAGTAAGCTACCCAAATACAGAATAAACATGTGAGGGAGACAAGATGAGAATGAAGCTGACTATGATTGCAACTAGGTCAAATCTATTAATATGTGATATTTATGTCTCTGCATGGTTGAAGCTGCAAATCCTTTTGCATAACATTTCCTCTTTGATAGAAAATTTCTCACTCAAAATACTTCAAAAACTTCATTTTAATTTTTATCACCCCTGAAAAGTTCATTTTTAAATGGAGCAGAATGTTATCATGCTGAAGTAGATGTCGTTGGATTACATCACTTTGCATGGTGTGAAACTCTCTCTCTAGAGTTAATTTCACTACTGCATATTAGAAATGTGCCTGTGAACTTGGCGGGGGGAGGTTAGAGGACAGAGCTAATGAGGACAGGGTCACAGGTTCAGTCTCTGTAAGAGTATTAACTCAGTTATGTTTCCTGGCCATAGACTGTACCCCAACCCTGCCCAGAAGACTCTTGGGGTCAAGGGAATCCGGGGAAGAGAGGAGATGACTCAGTGTAAACCCATCCACCATAACTAGAGAGACAGCTCAAAGAACACACACTTCGGAATCTCCCAATGTCAGGGTTGGAAAGAACCTCAGACCTCTTCTTTTTTTCCTTCCCATCTGATATGCAATAATTTTGTCAAGGGGTTATCCAGTCTTCTCTTGAATACCTCCAGTGGAAGAGAACTCATTGCCTCCCAGTACCACCCATTCAATCTTGGAACAGCTCTGATAAATTCTTTCTTATGTGAATTACAACTGTCTGCCATTCTGTAAACTGGTCCTAGCCCTTCCCTGTGGGATTAACAGAGTAAAACTCCAAGCCAATCCTTTACAGGTGGGAAAACAGCAACAGAGTTGGAGTAGGGACTTCTGGCTTTACCTTTGCATTGCCATTCTTATTGGTTTATATTAGCAGAAAGAACCATTACTTAGAGAAGCAAGCATTTAAGCAGAGGTTACAATTCCTATATATAAAGGACTTGGGGTATAGCTTTTGGTAAGGGAGTCTAAATTCCCTTCCAGCTCTTGAGGCCAGTTTCACATATAGCACACAGCTGGGTGATTCAAAAAGGACAACTAAGGAGGTGTCTATCAACCCTCAGTCTGCAAAGAAAACTGCAACGGGTCACTGTTTCCAGGCTGGAGATTTGGAACATTAATGGGTGGTCCAGACCAATCTGTCATTGCTTCTCCAGAGGGCCTAGTGAGGAGACCTTTGAATGACAAGATTGATGTTTAATCCCTCCAGAAGACATGTACTCATTTATTCATCCACTCAAAAAGTATTTACTGAGGGCCTTCTGTGCCCAGGTGTTAGGGATACAATGATAAGCAAAACAGACAGGACCAACTGGGGGATATGGACATTAAAAAAATCATCAAACAAAGTGATGTATAATTCCAAACCATGGTTAGTGATAGAAAATAAAATTACAGATTGGTTTCAGAGCATATAACAGATCTGATTTGGTTGAGGGTTTCAAGGAAGGCTTGCCTGACATTTGATTTAACATATAAAGGATAAATAAGAATTAACAGTAAAGGGTATAGAGATGGGGGAAGCATTCCAGAGAGAGGCAACAGCATATGCAAAGGCCCTGTAGGAGAGAGGTGTAGGAAGAAGCACAGACTATTCAAGGAACTGAGAGAGGGCCACTGCAGGTGAAATTCAGAGATGAGGAGTGTTGTGGTACAAGATGAAGCTGGAGTGGTCATAGGGGCCAGTCCCTGGAGGATCTGGCAGTCTATAGTAAGACCTGTGCAACTTTACCTTCTGCACTTTCCCTCACAAAGTCTCTGCTCTTTTCAGCCAATGCCATGATCACCTCCCACCTTCAGTTCTTTACTTGTATTATTCTTGTCCTCAGCAACATTCTCTCTTCTCATCATGCCTCTCCTACACAAAGCTGTATCTTCTCGTTCTCTGAACTTTGGCATCCAGGCGGTGGGGGTGAAAGAAAAGGGCTCTACTGTATATTAAGCACCTACTCTTCACCAAGCACAGTACTAAGTCCTTTATATTTATGATCTTTAATTCCTCATCATAATGCTGTGTGGTAGTACCCTTTCCACCATCTTACAGAGGGTGACGTTGGCACTCATAAATCTTGAATAATTGGTCCAATGTCACGTAGTTAAACTGATAAGCCCAGATAGAAATTCAGGTTTGCATGACTCCAAAGATTCTACTCTTTCTCATAAAACAAGTTGCTTCTATCTGCCTTTCTCATTGTTCATTAACCTCCTAGTGGAAGTGTCCTGGCTGTACTAATTTTGACATTAAGGTTACCATTTAAAACATATCAGTTGCTGGCATCAATGGGATAACATCCAGTGGGGGTCGAAGTTCCTGAGAGTAAGAGCCCCATTCATGGTTCATAATGCCCTTATATTCACAAGGAACCAAATGCAGTCTTTCCAGGAGAAGTTTGTACACAGAACATCTACTTTGCTATTACCCCTTGAAAGTGAGCCCTTAATGCAAGTGTTTGTCAGCATTTTCTAAGAAATTTTATGTAATCTCTATAAAGCTAACACACCTCAAGACCCAGTCTTGGCACAAGGTCACATTCATGGAAACATTCTGCATGTCAAGAAAAAAAAATGTGAAAAACAATTGTAATTAGCATTATAGATGTCTCAGAATGCACCAAAGGGGATTCCAATCTCAATGTACGTCAAACCTTCATAAAGTTCTTTCTAAAACTTCTTTCTCCGTGTCATTCTCTCTCGATAGCTTACCCACAGTACAGATGCCTCAAAGCTCTCTCATTTTTCTCTCTCAGTCTCTCCAAAATCTTCCCCAAACCTAGTCTGTGTTGCTGACTCTTGTATTTCTTGCTCTTTCCTCTCATCTTCAGGATTTATTCATCTTTTTCTTGCCAGTACCTTTCTGCTCTGTCCAATGTAAATCCTTTGAGTGGTCTTCAGTGGTCAGGATGGCAGAAAAAGATTCTTCATATATCAGGAGGAGGAGGAGAGGCCCTGAGTATCTAAACATTAAGTTTATTTTTTCCTTCACATTTATTTTTATGTGTCCATTTAAAAATTCTTTCAACTTAAAGTAACAATGGTGTTCAAAAGTGATAAATACTTTGCTTTCTATTTTCTAATCTTGGCAGTCTGTTGGTGCTCATGGATAGCCCTGAGCTACTCTGTGCTTCCCAGCACCTCTTCGCAGTTGGGTTGGCCTGAGACTGGTTCTAGTAAATGGAATTTGAGTGGAAGTGACACGTGTCACTTTTGCACTTAGATGGGTAAATATCCAGTTTACCTTCTGTAAACTCTCTTTCCCCTGTTTGTTGTCTGGATAATACCAGGGTGACCTTGAAGCCACTAGATGGAAGCACTCCGAGTCCTTGATTTACTGCTTAGAAGAGAGTTAATCCACATTCTACTATAATGTTAGTTAGAAAGAAACCGAGGTTGCATAGTTTGTTTCAGCAGCTAGTGTAAATTAAGCTAATAAATTATTTTTTATATTTTAGTTAAAACTCATTAATAAGTTCATAATCGTAATGAAGTCCACTTTATCAATCTTTTCATCTATAGTTAGTGCTCTTTGTGCCCTGTTTGAGAATTTTTTGTCTAACCCAAGGTCATGAAACTCTTTTCTGATACTTTATTCTAGAAGTTTTATTGGTTTACCTTTTACATATAAGTCTATGATCTATCTCAAGTTAATTTTTGTATACAACTTGAGGGTCATGGTTAATTTTCCATATGGATATGCAATTGACCCAGTACCATATGTGGAAAAGACCATCCTTCTCCCACTGGATTTCAGTGGCCCCTTCACTGGATGTCAGATGTAGCAGATAATCTCTAAAATGGGTCTCAGTGATCCCCACATGCTAGTTAGTATTACTTCCTCATGTAATCTCCTCCACATAAGTGTGGGCTAGGCCTAGCGACCCACTCCTAATGAAAAGAGTATGGCAAAAGGGTCTGGAGGTCACTTCTGTGATTAGGTTAAAAAAGACTGTGACTTCCATTTACTCTCACTTTCTCACTCTTTAGTAAAGAACTTTACATTTCCCCATTGTAATCTAGCACGTGCTGTGGTGAGGTTGGAGAGAAGGGATGGTCATACGCTTGCAAATAGCATATTTTGTGTTGATGTTCCTCAGAATAAGATGGTTCTAGGAAGGCACCCCTCTGACAATTGGATTACTAGGGGGAGATTCCACTGGTTCCCTGCAGGAGAAGATATCACACGGGAGCCCCCAGGTGCAAGAGACAATCAAACTGAATCCCCTGGTGCTGCTCTGTGTTGGCAAGGGTTCCTTTATGTCAAAAAGGAAAGACCTTGCCACGTCTGGGTTATATGACAGGAAGCCAAATTTATTCAGATTTTGTTATCTGGATTTAACCTTCTATCATCAATATTACTATCTATAAAATAGACCTCTCTTTTCTGTTTTATATAAGATTCTGATTAAGAAAAGTCTGAGGTACACAATTTTATTTTCCAGCAGCATCAGTTTTCTGCAAGATAGACGTAAATCAAATAAATATCCCTTTGCCCTATCCCTGCCATCCCTCCCCCACATCTAGACACACAACACATATATTTAGAACATAAGCTTTCAGAGGCCAGAGAACATTCTTCTTTGCTTCCTGAGAAGTGAGCTAGTCCACTGTTGCTTCAAAATGTTCCTGATATAAGAGCAAGATTCCAAACGCAAGAGACACAAGCTACAGTGGTGCCTGGAGTGTGGTTGATTTTACACATGGAAAATTTTAAATCAAACCAGTTCCTCTCATTTTATTTAACAATTTCCTGGGGTCCCAAGAATTCCCAAATCCTTTAGTTCTGGCGAGAGGAGCAGAAGGTATTTCAGTCTCCGTTTTGCAACCTATTCAGTTGATGTGCTTGGGGGCATCCTTAGCCTCATCCTCTTCACCTGGCATGTGTCATTGCTCAAAAATAGAGTGCAGGGGTCCCAAATTCCATCAGTGTCTGTGCAAAGGGAAGATCAAATGAAAAAGAGGGGAGAGGCTCAGTTAGTCTGTTTGGGCTGGGTTGTGTCCTTATTATGAAGGATTGCCAGGGAAGGGAAAGCACTAGGGAGCGACTTTGCTGCTTCAGGCAAAAGCAAAATATGGCAATTTAAATTCCATTTCCTAGGAGCATGGCACAGTCCTGAGCCCCTTACCTTCTATTATTTAATACTCACTATAACCCTGTGAAGCAGATACTGTTATTTCAGACAAGAAAACGGGTTAGACACAGAGAGATTAAGAACTGGTATGAAATCACATAGGTAGTAAGTAGTTGATCCAGGGTTTCAACCCAAGTTTTGTCTGATTCCGAAGTCCATTCCCATAACTCTCACATGACAGCAAGTTCTTATAGTAATAAGATGTTCAAGGGAATGAATGATAGTACATTTTACAGTGGGAAAATATGCAGCCATTACAAAAATGATTTAAAAAATGGAAAGATATCCAATATATATTTTTGTTTATATATTTAAAAATGCCCAATAGTCACCTACTACATAACAGCCACAGTTCTAGGTGCTAGGGAATACAAATATCTTACCTTCATGTAGCTTGTGCCGGGAGGGTTTTGCACAGACAATAAACTAACACAAATGCTGTAATTTCTGATTGCAATAAGTGCTATGAACAAAATTAAATGGAGTAATGGGATTGGAGAGGGTATTTTAGCTTGGGTGGACAGGGAAAGCCTCTCTAAGGAGATGAGATCTATGTTATGAGAAGAACACAGTCATTTGATATTTCAGGAAGGGGGTACAGCAAGTACAAGAGCACAGAGAAGAGAAGAGCATATATGTCTCAGAGACAGAAAGAAGGGTACTGTGGCTCAAGCATGGTGGATTGACTGGGTAGCAACAGTGAGGGGAGTGAGTGGTAGGAGATGCAGTTTGAGAGCCTAGCAGGGGCCAGATCATATAGGATGCTTTAGGCCACATTAAGGAGTTTGGATTTTGATTTTAGTGTTATGGAAAACCAGTGGTGTGTTTTATATAGGGAAGGGTGTGATCTGGCTGCTTCCTGAGGATTGAAATGTAACAGAGCAAGAAGGGCAGCAAAGAGAACAGTTGAAGGCTATTATGGGTTATGGCCAAAGGAGAAGACCAGCAAATATTCGTCCCTATAAGCAATTATAGACCTGGCCAAAATTGACAAAATATCCATCTCTGGACTGTGGAAATTGACCAAAGGCATATAATAAATTGAGAATTGTTTATTTAAGGAAAACTACTGAACCTCAGGTCAGAACAGGAGGAATTCGATGTTTTTAGTCTAGGGCTGCTCCTATCCCCCCCACATTTATCAGTGCAGCAGTTCTACTAGGGTAGGACAAGCTATAAAACCAACAACTTTGCTGCCAGAGGTGGCTGAATTGGTTTGGAGTGCAGCAGAGAAATCCCCATGTCCCTGGGAATTGTAGGAAACGGAGGTGATCTTGGTGACAAATGAGTGGAGAAAGGACAATAGCACACCTTGCCTGAGGTGATCCTGGTTGGCAAGCAATAAACTGACAGACTAGCTTTAATCTTAACAGGAACATCCAGGAAATGAGAAACCATGGTGGGCCTTGACAAGCTCCCACATGTCTCTGGCAGTCTAGAAGGCTGTGCACATGCTTAAGGCTGCATAAATGCTGAGAGACCAGAGAGAGTCCTTGCTATCTGTAAGTCTCTGGACGAATGTGAGGCCTGGCATGTGACAGAGGAGACAAGAGACGGCCTGATAGAAAGTAGAAGCTGGGACATACTGTAAACTGCCTCAACTTTGAATGCAACCTCTAGTCCACATGGAGATCCACCGGCAAAAGGTAGAAGAGTTTACTGACTCAAGGTGTTTGAGCACAAACTCTAACCAGTCATTGGCTACTCACAAAGATATGCTGACACAGGGGTGACCCATAAGAAGACAGGTTTAAAAATTAAAAACAAAGAATTTTTAAAAACCCGAGTAAAGACATTAGTGGCTACATGCTTTAGGGGCAACAGACTTTACACAATGAATATAGAAAGTCCATAAACTAACAAAACACAGCAACAACAGCCCCCTGGGGGAATCAATCTAGAGTTCCTACATTTTTGTTGAAAATATCCAATTTTCAACAAAAAATGATGAGACATTCAAAGAAACAGCAAAGTGTGACCTGTACTCAGGAAAAAAGCAAAGAAGCTATCTCTGAGTTGGCTCAGATGTTGGATTTAGCACAAAAGACTTCAAAGCCATTATTATAAATATGTTCAAAGAACTAAAAGAAATGATGTTTAAATGATTAAAATATGGTATGATAAAAATAACTCATCAAACAGAAACTAGAACCATCATGCATTGGTGGTGAGGATATAAAAATGGTACAATTGCTTTGGAATTAGCTCATCAATTTCTTAACATATGACTCAGCAGTTCCACTCCTAGAAATCTACCAAAGATAAATGAAAACATGTGCCCACACAAACACATGCATTCAGATGTTCATACCAAGATTATTCATAATGTCCAAAAACCGAAAATAATCCAAATGACTGTCGATACATACATAATATGTAAACAAAATGTGGCATATCTATGCGACAGAATATTATTTGTAATTAAAAGAAGTGCACTATTGGTACATACAACAACATAGCTGAACCTGCAAAACATTGTGATAAGTGGAAGAAGCCGGGCACAAAAAAACCATACATTTTGTGTGATTCCCTTTATTGAAATGCCATTAAAAGGCATATTTATAGAGACCTTAAGCAAATCAGTGGTTGCCTAAGGCTGAGGGTGGGAGCATAGATTAAATGTAAAAAGGCTACGAGCAAAGTGTTTGGGGTGATGGAAATGTTCTAAAACTGGATCATAGTTCTGGTTGCAAAACTCTACAACTTTACAAAAAGTCATTTTTTTATGCTCACAATAGATGGATTTTGTATGTAAATTATACTTCGTTAGAAGTGTTAAAACTAAAATAAACATTTTTTAAAGGCTGAAAGAGGCCCAGCCTGGGAAGCATCTTTGTTACAAAGAACCCAAGACTCTCCTCCCCTGCCTAGAGACCCCAGGGCAGGTGGCAGCAACTGGAAAAAGGAACCCAGTCAACAGCAAGTGGCCAGATCTTAGAAACGTCTTTATTCTCATAGGTAAAAAATTCTTTACGCCCCACCCAGCGACACCAGAGCAGTTGGGGGCATCAATAAGGGTATCCCAACACACCCTTCCCTTCCCCCACTGGAACACCTTGCAGCCTGACCTTGTGATACCTCTTAAGCCCTCCTTACCCCCCTCAGTCAGCACTAGCAGGAAACACAGGGAGCCCCAGAGGCCCCAGATAAATGAAGCAGACCAAAACATCGCCACAAAGTCTCTGAAAACAAACTGCCATTGGAACCACAGCCCACAAAATTAGATCAAGACCTGCATGCTAGACTAAAACAGGGTGACTGCCTGCTGAAATCAAAGAATTAAACAGTTCTCAGAGTGTCCTAACATAATCGAACAAACTGTCCAAGATAAACTTGAAAACCACCCATTGTAACAAGAACCAGAAAATCACAACTTGAATGAGGAAAAACAATCAACTGATGCCAACACTGAGATGTATCAGATGTTGGAATTATCTGACAGGGATTTCAAAGCAGCTATTATAAAAATGCTTCTGCAACCAATTACAAATTCTCTTGAAACAAATGAAAAAATAGAAAATCTCAGCAAGAAAATAGAAGTCATAAAAGAGAACCAAATGGAAATTGTAGAACTGAAAATTGTAACAACTGAAATAAATAGCTTGCTGAATGGGCTTAATAGTAGAGTGGAGATGACAGAGGACATAAACTTGAGTACAGAATAATAGAAGCCACCCATTTTGAACAGCAGAGAGAAAATAGACTGAAAGGAAACAGAGCCTAAGGGACATATGGGATAATAAAATATTCCAACGTTCATATAATCAATGCCTCAAAATAATAGGAGTTAGTGAGGCTGAAAGAGTACTTGAAGAAATAGTGGCTAAAGAGTTCTAATTTGGCAAAAGACACAAACCTACAGACCTGAGAAGCTGAGCGAACCATAAATAAGAAAACCAAAGAAAGATGCTAAGACACATCATCATTAACCTTTTGAAAAATAAAGACAAAAAAATCTTGAAAGCAGCCTGAGAGAAGTGACATATTACCTATGGGGGGACACCAATTCAAAAGTGCATTTCTTATCTGGAAACATTGAGGCCAGAAGTGACACAACATTTTTCAAGTGCTGAAAGAAAAGAATTGTCAACAACAAATTCTGTATCAGGTGAAACTATCCTTCAGGAATGAAGAGAAAATAAAAACATTTTCAGGCAAAGGGAAACTAAAAGAATTTTTCACTAGCAGACTTACCATTAAATATTGGCCGAAGGAAATTCTTCACACAGAAAGGTAATGATAGGAGAACAAATTTTGAAGCATCAGGAAGGAAGAAGGAATAATGGAAAGAGCAGAAATATGTATCATATGATAGACTATCCATTTCCTCATGAGTTTTATAAATCATAATGGATGATTAAAGCAAATATTATAACACCATCTAATGCTCAAAACAGTGATATTTAAAAGTGGGGAAAGTAAAGAGACCTAAACGTAGGTGAGGTTTTTACACCTGAAATGGTCAAGACTTGATACCAGTAAACTGTTATAAGGCACATATTTGTATTGTAATACGCCAAGCAACCACTATGAAAACTATGTGAAGACATAGACTCAAAAACACTGTAAATGAATCAAGATGGAACAGTGAGAAAATGTCTAAGCAACCTGCAGGAAGGTAAGAAAAAAGAAACAGAGGAATGGGAACCAGAGGAATTAAAAAAGAAAACAAATAATAAAATAAATTCAAGTGCTAATGTATGAATAATTACATGAAATATAAACAGTGTAAATACAACAATCAAAAGACAAAGATTAGACAAGTAAATAAAAAAACATGACCCAACTATATACTCCTTGCAAAAACTTGCCTGCTTTTTCTAGTTTCTTAAGGTAGGAACTTAGGTTATTGATTTAAGACCTGTGCTCATGTCTAATGTAAGCATTTAGTGCTTTAAATTGCCTTCCCAACACCATTTTTCAATGTCATAAGTAAATTAAATGGCATAAAGAAGTTGAAAGTAAAAGGTTGGAAAAGGATGCACATTGGAAATGTTAATTTAAAAAAGCAGATGTGGCTATATTAATATCTGATGAAATAGACTTCTGATAAAAAAATCACTACAGAAGAGGGACATTATATAATTATAAAAGGGTCAATCACTACTACACAGAAAATCAGCAAAGATATAGAAGATTTGAGCAATGCTATTGACCACCAGAATCAAAATATAGAAGATTCCTCCCAACAACAACAGAGTGCACAATTTTTTCAAGCATGTGGAAAAGCACAGGCCCTAGGATAGCTAAAACAATATTGACAAAGAAGAATAAAGTGGGAGGAATCGCTTTACCTGATAACAAGTCTTACTATATAGCTACAGTATTCAAGACAGTGTAAAATTGGTGGAGGAATAGACACATTGGTTAATGGAAGAGAATAAAGAAACCAGAAATAGACCCTCACAAATATGCTCAACTGTTTTTACAAATGTATAAGAATAATTCAATGGAAGGATAGCCTTCTCAATAAGTAGTGCTGGAGCAATTGGACATCCATAGGCAAAAACAACAACAACAAAAAACTTTCACCCAAACCTCGTACTTTATACAAAATTAACACAAAATGGATCACAGACTTAAATGTAAAACACGACACTGTATAACTTTTAAAAAAACATAGGAGACAATCTTTGGGAACTAGGGCTGGCAAAGAGTTCTTAGACTTGACACCAAAAGCATGATCCATAAAAGGAAAAACTGAAAAATTTAATCTCATCAAAATTAAAAACTTTTGTCCTGTGAAAGTCCATGTGAAGCGGATGAAAGATAAACTATGAACTGGGAGAAAATATTTGCAAACAACATGTTTGACAAAGGACTAATATCAAGAATATATAAAGAGCTCTCAAGACTCAGCAGTAAAAAAATAAAAAATCCAATTATAAAATAACCAAGAGACATGATGAAAAGACATTTCACCAGAGTGGATATACAGATGGCAAATAAGCACATGAAAAGATGTTCAACATCATTATCCATCAGGGAAATACAAATTAAAACCAAAATGAAATATCACTACACCTCTATCAGAATGGCTAAAATAAAAAAGTGACAACACCAAATGATGATGAGGGTTCAGAGAAACTGGATCACTCCTACATTGCCATGGGAATATGAAATGGTACAGCCACTTTGGAAACTAGTTTCACAGAGTCTTACAAAACTAAGCATGCAATTATCATGTGACCCAGCAAGGGCACTCTTGGGAATTTATCCCAGAGAAATGGAAATTTATGTTCACACAAACACCTGTATGCAAATGTTCATAGCATCTTGATTCTTAACAGGCAAAAACTGAAAACAGCCCAGATGTCCTTTAACAAATGAATGGTTAAAGCAACTGTGACATAGCCATACCATGGACTACTGATACTCGGCAATAAAAAGGAATAAACTATTGAAACACGCAACAAGTTGGGTGAATCCCCAGGAAATTATGCTGAGTGAAAAAAGCCAATCCCCAAAAGTTAAAAAAACATGATTCCACTTATGTAGCATTTTTGAAATGACAAATTTTAGAAATTAAGGACAGATTAATGGTTGCCAGGAGTTAGGGACAGGAGAGGGGGCGGCAGGAGGAGGGGTCTTTGTGTTGTTGGAACTGTTCAGTATTATGACTTTTGTGATAGATACATGAATCTACATAGGAGAAACAAGTGTATAGAACTGAATATACAACACGCACACACGTATGAGTACCAATAAAACTGGAGAAATGTGATTAAGATTGCTGGATTATATCAATGTCACTATCCTGGTTGTGATACTATACTATAGTTTTGTAAAATGTTGCCATTTGGGTAAACTGGGCAAAGCGAAGAAGCAGTCTTTCTGTATTTCTTACAACTGCATGGGAGTCATCAATTATCTCAATAAGAATTTCAATTAAACCTGCCACTGCAGAAGTCTAGAGAAGAAATGAGGAAATTGGACTTGGGTGATAATGTAGGGCTTGTCAGTGCATGATTCAATGAAAAGAAACAAGGTACAGGGTAGTTGGCGCAGTATGTTTCCACTTATGATTTTAAAGGAGGCACATATACATATTTGTATATCAACGTTGAAAATTACCAGATGGAGACATAGGAAGTTGTTGAAATAGTGGCCTCTGGGAAGTCTAACGTGGGAAGAGACTCACTTTTCAAAATATGCCCTTTTGTGGTACTTGAGTTTTTGTAACCATGTGCCTATATTGCTTGTGTTAATTTATGCTGAAAAATACATAGAAATTAGAAAATCTTACATAAAATATAAACTTCAGTGTTTCAAAATATGCATTTTTATATTGAATACTATCATAATTATTACAAGAATTAAAAGAATCTATAGGAAAAATCTTACAGGGGGCAAACAAATTTACCAGTTTCTTTGGAGGAGGAAGCTTCCATTGGAAAATGGTTCCCATTACTCTGATACTCCTGAACCCCTAGGCTCCACGCCAGAGCCGATCGCAGAGGAAGCTATCACAAAGGAGTGGGGTGAGCTGTGATACCAGCCTCACGGTAGTTTTTTTTTTAAAAAAAAAGGTTCCTGAAGGCACTGTATTTTGAGGTCAAACTGTATGGAGGAAATGAACTCTTTGTGCTAGTGTTTTGTCATTTATACTGTCTCACTGATCACATTTTAAATCTTTTCATGAAAACAGGCATATATCATTTAAAAGTTTATATCCTCCTAATGCTCGGTTGTAAATATCAACAATATTGACAGTAGTTGGTGTCTAATATTTCCTACAGCCTACCAGCAGGGAAGAGAAGAACTGATGTGCAGATTGTATAAATCAGCTGGGCCTAATTCTGGGTGCATCAGGACTCCTGAAAAGGTTGATCCTTTCTGAGTAAATGAGGAACAGCTAGGGAGCAGGTCTGCAGTACAATTAATTGATGTATAAATGCTCTGAGACCTTTTGAGCTAGATGTAAGCCTCAGCCTCATACAGAGGCAAGACTACACAAACAAAGAGTCTGTGTAAATGGCAAATGTGGTGGGTCACACTTAGGTTACCTTGGGCCAACGTGATTTTGAAAATGTTTGTTTTTTTGACACTGATGAAAGATCTCTGATAAATCACTGCTCCATAGGAACATTTTCATCATAAAACTTATCTGTTTATCCCCTTATTTTTATTTTTACATCCTGCTCTGTATCTTAGGAGGGAGTTGACAAGCAGCTGTTTAAAACAGCTGAAACAGCTTTTACAACAAATACTCTGGGCCTTTGACTCCCTCTTCCACAGAACTAAAGGACTGGGAGGCATCACTTTGCAGCAGCCCCCCCCCCCCCGCCTTGGTTTTGTTAAGTGGTCCCACTTATGTTTAATCCTCAGTGGCTACTATGCTCTGCCTAGGATCATTTCAGACATATTTCAGAGACCTTTGCAAATGTAGATGAAAACTCCTGATCTTGGTTCAATTCAACCATACAATATCTGGCTTGAGAAGAACACGTCTAATGAGTTGGATTCTAATTGAAGCTAGTCTTTAGGTAGGCCCCAAGGGTTAAGGTATGGTTGCCTGCCCTGTACCCCTACTCTGATATCTGGCTTGCGGAGAAACTCCTAATGAGTCTGGGTGACTAACTGGTGAGTGACTTGGGAGTACAAATGTGTTTTGACTGAGCAAGTCTTGGCAACCAAGTGTTTGATGTTGTCTTCACAACATATTCCTTTCCTCTCCAGTGTGTCAGCCAATCTATCAGGACAACTCCACTTGGAAGACTTGTAGGCATCTCAAACTCACCTTATTCCAAAATGAACTCAGAATTTTCCTTCCAAAAGTTAAGTTTTCTGCCTCACCTCCTCTAGTTTCAACTCTAACTTCTTGTTCTCCACACCCCTGTTCAATCAGTGAATAAATCCTGTTGATAGTCCCTCCAAATGTCCTTAAACTCTGCCCTTCTCTTCTCTTCTCACTACCAGTGCCTTAAGTCAGGCCCTTAGCATTAACCACTCAGATGACCGCAACAGATTTTTTTTCCCACTCTCACTCTTCCAAGAAATAATGATAATAATGAAGTTAACATTTATAGAGTTCTTACTCAATACCAGGTATTTTCTAAGAGCTTTATATTCCTTACCTTGTTTAATTCTCACCACAACCCCATAAGATAAGTGCTATTATCATTGCCATATTACAGATGTGGAAACTGAGGCAGAAAGCAGTGAAGAAATTGGTGCAGGTTTACACACTTCCAGTAAGTGCCCCAATTCATCCTGTATTGCAATGATTCTCATGCTTTAGTGAACATAAAAATCATGGGAGAGAGTATGTTAAAATGCAGATTCTCAAACTCCATGCTTTGGTACTCTGATGCAATAGGTCTGGAGTTTGACTGGTAATCTGTATTTCTACCAACACCACTGATTCTGATGCAGGCAGTCCAAGGAGTATACTTTGAGAAACACTGGTCTACAGCTTCAGAGGGAGCTTATTAAAGCCCAGGTCTTATAATTTCACTCCCTGCTTTAAAACATTTTGATGGCCCCCTGTTGCTTTTAGGATAAAGTCCAAATCCCTTGGTATGGCATACAAAACTCTCCACAAAGTAGCTTCTGACAGTCTCTCCAGCTTTATCTTCAGCCTCCCCCTCCCATACCAGGCATCTTATAATTTCTTAGCTATTCATTAATTTATTCATTCACCCAACCACCACTGACAGTTTTTACTCATGCACTATAATAGGTATGGAGATACAGCCAAAAAGATAGAGTACCTGCTCTCAAGATACTTAGTCTAGTGGAGGTTAATTTTTTTTTTTTTTACGATTCGCTCTGAGCTAACATCTGTTGCCAATCTTCCTCTGTCTTTTTTTCCTGCCCAAAGCCCCAGTACATAGTTACATATAGTTGTAAGTTCTTCTGGTTCTTCTATGTGAGCCACTGCCACAGCATGGCTACTGACAGACAAGTGGTGCGGTTCCATGCCTGGGAACCAAACTTGGGCTGCCAAAGCAGAGTGCACCGAGCTTTAAATGCTAGGCCATCAGGGCTGGCTCTAGTGGAGGTTAATTTTAAGGGGGCATGTACAAAACACAATGAAGGCAGAGGTGAAGGAGCAGTTAAGTCTGCCTGGGAGTCAAGGAAGGCATCACTGAGAAGGTAACATTTGAGCTGAGACATAAAGGATGAGTAGAAGTTTCCTCAGTAGACGGATAGAGTGAGGAGCATTCCAGGTAGAGAGAGGCAGCACATACAGAAGTAAGGAAATACGTGTTCCAGAATCTATATATAGTTCTATAATTCTAGAGTGAAATTATAAGAGGATGACAGAGTAGTTATCAGAGTTGCAGCTAGACAGGTAAGCAGGTGCTAGGGACTTGTATTCTGCAGTAGGCAGAAATCTAAGATGGCCCCCAAGATTCCCAGTGTTAACTGGTTTGATTTTGTCCTGCAAATTCCCCTACCCCTTGAATGCAGGCAGGACCTATGAACATGATGGAATATCACCCTAGTGTTTAGGTTACTAATCAGTTGACTTTGAGTTCATCAAAAAGGGAGATTAGCTTGTATGGGTCTGACCCAATCAAGTGAGTTATTAAATGGAGAGTAAGAAGTCAGAGACATGTACCCCTACTGGCCAGGAAGAAAAAAAATCTGTGAGCTGCCTATGGGGAGCATGTGACAAGGAACTGCGGGTGGTCTCTGGCAGCTTTGAATGGTCTCTGGCAAACAGCTAGCAATAAAACGGGGCCTTCATTCCTACAAAGGCAAGGAAATGAACACTGCCAACAACCTGAATGAGCTTGGAAGAGGACTGTAAGCCTCCTATGAGGATTGTAGCCCTGGCCCACACCTTGATTTCAGCGTGGTGAGACCCTGAGCAGAGGACCCAGGTAACCTGTACCTGGAAACTGTGAGATCATAAATTTCTATTGTTCTAGAGTGCTAAGTTTGTGATAATTTGCCATTTGACGATAGAAAACTGGCACGTATTCCATGCAAAAGAATTTAGATTTTGCCCACAGGTGATTGAGAAATATTGAAGGATTCTGAGCTGGATAATGACATTATGTGTATACATGTTAGAAATAGAAATCTGACAGCAGTGCAGAGAATGGTAGAAAATGAAGGGGAAAATCCAGGATATCTCTCCCTTTTTTGCTCACAGCAGTGGCTGTGTTCCCTGTGTGCTTTCTCATAGCCCCTGCCTACATGATCTCAGCTCCTATCAGACAGTCTCCACCATGCTTCTAGCTCCCACTGGATGGCTACAAATTCTGGCCTGTCATAACACTAACTACACCTGTTCTTCAATCCCTGGTGGGCAGGTAGTGGCTGATCTCTGAGTTACCTTATGATTACTGTTTGGCTTCCCAGCAATTTAGTCACCTATTCAACCAATTCTCTCCTTTAAACTCTCTATGTTTGAAATTTTTGGAGTGGTTTCTGTTTCCTGACTAGATTCTCACTGATTCAGGTGGTAAATTGACAAGTGTGGGTGATTGATTATATGTAAGAGGGAGTAGACAGTGAAGGATCTCAGATGACTTCTGAGTTTGAGCAAGTTGTTGGATGACGATGCTGGTGAATTTTCACTGGTGAATTGAACAAAATATTTAAAGAAGAAATGCCACTAATCATACACAAACTTGTTTAGAGAATGAAAGAGAAGGTACACTTCGCACATTTTTCTCTGAAGCAGCAAAACCTTGATGTCAAAATCTTGCAGAATGTTACAGGAAAAGAATTACAAACCAATATGCTCCATGTAAATAGATGCAAAAGTCCTTAACAAAATATTAGGTTGGAACCAGCAATATATAAAAAGAATAAAGGGAAAAAAGTATGATCATTTCAATAGATGTAAGAAGATTTTGACAAAATCCAACACCTATTCATAATAAACAACAACAAAACCTCAGCTGACTAGAAATAGAAGACTTCCTCCATTTTATAACCTATAGGTCTTATGATATTTAATGATGAAATATAAATACTTTCCCCTAAATTCAGAGTTGGGCAAGGACATCCAGTCTCACCGCTTCTATTGAATATTGTTCTGGAGATCCTGGAAAGTGCAATAAGGTAAGATAGATCAAAGACATAAATATTGGCAAGGAAAATTTAAAAGCATCTCTATTTGCATGCAACATGATTGTTTATGTAGAAAATTCTAAGGAATCTACAAAACAATTATTCAAACTAATAAGTGAATCTACCAAGGTGACATGACTCAATATAGGAAAAACAATAGTATATGTTTATAATGGCACAAAACTATTGAAAAAAATTTAAGCAAACAATTCTGTTTACAATAGCATCAAAAACATAACATGATTTAGGAAAAAAATAACAGCATGCATACGTGATCTCTACATTGAAAAGCACAAAAATTGCTGGATAAAGACTAAATATTATTAAGATGTTCATTCTCCCCAAATTAATTGCTGGATTCATACAATAAAGTAAAAATCCTGGAAGGTTCTTTTGTAAAAATTTACAAGCTGTTTCTAAAATTTATGTGGAACTTCAAAGGATATAGAATAGCCAAGTTTCCCCCCCCGTCTTTATTGAGATATAATTGACAAATAAAAATTATGTATATCTAAGATATATGACTTGATGTTTTGATATACATGTACATTGTGAAATAATAGCCAAAATCAAGCTAATTAACACATCCATTACTTCACATAGTTACCATATTCTTTCTTTCTTTTTTGTGGTGAGAACACTTAAGATCTTCCCTCTTAGCAAATTTCAAGTACTATACAATACAGTATGGTTGACTGTGTTCACATTGCTGTACATTAGATCTCCATAATTTATTCATCTTGCATAACTGAAACTTTGCATTCATTGACCAATGTCTCCTCATTTTCTCCCCCTCCCCAGCCTGTGTCAACCACTATTCTACTCTGTGCTTCTATCAATTTGACTATTTTAGATTCCACATATAAGCGAGATCATGCAATATTTTTTATGTATCTGGCTTATTTCACTTAGCATAATGTCCTCCAGGTCCATCCATATTGTCATAAATGGCAGGTTTTTCTTATTTTTTAAAGCTAAATGATATATTATTGTATATGCATACCACGTTTTCTCTATCCATTCATCCCTTGATAGACATTTAGGTTGTTTCCATATCTTGGATATTGTGAATAATGCTGCAGTGAACATGGAATGCAGATATCTCTTTGAGATATAGATTTTAATTCCTTTGGATATATACCCAGAAGTGAGATTGCTGGATCATATGGTACTTCTGTTTTTAATTTTTGAGGAGCCTCCATTCTGTTTTCATAATGGCTGTAGCAATTTACTTTCTCACAGTGTACCAAACTTCCCTTTTCTCCGCATCCTCACTAACACTTGTTATCTTTTGTCTTTTTAATAATAGCCATTTAAAAAAATGTGAGGTGATTATTCATTGTGGTTTTGATTTGCATTTCCCTGATGATTAGTGATGTTGAGCAACTATTAATGTATCTGTTGGCCATTTCATGTCTTCTTTTAAAAAATTTCTATTCAGTTCCCTTGCCCATTTTTTAATCAAGTTATTTGTTTTCTTGCTCTTGAGTTGTATGAGTTACCTATATATTTTAGACATTAACTCCTTTTTTGCTTGATATATGGTTTTCAAATATTTTCCCCCATTCTGTAGGTTGTCTCTTCATTCTGTTGAATGTTTCCTTTGCTGTGCTGGAGGTTTTAGTTTGATGCAAAAAAAAAAAAAATCTTAACCCCTACCTCACACCATACACAAAATATCATTCAAAATGGATTGTAGATATAAATATAATGCTTAAACTACAAAGCTTCTAGAAAAAAATACAAGTGAATACCTTTGCAATATGGGGGTAGGCAATTTTTTTTGTAGACAAGACACATAAATAAATAAATATAAAAGTAAATATATTGATCAATTAAACAATGAGAATAAAGAACATCTGTTTATCAAAAGATACTATTAAGAAAATGAATAAGCAAGCCAAATGCTTGGAGAAAATATTCACAAAACATATTAAGCATAATAAAAAGGTGGAAAAGACTATTTTCTCCATAATTCCATTATTCTTTATTATAGCTCCCCATGTTTTCTGTTTTGCTATTTATCATAATATCTAATTATTCATTTGCTTGTTTACTTGTTCAGTGTCTCTCCCACAGAAATGTAATCTCCACAAAAGAATAGTCTTCTACCAGTTTCTAGCTCAGTGTACACAGTAGGTGCTTATGAAATATTTGTTGAATAAATAGTATTTATCCATTGATCTAGGAGGGGCTGGGACTGTACATTTATTCACTGAGTGAGGGTTGGCATCATCCGAAGAGCCAACTTGGTTGTGTGTGGCAGGCTTTAACTGTGCACCTTTCACAGCTCAGACTGGATCTGCTTTGGTATTTCCCATTGTTGGCAACATAGGATGTATTTATTCCATGCCTCTGCCTCAGAAATTGAAATTTGAAGTTTGTTAGTCACCAGGAAACTGAACCAATCTTTTTGACTTGTATTGTTCCGTGAGTTATTCCTATGCTTAGCTAGTAACTCGATTGGAATGGTCCTAAATTTCATGGTACATCTTTTTGTTTGGAGTATGGCAAAGCCCAGCACTTTATCATGAGATCAGTTGTTTTCACATATTGATGAGGATATCAAAGTATTTCAAGCTCCAGATGGAGGCACTAAAATGAACTGCACATCATCTTGGTGCAGGAAGCATTGACTTTGTGGTTCATTACAAATGGGATTTATCACCTTATCTTACATCCTAAAGTGCCAGCAAAGATAGTGAACACTGAGAACAGTTTGGTTATTGATTGTTTATATACTAGCCAGTGTTAAAGTTTTGCTTTCAAATCTCAAAATCAATTTCCATTTATTTGCACACAAGTAAAGAGGGCAAGGTTTTGAACTCAAATTGGCACCTAAATAAATGCACCCGATAAATGCTTGCATTTGGCCAGCACTTCTAACCACCATCTGGAAGGGGCGAAGTGGGTAATTTGCAAAGCTGTGTTTACTGTGAATAAATTGGAGAAATTCTATTTCAGTCCAATATATACTTAATAATAAAACAGTGGATTAGACAACTGAAGATTACTGTTAGAGATGGTTGTTACAGATTAGCCATCCTCAGCCGTGGTTTCAATAGTCCAAGTTAAAAAGGATAATAGCATGCTGTGGAGGGTGAGGAGAAAGCCACTGGCTGCCTTTGAGGAGAGGATTCATCTGGGCTGTTGTTCATCATTCCAGTACCCACCACTGGAGAACTCTCTAACTCACATTTCATCACAACTATACATTTCTTGAACACTTTCTATGTGCTAGGCACTAAGCTGCCTGCTCAATTTTTACATTTACGAAACATTTTTATATGTATTTCCTCGTGTAGTGCCTACAGATGCTCATCAAAGTAAGCCTCTTTAGCCCCTATTTAACAGATGAAGAAACTGAGGTCCAGAGGGCATCAAATGATGCCATACTGCCAGTGGGTGGAACAGCAGGATTCTAATTCCTCTCTGTGTCACTTCAGAGGCTTGCTTTGTTTTTTTTCTTCCCCATCACAGATATAATGACATCAACTAAAAGATGTGGCAGAATAAGATGAAGATACTTAGAGATGAAGGTAGCAAGAGGGATGCAAGGGTCATGCAGGCTGGCTCTTCTGAGGCTCAGAGCTCACACTAGTGCATTTCTGGAACTATTATTGAAGGTATGGACTCTATATGAGAGTTGCCTTGGAGACCTGATTAATTTCTCAGGGAGCCATACAGGGTGATCCCTAAGTTCCCCCTGCACCTACTCCAACCTGCAGAAGTAATTCTAAGCCTCTGACTTCCAGTCTGGGAGGGGAATCCTTCAGAGATGAAAGGACGGTCTGGCCTGTGCCTCTCTGAGTGGGCTCTATCTTTCCTCTGCTAGACTCAGGACATCTGTGCTACTTATGACTTTGGGCTCTCTGGATGGAGGAAAGAAGCCCAGTGAAGACAGATCCCATCGTCAGGGGCTCAGTTGAGGCTTGTCCTGAAGAGTCAGTGGAGGGGATATAGGATACGGTGCACAAGAACCGGATTGTGGGGCCTCTGGGCCAAGGCTTAGGAGATTCCTGACTAAGAGCAGAGGCTGGCTGCTTTTGAGGGTCCTCACTGATTCCAAACCACTGAAGGACTTGGCTGAAGGCTGGGCCTCTCCAGCTTCAATGGGACAATAGCCTGACACATACAAATCAGAGAGACTGACGAGAGTTTCAATATGTGGGCCAGGATTCTGACTTTGGAAATAGTTCTGGAGCTCGGGGTTCACTGAAGTCTGTCCTTAGAGTACTGGTAAAGACCCGGAGGTACTGGTTTGGGAACCTGGAGCAAAGAGGTGTTATCAGTAGAAGGCTTTGATGCAAAGGGAGGCAATACTCCATAGCAAAAAGGGCCTGGGCTTGAGAGCCATACAGGCATAGGTTAAATAAAGCTCAGCTCTGCCACCATTTAACTGTGTGACCTTGGGAAATCTACTTAACCTCTTGGACCCTCAGTCTCCTTATCACTAAAATGAGGATAATAATTATATCTATTTCAAGGGACTATCACAAGGTTAAGGGCATGTAGAGCTCTTAACCCACTGCCTGATACATCGTAAGAATTCAACAAATGATGACCAATTGTATCATTGTTGTGACAGATTAAACTGTCCTTCTCTGAGGTCCTTCCTAACTCTACAATTCTACCATTCTAGAATTTGGATCTTGCTTTCCAGGTATGGATGGAGTACCACCTTCTGGGTCGACTTCTATCAGAGAACTTATTATGCTCTGCCATAATCCCCAGTTACCTTGGCTGTATCCTCCACATACATGAGCTCTGTGAGGACAGGGACTGAGTCTTAGTCACCATGTATCTAGTGCCTGCACATAGTTAGCACTTGGGAAGTGTTGGAAAATTTAAATTAATGTGTCAATCAATCAATTATCATGAGTCCCCTTACTGCTGTCTGACATTACGATTCCCAGTGCCTACTTGGTGACACCTGCTCCTCCTTTCTCAAGCAACCCTGGAAAGCCTAGTTAAGAATGTAGGCTTCAGACAAGAGAATATGATATTTACTCCAGATCACTCAGTGAATAAATATTCATTAAGCAACGTTGGGAAAAACAGTCTCATGTGTGCATGCAGTCTTTTGACCCCTACTCGGCTGCATAAGAAGGGGTCTTGGGCCTGGAACACTACCTTACCTACAGATAAAGTCCTCACTGCCAGTGCTGGGCTTATCACCTTGCGTGGGAATCTTTCCCTGTTTCAGACTTAATGTGCGCTCCTTTGTTCTGCTTAAGTGTGTGCATCATATGGTACCTGGCCAACTCCACTGCTCTATCTGTTCCCAGTGGGGAGGGAATGGGGTCCTTTGCTTGCAGCAGGAGAGTGGTGGGTGCAGAACATCTCCTTATGGGCCAAGACCCGCTGACCATGAGGGACTGATGCCCACTATTAAAGCTGATCTTGCTCTGTCTGTTCTCTATGTGAGTAAAGCATCATTCCTTCGGGTGCCTGTGTGAATCACATCTTTCTTGGTGCCCTCAAACCATGGTTGATATCCTGGGACTGTTGTTCCTGGTGGCAGGCATTGTTATGCTCTTTGCTGTCCTCCATACAGTGGAACTGTTTCTGTGGAGGTGGTAACAGGTGTCACTTGCTCGACAGTTCAACAAGCACCTAATGTTTTCCAGGCATCATGTAAGTGAGGTTCTGGGGAGGTATGAAAGTAGTTAAAACCCTGTCTCTCCACTCTAAGAGGCTCACAATTTGTTAGGGAATACAAGTACACAAAAATTATAGTTATCATTTGCTGAATACCTGCTATGTGCAAGGGCTTCATTTGAACCAAAGCTCCTCATTCCATTAAGCATAGAGTTGCATATGTCTTGGTTTCATTGGAACAGTCCTGGTTTATTCTTGTTGTTCCAATGAAATGATTAATAGCACCCTTTTCACTCTCAAAAGTGTCTTGATGTGAACGATAAATTATATGATCAGCCTAACAAAGCTACACAGGCTCTCAAATATGCTGTGACAGAAGTATAACCAGAGTACTTTGGGAATCCTGAATAAGGAGCAAGTATATTTCCCTGGGGTTGGATGAGGGAAGAGGGTCAGGGAGGGGGTGGAATTTGAGGAGGACTAAATAGAATTTTTGACAGCAGAGGTGGTGATTATTGATATGTTTTTCCTTTTCATCTGTTATGAGTATCTCTGGACTTGGATGTCCAAAGACAGGATCAATGAGTTCTGGTACAAAACATGGAGATCTACATCAAAGTACAGAAAAGTGTGTGAGTAAAAAATAGGACATAACGTTTATTGATCACTTATTATGCACCAGGCACTGTGCTAAATAAGTCATGTGCATTATCTCATTGAATCCTTATAAACCTATGAGATGGCACCTACAAACAATCATCCCCTTTCCAGAGGAGAGGAAATGAAGACTGAGAGGGGTTAAATGACTTGTTCAGGGTCACACAGCTAGGAAGTGGTGGAGTCAAAATTCAGACAGAGGTCTTTCTGACTCCAGAGCTGGCATTATTATTTTTTTAAATTGAGACATAACTGACATATAACATTGTGTAAGTTTAAGGTGTACAATGCATTGATTTGATACATTTGTATATTGCAATATGATTACCACTGTAGCATTAGCTAACACCTCTATCATGTCACATAATTATTTCTTTTTTGTGCTAGGACCGTTTAAGATCTAGACTCCTAGCAACTTTGAGGTATATAATACAGTATTGTTGACTATAATCACAATGCTGTACATTAGATATCCAGAACTTATTCATCCTCTAACTGAAAGTTTGTACCCTTCAACCAACATCTCCTCAATTCCTCCACCCCCCAGCCCCTAGTAACCACTGTTCTAATCTCTGTTTCTGTGAGTTTGGCTTATTTAGATTCCACATATGTGTGATATTATACAACACTCCCAAGTTTATTGCAGAATTATTCACAATAGCCAAGATATGGAAACAACCTAGGTGTCCGTGAACAAATGAGAGAATAAACAAATGAATGTATATATATATATATACACACACACACCCCACATCTTCTTCATTCATTCATACACACACACACACTCACACACACACACACACCACATCTTATCTATCTTTGAATATTAATCAGCCGTGAGAAAGAATGAGATCCTGCCATTTACAACATGGATGGACCTTAAGGGTATTGTGCTAAGTGAGATAAGTCCAACAGAGCTTACGTTCTTAAATTCTTCACTAGCCTGCTTCCAGAAATTTCCATAATCTGGAATCAGAATTTCACTGTTGCCCATGCAACTTTCAATTTCAGTTGATCATGATAACAATGATAGAGATCACTATGTATTGAGCATCCATGATGTGCCAGGCACTTCACAGAATTTATTTTGAATCCTCATAACAACCCTGCTAAATAGGTACTTCTCATTTTTTGGATGAATCTGGGGTTCATAGAGATTAGGCACCAACTCTTAATTGTAGATTTCATGTCCTTCAAGATGGGAAGAATGGTAATCGTAAGAATGCCTTTGGGTAGCACAAGGGCTGTACAATACTAGATTTCATTAGACACTTCATGAGCTGGTAAGAAAGACAAAAACTCCTGTTCTTTTTCATCAGTGGACCTCTGAGAAATAACACTGAAAGTGGAATGTTATCTCTTTGCTTTCTCAGAGTCAACAGCCATGTCACCCTGGGCAAATTCATTCCTCTCTAGGAGTTTGTTTCTTCATCTGTACAGTGGAGATAACTCCTACCTCACAAACTTGCCAGGAAGATTAAATGAGAAATTGCATACAGACTATCTAGCCTAGCGTCTATCTGTTCATTGCCCTTTCCTTCCCTGTAATTATAGATCTTGCCTTTCTTTGGTCTGTTGGCAGGCTTCTGTTTCACCTTTGCAATATAGTCATGGCTGAAATTTAGTGTGACTATTTTTTACATTAGGACAATATAATTTTTCTACATTAGAATTTGGAGAAATTGGGGAAATTAAGCTGTAGTAATTTTGCACCTGACTTTTTTTCCCCTCTGAAAAACCCAAGCGTTCTATTCTCTGGGAATTTACATGGAAATGCTAACCTCCCAAAGAATGTACCTCACAGAGGATTCCAAAATTTGACCTTTTTTTCTTACTTTATGTTTTAAATACTAGATGCACGTGGGGAAAAAGGCAAAAGCTATTGAAGGTTATACACTGAAGAATAAATTGCCCTTTCCCACCACCCTCAATCCCCTAGTCACCCTTCTTAGAAGTAACCACTGCAATTATTTTGTGTGTCTTTCAAGAAATATTCTGTTCATATATGAGCATATCTCCCTGCTTTTTTTCACAAACACGATAGCATAGTCTACCCACTGTTTTGAACCTCGCTTTTAATATTTAACAATGTGTCTTGGCAATCTTTCCATTTCGGTATGAATAGATTTCCCTCATTATTTTTAACGGCTGCACGGTATTCAAATATATGGATATCCTATAATTTATGTAAACAGTCCCAAAGTTGTTTATGGTCTTTTGCTATTACAAATAATTTCGAAGGCATTATCTTCATACACACCTCGTTGCTCACGTGCATGTAGCGTTGTGAGATAAATGGCTATTACTGGAATTGCTGGATCAAAGTGTATGTACATTTACAATGTTGATAAATATTGCCAAATTGTCCTTCAAAGAAGATGTCCCAGTTAATTACCACCAACCGTAAACAAGGGTGTTTCTTCACATCCTGGAACACAGTTTACTTTTTTATCCTTTTTAATCTTAGTTGGAAGATGATCGTTTGTTTTAGTTTAATTTTGTATCTCTTTTACTGTGAATGAATTGATTATCTTTTCATATATTTAAAAGTAATTTGCATTCCTTTTTCTATATACATGTTCCTTGCCCATTTTTCTTATGGATTATTAAATTTATTTCACTGGTGTGTAAAACCTTTTTGCATATTAAAGATTTAGATTCTTTACCAGATATGTTGAAAGTGTTTTGTCTGCCACTTATCTTTTGACTTTATTCATGGTATTGATGGTAGTTTGATACATGGAATGTTTTGAATTTTAATGTCTCTGTCTCTTGTTTAATGGTTTTTGGGTTATTTGTCATATTTACAAAACATTTTTGGAAATATAATAAATCAATTTTCCCAACCTGTTATTTTAGTGGTATCATTTTTTAAGAAATCATTTAACGTTTTTATATATTTATATGTATATGTATATATGTATACGTCTATTTCTAGATTCTCTGTTCTGTTCCATTTATTTGTCTATTCATTTACTGGTTTACTGGTATCAAACTGTGTTAATTACACGAGTTTTATGATATTTTAATAGGTGTTATTGCTAGTGCTCTCTCACTACTCATTTTCAGAATTTTCCTTGGGTGTCTTACAAGTCATGTTTCCATTTGAACCTTAGAATAAGTGTGGCTGATTCAAAATAGAGTCATATTTATATTTTATTTGGATTGTTTAAATTTATAAATATTCTAGAGAGAGTTGTTTTAGTAAGAATCATTTCTGTTGTTACTTTAAATGGGTTATTTTCTTTGATTATATTTTCTAAGTGGTTATTTGTTACATATAGGAAAGTTAGTGTCATTTTTATTAAATAATTTCCTATGCAGCTATAAAAATTCTGATGGGAAAGCATATGTATTGAGTGTACATGATGAGCACTCTGGTTCCAGTTTTGAAATATAGACATATATAAAGACTTCTAGAAAATACATTGGCAGGACACAAGCCAAAATTTCAACTTTGATTATCTCTGAATAGTGGATGATGATTCTGAATGATCTTTGTTGTGTTGTCCAGTGTTCCCCATATTTCTTGCAGTAAGCATGTATTACTATTATATCAAGAAGAAAAATATATTTTGAAAAGAGAAGAGAATTGACAGCATAGTTAAGAGATTTAACTTTGGAGTATAATTGTGGTGCTAATACAGGGAGGAAGGGAACAACCTGATCAATTGTGTGATCAGGGTAGACTAACTGCTGTAATAAACTACCCCCAAAGACTCAGTGGCTGGATACGATAAATGTTTCTTTCTTTCTTACAATCTAATGCAGGTCCACAGAGATTGCGGCAGGGAGGTGGGGAGCTTTTGCATATAGTATGTTTTAGGAGGTCAGCCCAGAAGTGATATGGTCACTTCCACTCACATGTCATCTGGCCATATCTAGCTGCAAGGGTGACTGGGAAATGTCATCTAGCTGTGTGCCCAGGAAGAAGAGAGCATGGGTACTGATGAGCACTCCCAGACTCGAATGAATCTAGTGAGCACTTAGAGTTGCGCTGGTGTTTTTGCATCATTTTCCAGGGCAGTTATTTGGGTTTGGGAGTGTTCTTCCCAGGGAGCTTCCTTGAAGTTGTTGCGAGTATCCAGATTGTACCTGAATAATAAAATGAGCAGAGAAGTGTCCTCCCAGCCCTCCCCCACAGGATTCCCATGCAAATTTCTTGGTATTTTATTCCCTCTATTTGTCCAGCCTTCTTGTGCATCGAGCCATCTCCAATCTGAAGCTAAATCCTCCAGCTGATTCCTCACCTTACATTTGCTCTGGCTTGGTATCTTCAGTCATTTAACACAGTGTGCGACCTTCATCTGTGTTGGGCGCTGCTTTCTCTATAGACAAGGCTTTGGTGAACTGTCTACATTTCCGTCCGTGTCTGAACTCGATCCATCTCCTACTTCCTGACCTGACACTGGGTTGTGAGGTTGGCATCTCAAAAGGGCTGTGTCATCTCACCTCGGGCTGATTGCTCCCTGGAGGAGGGAATCATTTTCCTTGCCCTGGTTTCTGGAGAGAGATTGATGAACTACTTACAGTTTAGTTCATGCGGTCACCTGCCCAGTGTCCTTTGGTACCCCAATTTGGTGTAAGGAAGCTGATGGATGTATGTGGTACAGCTTGACATGGCTTATCTGGAAAGGATTGCAGATGGACAACTGACACTGTCACCATCTCACAAAATATCAAAATGCATGATAAGGTGAAAACATTCAGTGTGTTCCTAAAGGACAAATCCTCAATAAATATCCCAGGAAGCTGGGGTCCATTTTTGTTAGCTCTGAGCTCACAATGAAATAAACTATTTGTTTATTTCCCATAGAAGCTTCAGAGTGTAACTCCTTTTTCACCCAGGACAAGTTTTCTGTGATATGTTTTAAATGGGGCCTTCATTTAAGCAATTTCGGTGCGCTGCTCATGTTTTGCTATCCAACAAACTGCCAGGCAAACAAAATGCCTGGGGCCTGTGATCAGCCATGGATATTGAAGTCCAGAGCTATATTTAAAATAACAGTTTCTTTCTGATTATAGAAGTAATGCATAACAACGATTATGCTTTTGAGTCCATACTAAGAGCTCAGTCCTGGCCTCAGAGTTTTGCATGCATTGACTAATCTTCACAACAACTTTCTGAGGTAAGTATTATGATTTCCATTTAACATAGAAGGAAACAGGTCCAAAGAAATTCAGTATCTTGTTTAGGTTCACACAGCTAGGAAGTGGTAATGCTAGAATTAGAACCTGGGTCTTCTGACCCCGGAGCCTGGACACTTCACTGCCACCAAATCCTGCCTCTATACATGACTATTACAGCAAATTTGAAGAAGATAAAATATAATGAGGAAAAGACAAGAATAAAAACTATCCATAATACCTTTACCTAGAATATCCATTGTATTTGGTACATTTTCCCCAAGTCTTTACCTCCGATGGATACATAGATTTTTTTTAAATGAACAGGTTTTATTCATGGTATTGTACTCTGCTTTTAACATTTAATCTCTTATTGTGAGAATATTTTCAAGTCATTAAATTTTGTTGAGAGCATTTTCGTGGTTGCTTGCCATTCAGCTGTACCATAATTCATTTAACCAGTCCTTTTTTACTGGACATTTTTCTGCTTTCAGTTTTTGCTATTACAAAACCAATTACAAACAATTCTACCATGAATTCATTTGACTATATTTTGACTGATTGTTTCCTTGTTATAAATTCCGAGTAGAATTACTGTTTTAAATATACGCACATATTTAAGGCCCTTGACACATATTGTCAAATATAATGGATTCTTGATAGTATCTATATCAATGAGCCATAATTGACTTTAATATACTTTGTAATTGATTCTAACAAGTACTAGAGGCATCTTTTTTATATGGACATTGAATATAAAATAGATCAGGATTATTTTTAAGTGTCACGTCTTCTTCCTTGTCTAAAGATCTATGTTTTGGGAGTAAGGGAAGGATTGGGCGTCAACGTATCAGCTCAGAAAGGGCTTGATGACCTCAGGAGAACTGAGGTGGAGCTGGATGGCATCTACAGCAGTACATGCTACCAGAAGGGAGGACCTGCAGGACAGAGGCTGAGGGAATCCTGCTGACTACAAGGGTTGTACATGGATGCAACATTTGCAGGTACATTCCATTTTCCATTTGTAAGATTGTCATTCTTGAGTAATGAAGAGAGGTAAAAATAACTTTGAACACTTACAGTCTCTTCCAGCTTAGAGATTGAATTTAAAATACTACCTATGTGAAGCTGTCACAACTTTCCCTATGTTATGCCCTTGCAACAACCCCTTAAGGCACAGAGATTAAGTACTTTTATCTTCACTTTACAAAAGATAACAACAGTAACAGTGGAAAATCATCAAGCACATACTATGGGGCAGCCATTCTGCTAACACTTCGCATGTATTATTCTCCTTAATGCTCGAAAGAACCCTATGAAATAGGTCCTACATTTCATGCATGGATAAGGACAATGAGACACAACAATTTAAGATAACTTATTTAAAGTCACGAATTTAGCAAGTGGCAGAACTGGGATGCAAACCCACTTTGTCTTCAGAGAAATCTCAGAGAGGTTAAGTGGCTTATTTAAAGTCTTCCAGAGACTAAGCAGCTGAACTGGAACCCATGTCCAGGTCTCGTGTTCAGGGATATTTCCTCTACACCAAGTCTCCTCTGTAGCCGTTTGGGTGCAGTTGGCAGTGTCAGCCTTCATTTGAAGTGCCCAACACTGTTAAGAGTCTCTCAAGCACAGACCAAGTTTGCTCACATACACACAGTGGCAAATCATTACTTTTGTTCACTAACATCTGTGTATGCCCCTGTGTGGGTTTGTACCTGTGGGGACATGAAAGTTGCCACAGGCATCATTTTACCAATGAGTAGGTAGAGGAACTGAGAGGTAAAATAACTTGTCCATGGTCACATAGTTGGTAATAAAAGTAGAGATCATAATACTCACATCCCAGAGTTATTGGGAGCATTATATGCATGTTGGAAAGTGCCTGTCCCAAAGTAAGCATTCAGTAAATAATAGCAAATATTAATAATGATGATGATGATGACAATTATCCTGTTACTATGATAGGATAATGAGTTCTTCTGCTTCGTTAATGCTTGTATCCTCAAATGAGGACCATTGGAGACATTCATTGTCTTAAAACAGACCAAATACTACCTGAGGGATTTGCAAATATTGATTCTACTTTGCATGAAGAATGCCTCTGAGGAAGTAGCTGATAAGCTAGGAGAAGCTGGCTAACCCTGAGACCCTTAGATTTGTACCCAAACTGCAGAGGCTTCTAAGCAGAGGCATTATTTTCAGTGTGTCAACTTCACACATATCTTTGATAAGCAGGGGCACTTTTACTTTATGCACTGTACTTGGACACGAGTCTGCTTCAACATGATAGGAAGCAACAAGCTACCCAATCCCTGCTATATTAAGTATTGAATAGCAAAATCCTGTGGCGCTCTAGGAAACTTATCTCTACAGAATGTGCTGACACAGTGGAATGGAATTAAATGGGACCTCATACCTAGTGTATTTCACCAGCAGCATGTTTTATTCATCCTTGCTCAACTGTATGAATGGGCAATTTTCCTTCCAGATGAAGAGGCACTCGAGTAACAGAACTATAATTTTCCAAGGAGAATTACTGGGCCCCTGACTTGAAAGGAGAGGTCATTTTGGCTGGGAGAAATTAATGGTTTCCTGGTATGGTATTCCCTTTACCACTAAAATATATGGTGTGTTGATTCTAGCTTGAAATTTCCTATGAAGAGTGAATGCAAATACTGAGACTCTCTAGTCCTCTGTTATCAAAGCCCATATATTCTAGTGAGGCTAGAATCAGACACGGCTCTGGGTTAGATTCTGGCTATAATTGTACTCCAGATCACATCACTGCTGGGTGCATTAGTCTTCTCACTGGGAAATGGGAAAGCAGAGCAAGCCATGCCCCTCAAAAAGACATAGTGAAGAAAGTAGATTTGTATCATTAGCTCTCCCCAAAACCACTGAGTGCTGTGTATTGACATGCCCAGGGCCAGCCATTACCATGAGAGCTGGCAAGAGAGTATGGCAGACACTATAAACTCATTCCCACTACCAAAATAAAATAAAATATAAAACAAAATAATAAATGGAAGATTTTATTTTTACTGAGCATCAATTATGTGAAACAATTGAGCACCTAAAATGTGCTGGAATACTGTAGTAGATGCTTTACTAAGAGTATTGCCAAACTTCAAAACAATTATGTGGGATAGGTACTATTATTATCATACCCATTTTAATGATAAGGAAACTGAGGCTCAGAGAAATTAAATAATTTTCCAAGGACAGACAGTTGGAGACAAAGCTGAGTTTGAAACTAAGTAGTTTAATTCCAGAGCCTGTGTTATTACCACTAAGTTCAGTTACCAAAAAACAGGTGCATTCGTGTGGGCGCCAGATCAATACAGAAATTTTACAATGTATTCGTTAGAAAAGTCGTGTCCAGTTCTGTGTGGAGCACTTCATAAAAAGGATGACCTCACAGCAGCCTTAAAAATAAGTACTATTATCATCTTCACCATATATACAGGGAAACTGAGGCACATTATAACTTCCCCAAGGTCATCTAACTTGTATGATACAGAGCTGAGACTCAAACTCCAGTTTTTCTGATTCTAAAACACCAATCTACAAAGAGGCCATAAAGATGAATAAAACAAGGCCCTTGCCCATTATGAATTTGTGTTCCAATAAGTGAGGAATGAACCTTGGACTTTAATTACTGTAATAGAAAGTCCAATATAATAAACTCCAGAAGAGTAATGAAAAAGAAGAAAGAGAAGGAGGGGAGAAGGGAAAGGGGAAGAGGAGGAAGGAGCAAATAGGAAGGAGAAGGAGAAGGAGAAGTAACCCAGTAGAAGAGGCAGATACCATTTCTGTTCATGAATGGCTCCATGGAAAAGGAGGCATTAAGTGCATTCTTGAAGGATGGATAAGACTTGAATAGACAGAGCCTCCTTTTATTCAGAGCCTGCTATATGCCAGGTACTTTAAATCTATTAAGACTGGGTCTCACAAGAACAATGTCATTATTCTCAGTTTGTAGATGAGGAAACAGAGGCTAAGCAAGATGATGTAGCCAGGTGTGGGTAAACGGCATGGACAAAGGCCTGGCCCAGGGACCATGAATAGAGATACGATTGGAACAGAGAATTCACAGTAGTATTGGAAAGGCCCAGATTACAGGAGATCTGGAACTCTATCCTATTGACAATGGAGAGTTAGTCAATTTCCTGAGGAGGCAGAAGGGAGATAATGAGAGCTGTATTTTAGGAAGATTCTCAGGCAATGGTACGCAAAGATGAATTGCATGGCAGTAACTAGAGTGAGTACAGACACAATTTCTGTGCTCCAAGCACAGGGCAATAGGCACAGGCTCCTGGGGCCTTAGTCTGAAGGCGAGCTCTATTGTTGATTAGCTGTGTGATCTTAGGCAAGGCATTCTCTCTCTCTTGACCCTCAGTTGTCTCAGCTGTAGATGAAGATGATAATAAAATGTACTTGCCTCACAGGGATGCTGTGAGGAGTAAACAAGACAAAATATGTGAAATGCTCTGCCCAGTGCCTGACCCATAGCAATCATACAGTAAATGGAAGATCCTATTTTTTTCTTTTCATGAAAAACAGTGAGACCAGCTTGGAGGCTGTTATTATAATCCATGCATGAGGTGATAAGGGCCCAGCCTGAGATGGTGGCAGGAGAGGATGGGAAAAGAGGAAATAATGATGTTAAGGGCGAGACAGTGACTCCTCCTTGCATGGCTAGTGTTGAGGAAAAAAAAAATCTTACTTTAGCCAGAATATTCTGCTGTCAAATGCAAAATAGATTTGAAAAAGAAAATTATCTATCATGTGAAGTGTAGTATTTCTAGGGCTTTTGTTAGACTGCAAGACATTGACTCCAACTTTGTAATATCTATATCTATCATTCTTTAAGCATTCACCATGTTGATTTCATATCTCCAAAAGCCTTCCCATTTTGTAACTATTGAAATGAAAGGTTTTGAGATAAAGCAAGGGATTTGAGAATATATGAAAATGAGTCCTAAAATGGAAGAGTGAGTTTCATATTTACAACCTTTTAGTCTATTTGATACATAAATCAGGCCCTGGAGAGAATGAGCTTAGGAATTCAAAACTATGGACATGACTTGGATTTCAATATTCAGCTGGCAATAAAATATCCTAGAATGCCAACCTCCAGGTCTTTCTTAAAATGAGTTTATTAGCTGATTGTTAAACGTACTGTATATGCCACATAATTAATTTTATAGTAAGTTGGCTAGAGTTTGGATAAGTGGACAGTTAGCCTCTCCTCTGAGAACAGATCCTTATCATAATTGCTAATAAAAACAAAGTTCACATGTATACATAAGACAAAAATAACCCCTCCCTCTCTCCTAGGAATTTGCTACAGAAGCTGAAAGCTCAATACGTAATATCTAGTAGGACTAATTCACTTCATTTTTTTCTTCTTTACCTAACAATGGTAATCAAGTTTTCTTATGGAGCTCTCCTATCTTGTTTGCATTTAATTCTCCAGCTTCCCTTATTTGAAATCTAAATCTTGGGTTTAACACTGGAATGTATTATTAGCTAGATTTTGAATATCTAGATAAAATAAAGAGCATATAAATTTCATTAGGTGGCTTTAAAATCATGATTAGCATAATAGAGCAATCATTTATGTCTATACATCCATAGGTTAAATATCTCTGAATGAAAAATAACACATACTTTGAGATAGCACATACTTCGATAACTCCTCTAAAGGGGACAATAGTATGGATGAATAAAATATAGACAGGATAAACAAAAGACACAGCTGGTCTTGGATAGAAGACAAGCATCAGACAGGATCAGATACAGAAAAGAAAAGCACAGGTGTGAGTAGGGTTGAGTGTTGCTGGGTTCCTGCTCTAGTAACAGGCAACGATGGCCCGGAATTGAGGTCCTTTTAGGAAAGGCGGCTAACATGCACCACATATGAAGTGCTAACTCAGTGCTTCAAATCAAGAACTGGAAATGAGACAGAACACTTCACCTTGTCTCACGAAAACAAGCTGCAAAATGTTGCCTAAGACCGTATCCCCTGCAAGACACAGGCCTTAGGAAATAGAAGGGCACAGAAACAGCCTCATGACCTAAGAATGAGCCAAGTTGTCCATTTGTTCAGTGAAAGCATCTGCCAAGTCCACAATATTACCACTGGGCAGAAACTCCAAACTGACTCTGTAAAACCTGGTTCTGGAATAGAGATCTCTAGGGCTGGGTGGAGCCAACTATAAAACTGCTAGATGGGAACGGACGAAAATAGAAATAGAGGCAGAAAAAAAGAGGCCCTAGGCATGTTACCTTTAAGAAGGCACTTGCACCACACTGAGAGCGTTTCCTTAAATTTTCTTTAAATTTTGTGCCCCAGCTGCCTAACTCTTCTCACCGGGCCCTGCTAAGAATCTACAAGTCCAAACAAATATAAATAATTAGAGCGCTTCCTTACAAAAATGTTAAGAAATGTAGAAAAATCACCATTTGGCAATAATTGTAATGGATGCTAAAATTACTGGGTCACATTTGGATGAGGAATGGCATATTTACATAATTTCAAAGGACCTCCTCCACAAGATACTTATTAATAACAAAAGGGCAAATAGTAACTTTACAGTGGACAAACCTGGAAGACACCACCATGGCCAAGTGGTCAAAATTAGTATCACCAGTAATGGGACGCATAGATATTGTGTGTTTTATTATTATTATTTATTAATATTATTATTTAATAATACTTAATTTATTATTATTATTATTATTATTTTATTATTATTATCAGTTATTCTGATACAATGCACCAAGGACACATCATTTCTGTGATATCTCTGCCAAAATTATATAAACTGAATTTAATCATGAGGAAAAATCAAACAAACTCAAATTAATGTACATTCTACAAAATAAATGGCCTGCACTCTTCAAAATTGTCAAGATCATGAAAGACAAAGAAATGCTGAGGGACTGTTCCAGATTAAAGGACACTAAAGAAACATGACAACTAAATGCAATACACAATCCTGGATTAGATCCTTTTGCTATAAAGGACGTTAGTAAGACAGCAGGTGAAATATAAATAAGATCTGTACATTATAAAACTGTATCAATGCTAATTTTCTGATATATGATTATTGTACAGTAGTTGTGTAAAAGAATGATGTTTTTAGAAAATTCACACTAAATTATGGGGGATAGAGAGGGTTTATGTCAGCAACTTTCAAAGAAAGCAGATTATAAAAATATATAATATATACAATTATGTGTGTTTATGTGTGTGTCTATATATGATGTTAACATTTGTTGAATTTGGGTTGTGGTACATAAGAATTGTTTTACTATTTTTGAAGCTGTTCTGCCAGTCTTAAATTATTTAAAAATAAAACAAAAATCTGTATGACAATAAAAGTATATGCTATCAAGACTAGTGTTATCTTGCTAAAGTGATCATTAAAGGTAATTTTACAATCTTAACTACACTTAATAAAAAATTAAGGAAAATTGAAGGTAAATTAATGAAATGGTCAACTTAAGAAACCAAAAAAAAAAAAAAAAGAGGAAAATCAAGTTAGAAAGAAGGAAATTGTAAAGAGCCGAAATTAATGAGTTCGGTAGAAAATGAAGAAAACAGAAAGAGGATCAACAAAATAAAAAATTGGTTCTTTGGGGAAAAAAGAGAATAAGTACAATGAGAAAATATCAACAATGGTAAGGAAAAGACAAACAATTCTTAGGAACGAAAAAGGGAATCAACACTTGTACAGATAAATTAGAAATTTCAATGATCATAAGATAAAACTATAATCGACTTTGTGCCCATAAACTTGAAAAAAGAAATGAATATTTTCCTAGAAAATATATCAAAAATGACTCAAGAAGACACAAATCTCTATAAACCAATAAACATCAATGAAATTGAATTGATATTCAAAAATTTTCTACCTTAAAAGACACTAGGCTCAGGCAGTTTTAAAGAAAAATTTTACCAAATCTTCCAGGATCGGATAATTTCTCTTTTACAAATTGTTTCAAAGAATAGAAAAAATAGAGGAGAAATATCTAAGAGATTTTGGAAGAACTAAACAGAGGATCCTGCTCTACCTGATTTCAAAACTTTCTGTAAAGCTATAGTAATTAAGACCCTGTGTCTTGGTGCAGGAGGGTCAAAAACATTGATGGACTAGAATAGAGAGTCCAGAAATATACTTATATGTGCGTGGAACATGGATATATGTCAGATGAGGCATATCAGATCAGTGGGGGGAAGGAAGTATCATTCAACGTATGTTTCTACTAAAATTGGGGATAATATGGGGGAAAATAAAATTAAATCTTTATTACACATAATATGAAACCAAACACAGGAGAAAATCTTTACGATCATAGAATAAGGAAAGTTTTCTTAAACCAAACTAGACAAAATAAAACAAAAAAGCATAAACCATAAAGGGGACAACTGATAAATCTGATTCTGTAATTTAAAAAATTCTGCAAAGACATTATTCAATATCTGGAAAACATAATATCAAGGGAAAAAACCAAGTTGCGTCACAAAACAGTATGGCCTCATTGGTTAAATGTTGAAAAATACACACACTAGTAGTCTACATTGTTTATGGATGTATATGCATGATGTAAAATTATTTTTAAAATATACATAGGAACTTTAATACTGAATTCCTAACCAACAAGAAGGGAAAAGTGGAGAATGGAATTGAGGGAGTACAGTGGGGTCCTCAACTCTATCTGAAATGTTGTTTTTTTATTGAGATATGATTGACACATAATATTATATTAGCTTCAGGTGTACAACATAATGATTCAGTATCTGTATATATTGAGAAACGATCACCACAATAAGTCTGGTTAACATCTATCACCACATATAGTTACAAATTTTTCCTTGTGATGAGAACTTTTAAGGTTTACTCTCTTAAAACTTTCAAATGTACAATACAGTATTATTAACCATAATCTCCATGCTGATACTACATCCCATGGTTAATTATTTTACAATTGGAAGTTTACGCCTTTTGACCCACTTTATGCATTTCACACACCACTCCCCTACCTCTGGCAATCACCACTCTGTTCTCTGTATCTATGAATTTGGGGTTTTTTTTTTAAGATTCCACATATATGTGAGATCATACAGTATTTTATCTTTTTCTGACTTATCTCACTTAGCCTAATGCCCTCAAAGTCCATCCATGTTGTTGCAAATGGCAAGATTTCCTTTATTTTTATGGCTGAATAATATTCCATTGTGTGTATCTGTGTGTATATATATAATATATATATATTATATATATATATACACACCACATTTTCTTTGTCCATTCATCCATTGATGGATGGACAGAGGTTGTTTTCATATCTTGGCTATTGTAAATAATGCTGCTACGAACATGGGGGTGCAGATATCTTTTTCAGTTAGTGTTTTCATTTCCTTTGGATAAATACCCAGAAGTGGAATTGCTGGATCATATGGTAGTTCTATTTTTAACTTTATGAGGAATCTCCATACTGTTTTTCATAGTGGCTGCACCAATTTACATTCCCACCAACGGTGCACAAGGGTTCCCTTTTCTCCACATCCTTGCCAACACTTGTTATTTCTTGTCTTTTTGATAATAGCCATTCTAACAGGTATGAGGTGATATTTCATTGTGGTTTTGATTTACATTTCCCTGATGATTAGTGGTGTTGAGTACCTTTTCATGTAACTGTTGGCCATCTGTATGTCATCTTTGGAAAAATGTCTATTCAGATCCTCTGCCCATTTTTTAATCAAATTGTTTGGTTTTTTGTTATTGAATTGTATGAGTTCTTTATATATTTTGAATATTAACCCCTTATCAGATATCTGATTTGCAAATATTTTCTCCTATTTAGTAGGTAGCCTTTTCATTTTGTGGATGGTTTCCTTTGCTATGCAGATTTTTAATTTGATGTAGTCTCACTGTTTATTTTGCTTTTGTTGCCTTTGCTTTTGGTGTGAAATCCAAAACATTATTGCCAAGACCAATGTCAAGGAGCATACTGCCTATGTTTTCTTCTAGGAGTTTTAGGTTTCAGGTCTTACATTCAAGTCTTTAGTCCATTTTGAGTTAATTTTTGTGTATGGTGTAAGATAATGGCTGAGTTTAATTCTTTTGCGTGTGGCTGTCCAGTTATCCTGGCACCATTTATTGAAGAGACTGTCCTTTCCCCATTGTATATTCTTGGCTCCATTGTCATAGATTAATTGACCACATATGTGTGGGTTTATTTCTGGGCTCTCTATTCTCTTCTGTTGATCTATGTGTCTGTTTTTATGCCAATACCACATGGTTTTGATTATTATAGCTTTGTAATACAGTTTGAAATCAGGGAGTGTGGTGCCTCCAGCTTTGTTCTTCTTTCTCATGATTGCTCTGACTATTTGGGGTCTTTTATGGTTCCATATAAATTTTAGAATTGTTTGTTTTATTTCAATGAAAAAATGCCATTTGAATTTTGATAGGTATTGCATTGAATCTGTAGACAGCTTTGGGTTGAGTGGACTTTTTAATAATATTAATTCTTCCAATTCATGAGCGTAGAATATCTTTCCATGTATTTGTGTCTTCAATTTATTTCTTCGGTGTCTCATAGTTTTCAATGTACAGGTCTTTCACCTCCTTGGTTAAGTTAATCCTAAGTGTTTTATTTTTTTTTGATGCTGTTGTAAATGGGATTGTTTTCTTAATTTCTCTTTCTGATAGTTTGTTGTTAGTGTATAGAAACTCAACAAATTTTTGTATATTAATTTTGTATCCTGAGACTTTATGAATCATCTATTAGTCTAACAGTTTTCTTGTGGAGTCTTTAGGGTTTTCTATATATAATATGTCATCTGCAAATAGTGACAGTTTTACTTTCCAATTTTGATGCCTTTTATTTCTTTTTTTGCCTAATTGTTCTGGCTAGGACTTCCAATACTTTGTTGAATACATGTGGCAGGAGTGGGCATCCTTGTCTTGTTCCTGATCTTAGAGGAAATGCTTTCAGCTTTTCACTGTTGAGTATGATGTTAGCTGTAGGCTTGTCATATATGGCCTTTATTATGTTGAAGTGTGTTCCCTCTATAGCCACTTTGTTGAGAGATTTTGTCATAAACGGGTGTTGAGTTTTATCAAATGCTTTTTCTGCATCTATTGAGATGATCATATGATTTTTATCCTTCATTTTGTTAATGTGGTATATCACACTGATTTGCAGATGTTGTACCTTCCTTGCATCCCTGGAATAAGTCCCACTCAATCATAGTGTATGATACTTTTAATGTATTGTTGAATTTGGTTTGCCAATATTTGCTTGAGAATTTTTGCATCTATTTTCATCGGGGATATTGGCCTGTAATTTTCTCTTCTTATGGTGTCCTTGTCTGGTTTTGGTATCATGAAGTTGTTTTATTTAAAAGAAATTGGGTCTGAAACAAATATGGGCTAAAATTAAGATTTGATAACACAGAATATATTATGAGTAAATGGGTATTTGTTAATATCATCTATTCCCATCTATCTGCTTGAAATACCAATAGTCTATATCCAAGCTGTCTGCTATAGTGGAAAAGCATCACTATAGATTATGGCTGAAATCCAGGCTTTACAGCTTGCTAGCTGTGCGACCTCTGCCAGATGACTTAATTTCTTAGTATCTCAGTTTCTTCATTTGTAAATTGGGGTTAATTGTAGTACTTAAAGTTTCGTTGCGAGAATTATATGAAATGATGCATATAAAGTGTTTTGCACAGTACCTGGTACAAAATAAGTACTCAACATACTCTGCCCTTTGTGATCATTTTCAACAAATCTTCCAAATTTTGATTTTTTGTTTATATTTTTTGTAATGTTTCATTTTGAAATAGTTTCACACTTACAGAAATAGTTACGAAGAACTTCAACTTACTCTTCACCTTGATTTTACCACAGTCATTCTTATTCTATTATTTGGATTGAAAAAACTTCACGGTAAGTGGGAAACCAAACCATCATATAGCCTATGCTGTGGTAAAACTGGACTATGTGAACGGCACTCTATAACCGTGGTTAAGAATGTAGGCATCGTATTTTGACAGTCCTTGATGAGATCTCAGCTTTCCTACTGAACAATGGGTGACTTTGGATAAGTCATCCCACTTCTCTGAGTCTATGAGAGAAAAAGTCAGCACAGTGTGGCAATACTAGCCAGTGATCCATCGTCTGAATCAATAAGCAGCCCCAACATTTCTGACCTCGAGTTATTTCAGTGGCATTTGCTGAAATGCTTAGAGAAGCCTGCACCAATGGGTTGAGAGATCTGGGATATGGCAGAGTCACAAGAATGAGATCCAGCTTCAGATACCTGAGTCCAAACTTCAAATTTCCTATATTCTTCTTTTGGAATACACACACATGCATGTCCTCTTGATTTGTTTATTTGATTTTTTTCCAACTCATCAAACCCAGCTTCCTTTGCCACTTTATTCTCCTTCTTGTTCTCTGCTGAGGCTTTTAGATATGGCTGCCCTTTTTCTCTTGGACAGCAAAAGGGCTGATGGGTTCCTGACCTTTCCTGATGAGGTTTTGACTAGAACAGCAGTGAGCAGACCTGATGGAAGGGATCACACACCCAGGGTGACTTAAAGGGAGAAAGAAGAAAGTTTTGGTGCTGTACAACATTGAATCTCAAAAGTGGGTCTGAGGGACTTGGCCAGTCTTTGACAATATCTCCCATATCTATATCTAACTGAGAAAAAGTAGAGACAAGCTAGTGAGTTTTTCATAAAACTAAAATAATTGAACATAATAATCTGTCCTCTATTTTGAGATTATGTCTTTCCAATTCTTTGGTGATAAAATGTATTTTCTTTTTTGAAATTATCATGGTAGCTTTTCAAAATGCCTTCACTTAGTAATCAAACCTTGTAAATCCTACATATGTCCCCAAAATGTTTGTGAGAAATGTTATTGGTCCATGAAATCCAAAAATCTGGGAACCATTGATTTGGACTGTCCAAGATGAAAGGATTCTTTAACATTAAGTTCCTCATCCCAATTTTACAGATAAGTCAACTGAGGGACTTGAACTCACATAGCAAGTTGGTAGCAGAACCAGCACTAGAACCACATCGCCTGATGTCCAGGCTACTGAGCCTTCCTCTCCCCTGCCCTGCTGCTTCAAATGGAAAGAGGCACTGAGGAAAACCTCCCTTAACCTCACTATGTAACAAGTTTTTACCATGCACTATTTCCTGTTTCACTGTAAGTTCAAGAACTAAAAGAACAGCCAAAATCCCAATGGGAACTGAGGACGACTAAGTTCCCTGCCTCATAATCATTAACCCTGTGGAATGGAGGCGGGCAATAAAATGGTCACTTAAAGTTTTTGCTGACTTGCTCACTGTTGAGTCAGATGAACTACCTACTCAGAGCATTAATTTCTAATTATCTGTTAATCCAGTCAGGTTAGAAAATAGGATGGAGAAGAATAAGCATTCACATACCTTTTCAGATCATTAACTAGCAATGGCTTGCAGAAGTGGGTCAGTGCTGTTGTAGAAGGGGAAACGGGAGGTTTCTGAGCTCTACCTAAAGCAAGAGACAGTCAACTTCCGACCTGGGGAAGATGATGAAGGTGGAACCAGTTCAAAATTGGTGTGCTTGGGTAGCTCAAACCTAGAATTCTAACTGCTGTGCCAGGATAGAGGGACCCTAGAAAGAATCATGGAGAGGCACTGCTCTGGGAAAACATCTCTCCACATCTGGGATAAAGGAGGCCTGGCTTTGATTAGAAAGGCTGCCAAACATCATAATGTTTTATACTAGTGTGTTTGTTTCCTATAGTTTCTGTAACAAATCACCACAACTCAATGGTGATAATAAAACAACACAAATTTATTATCTTACAGTTCTGGGTGACAGAAGTCCAAATGAGTCTCACTGGGCTAGAATCCAGGTGTCAGCAGGGCTGTGTTCCTTCTGGAGGCTCTAGGAGAGAGTTCATTCTTTCCCTGTTTGGCTTCTAAAGGCTGCCCACATTCCTTGTCCCATGGTGGCGACAATTAAACTTCTGCTTCCATTGTCACATTGCCTTCTCTATTCCTGACTCTGACTCTCCTGTCTCCCTGTGATGAGGACCCTTGTTATTACATTGGTCCTATCAGGATAATCCAGGATAATTTGCCCAACTCAAGGTCCTTAATTTAAAACACATTTGTCGGTCCCATTTGCCATACAAGGTAACATTCACAGGTTCCAGGAACTGAGATGTGACCATCTTGGGGGTGGGGGGCGGAATATTTAGCCTACCATAGCTAGTAAAACTATCTTTCACATGAAATCATGTGAGGAACCCCAATACATAAATTACATCAAATCAGAGCTGCTGTAGTTAATAGTCTTATTCATTCAGCCTCTACTACTTCCTAACCTTGACAGTTCCGGAAGCACCCAGTGGAACCTTGTTTGAATATAGGCTCCAGGACCAGTTTGAATACAACTGATGTATACCTGAAGGGAGGACACCATTTGTACCACCCCAGCCACCACTCCTCACTGTTCATTATATTCTTCAGTGAAACCACATGCTTCTTAGTGCTTGTCAATGAGCTCCACAGGACAAGTGACCTTGCCCATTTAGCCCTGTGTTACCAGAATCTGAGGTGCTCCGTGTTTGTTCAATGAGTGAGTGAAGAATCAATTAATAGTGAATGAAAAATGCTTAGGTAGCATCCGTTTCCTGTTTCCGTGCTCACAATTATGCATGAGTCAGACCTATACCTCAGCATTATTGGAAAAAGATCAAAATGGAACTGTGCCACCTTGCTCTCCCTCACTATATTGGGTCCCAAATCATTTATGCACATGTATGCACACTGAATTTAACTGCTTTTCATGAGTCTTAATAGAATGTATTCTTTCAAATCTTTATCATAGACGTCTTATTTGCACATCATGGAAGTAAACAGTGGTATTCTAATATTTTTCTCTTCCTGTTTTCCAGAACCTCATTCCTGAGGGCAAGATTAGAAATGGAAAAAAGAATGTTAGAGATGAAGGTGGTTTGGTGCCTTGAAGGCCATCTAGGTCAGGCAACTTTATAGATGAGGAAACTAAGGCCTAACGAAGAGAAGGGACTTATCCAATATCATAGAGCACATTTTATAAGATCTAAACTAGAACCCAGGTCTTCCGTTCCTGAACACAGTGTTTCTTCCATTGTTCCACAGTTGTGCAAAGCTGAACAGTTCTATCAAGAAGAAGTTTATCTATAGAGATCATAAAACCTGAAGTTTCAAGGATGGTACAATTATTCAAAAAACCTAAGTTTGGCAAACTAGTGGCTCCCAAGACAAATTCAACCCATGGACCTGCTTAATTTGTCCCATAGTTCTTTTTTAAATTGAATTGGTATGTCTTTAAATAGAGTAGACACACTCCAACTTACCAACGTCCCCAACACTCCCCCTTGTCTTACATTTAGCCCATTTCACTTTTGTTATATATTTGAACCTTGTGGACATTTGAGGTTTTAACCCCTGACATAAACAATCAAAATGTACAAGAACTGTCAATGGGGTTACAAACTCTAAGTGTCTTTCACACTGTAAGTGGTATAAACATTTGTTTGACAGACCATGTGTCTTGAAGACTGATGATTCAGAAAATAATCACCACGGTTAACCCATATTTCAGTCAGTGCATGAGAAGGGAGAGATGATAAAGCAGACCATATCTCCTTCTCTTCCTCCAAACCAATCATCACTAATTTCTCACCTCAATCTCTCCCCACCAACCCCTTTGGAATCTTTAGGTCTGACTCTAGTTGAGATTAGTCTTGGGTCACATGTGACTATGACTTTGGCAATCTAACTTTTTATAGTATATGAAAAAGATGATTGTAAAGCTAGTTATCTTGTAAACTCTTGGCATGAGATAAATGTTAATAGTAGGGACAGAGCAGAGCTCCAGTACCAGTGGAGAACTGGAATGATAATTAGAAACTGTTGTTGGGTGCATACAATGAGATTTGGAGTGGAGGCTGTATTTGTTGGCATATGAGTGCCCAAAGTCTCCTCTTAGATACACCAGACAGTAGGTTCCAGGTACCAGGACTGAGACTAACCCTACCTCTGGTGGAGATTGGGCTTCTGGTATCCTACTTTGCATATATTTTATAGGCTTTTCATGCCTAAAGCTGGTCAGAGCTGGGGCAAGCAGGGGTTGACAATTACCACACTTCTGGGCGTATTGTTGGCACCCAGACAAAGCATATTGATTGAAATGACTTATTGGAGGTAATGCCAATCTACTCAGTAGATATATAATTGGTTCCAAGTTGTGGTTTTGGGCTTACACAGCTAAAAACATTGAAACAACCTCAGAACTTTAAGCATGGTGCACCACATAGAATATTTTTGGAAACTCTCTGGTTTTATTTGGAAAATTATGTCTGATATTTGGTCAAGGTTTAAAATTTCCTGGGCTTTGAAGTAATGCTGAATCCTAAACAGTGAGCCTTCAAAAGCTTTGACTCTGCCACATGGCATTGATGTGATCTATAAACAAGAGAAGGGAACAATATTTGAAAAGGAAAAAATGTGCCAAGTTTTGGTGTTGGATATAATAGGCAGTATTCCTTCTCTATTACAGCAACAGTCCTATCCCTTAGGAACACAATTCCAAACAAAGATAGCTTCAGAAAAGGAGTGAGCAAGAAAGCAGGGCAGAACATCTACCTGGCTCTGCCACTGATGTCATGTGGCTGGGGGAATGCCCCTACTCCGTGGAGATAGCATGCTTCACAGGTGATGGTGAGAGAAATGTACTTCACACTAGAAATGTCTCCTGGGAGACTTAGACGTATAAACTCCGTGAAGCCAAGAACTCTGTTTATGACACTCACTATTATATCCCTGCGACTTACACTTAGACTATGTGCCTGGCACACAGTTGGTGCTTATGGGGGCTCCCAAAGGCCCAATAAATAGCACTCCATTTCATTATCCAGATTCTGAACAAGTTGAGAAATATGCAAGACAGTAAATATGGACTTTAAAATATCACTTCATTACTGATGGAGGCCAGGCTAGAAGACCTAGTATAACTAGTAAGCGAAATGTATGTTAAATGAATTGTAAAAGTTAGGCAGACTTATCTACTTAAGCAGAAGCAGCACAGGACCAGGGCAGGCTGCCTACCTGGAGGAGCAGAGTAGAACATCTGCTCCCATGAGTACGATTTCTCCCTAGAGAAAGGAGGACTGAGCTGAATTGAGTGTGTCCAATAATCTACCCAAATTTACCAATCAAATAAGTGTTCCTCACTTGTGGTGCTCAATCAATATTTTATGAAGGCATACATGAATTGTACCTGTGGAAAGTGAACTTGAACGCAAAAGGTCAGAAACACCACCTATGGTAATTAGTGTAGCTCAAAGACTAATCTTCACGTTTGCCCAAAGAGCACTGGATAGCCAGAATGGAGTCCTTGTGTAAAGAGCACTTTGGAGCCCACAGTAAGTTTCTATAGCACCAGGCTTCAGATCCTCTCACTTGCAAATAAGGAAAGACAAAGGCTGCCTTGACTTCTGGAGAGGGAGTCATAGGAAAACATCTTTCACTCTGACATGAGGTGAATTCAACTGAGGGTCAGGGCAAAGGGTTACAGATGCAGCTTGAATAAGAGGGATCAGCTAATATTTTCTCTAATACCAAACTGGATGAAGAAAACGAGATTCATTAAGCCAAAGCAAGTTTCTTGCTTTGTTTTGTTTTGCTTTGCTTTGTAGAACACCTGTTAATGTCACTCTATTTCTAGCCATATGTTTCTCATTGAGCTAATCCAGGACAACAGAAAGAAGAGCCAAGGGGCCTAATGCTATCAGAAGGAGGTCTTCAGAAGGGGGATACTTTGTTCCTGAAGACCTCTATAATTGGGAGCCATGGGCTTGAGAGGGAAAATATTTGAATCTTCTCCATTTCCCTAAAGTACTGAGTTCAGTAATTGACAACGATTGGAAAGGGTTGTCATCATGGGTACCATGCTTTTGAGGTAATGAGACTAGCAGGTTCTGCCCTGGCACTACTTTTCCTTTCAGGTAAGTTGTATGCAAAGAAGTCACACTATCACCATGTGCCCTGGTGTGTGACCCAAAGTACTGGGCTTAACTGTGGCAAAGCAGAGTTGACAATCTTACCACCCATTAATAGTAATCACCCACATGTAATCTAACTCTGTTTTTGCTTACAGACTTTGATTAGACCATCCTTGTTAACTTACTCTAAATGATATCGGACTCTAAATCAAATCCTTCCTGGGTCTAGGATTTGCATCAAAAGTCTAATGACCTGTCTAGTTTTCTTTATGTCACAACCAACGGTATTCTCTTGATCCTGCTTAAGCTTTAGAAAGAATAAATGGGACAGCCTTGGTTTTGTTATTTATAGGTGGCCATTAAGTCAACATTTTTTGAGAGCCTACTCTGTGCCAGGTTCCATGTTCTTTAAGCCCTTTACATACACTATCTCATTTAACACTTAAAACAACCCTGCAAGGTTGATGGCATTCTCCCAGTTTCCCAGATGAGGAATCATCTCATTAAAGAGATGAAATCACTTGTGTAACTTCCACAGAGAATAAATGGTGGAGCTGGGATTCACACCCAGGTCTGCTGAGCTGCCAAGCTCCGCAGGCTCTTTCTAATAATATCCTCAACTGCTTCCAGCTGCCTTTCTAGCTCATCTCCCGATCAGCAGAACCAGTCCTCCTTTATGTGATGTTTAGTTTGTTCCTTCCCCCCGTCGAAACAGAAAGAGAAGCTGCCCCATCACAGTAGGATGGGTCCCTTAATGGTAAAGTTTGCTCACTGATTTCTTCTTTGGGGAAGGACAGAACAGTCCTCTTTTTATGTTATCTGTTTCTCTCTCTGGAAACTACCAAGTGTGAAGAAATGTAACATCATTAAAATACGTTCTAAGGCTTCCTTCAATAACTGCTGCTAACAAATAGCCTTATTTGACAGCACTTCCAGTCACAAATTGAGGCCTGTACAACAACAGAACTTTTGTAGATGTTTTAATCTGATCATCAACAAAGTTTTTAAATGGAGACTTAAAGCAGTTTCATCCAAGCCTCAAATCAGCAGGGATGTAGAGCTCTGTCTCCACAGATAGGTGTTAAGGTCAAGCCCTGTGGGTCTGGGAGTCCTGACCGCCAAACTTGCCCATCCCAATTTTGGAGATCAGAAGGCAGGGGAAGGGGAGAGTAGGAGTGTTAGGATTCCTCAATCTCTGAGTTGAAATGTCCCAAAAGATTGTTTTCTTAGGACACTCTTTCACACATGTGCACTCAGAAAACAGATAAGGAGAGTGAGGCATCTGGGAAATATGAGCTTAGAATTACTCAGTGGATTCCAGGGTCCTGGTGGAGTCAGCCAGCACATTCCCGAGTGTGGCCTTCCACCCCAGCTGACCCAAGATAAATCATCTAACAGAGGCTGGATCTCATATTACCCATTGGAGAGTTCCTGTAATTCTGGTACAAACTGATGTTTTTATTTCTGTAAACAGAAATCTTGTACAAATGCTCTCATTAAAGGAGCCTTGTGGTGAATCCTTTTGTAAACTGAAGAGACCTTTTGTAATGCAAATAAGCTCCCTCTAATCTACCTGTATTGTTTCTGAGTTTTATGTGTAGGATATTCACAAAGAGGACGTATTAGTAATGCCAAAATCATAAATATATTGTTTATTTATAAGCTACTCCTTTTAGAACACAGCCCACCTAGAAATTCATATCCCATTGTTTCTTTTTATTGGTAATGAGTCTTGCAAAATACTGACTTTATTTTAGAGCCACTTCACCTTGTAATATCAAGCTTTGCAAACTTTGCAGGAGATTTTCAAAACTAACAAGGAAAAAAAATCAAGCGAATCTGGAAATAAAAGAGAAGCCAGGTGTCATATCAGGATAAAAACACTCAGATCTTTGTGTTTGCTTTTGTTTTTGTTTTTCCTTTGCAAAATGAAGTAGGTGGCCCTGTGCATTCCAAATAATGGCAGAAAGACTTTTCTCTTTCAGTTCTTAAACTGGAGTTAGGGCACTGAAATCTTTAAAAAAAGAAAACAGTTGAAACCAGAAAGTTTTGCCTTTTATTGTGTGTGTGTGAGGAAGATTAGCCCAGAGACAACATCCGTTGCCAATCCTCCTCCCTCTGCTGAGGAAGATTAGCCCCGGGCCAACATCCGTGCCCATCCCCCTCCACTTTATATGGGGCCCCTCCACAGCATGGCTTGATAACTGGTGCGTCCGTCCGTGCCCGGGATCCGAACCCGTGGACCCATGGCCGCCAAAGTGGAGTGCAGGAACCCAACTGCTACGCCATCAAGCTGGCCCCAAGTTTTGCCTTTTTTTAAAAAAAACTTCAAACCTCTGATGAGTGTATTACAAGTGGGCTAGTGATCCCAATGTGGTTGGCTTCTTTCTTAAAGGAGAGGGCTTTCCAGAAAATAACTAGAAGTAACAAGGTCACAAACCAGCAAACCTCAGGAGAACCAGGGAGACCAGCCAGTCAGAAGCAAGACTTCTAGAAGCAGATCCTTATCTGAGTTCAGAGGCTGGGCCCCAGGAAAGGGAATGGAGACCAGGTAGATTGTTGTGAGGGCACAATGTCAAATAGTAATTGGTTTTTAAAGTTATTTGTGAATTGAGCTAAAGAGTTGTTAGTAGGAAGTGCCCAGCTGATGGAGAGGGTATATCCCCCAAGTTTCAGAGAGGCGCCTGGAGCCCAGAACAGTGAGCAAAATTCCCTGAAGAAGCCTCCAGACTCTGCCACAGGTGAATAATACAGGACATACACACACCATATTTGGTCTTATTTTCCTTACCTGTAATTATATGGTATTTTTCAGATGCCAAACTGGATAGATAACATTCAGTTGCATTCCTAATAAATTCAAACACAAGTAGAGAGTAAGAGGAAACTATTTTGTCCAAATGTGAAGTAGTCACTAATGATATCTTTGAAAGCAGATGAGAATCCTCAAAGGAGATGTTCATAGATGAATTTGTACAATATGAAGTAAATCCACCCTCAATTATGCTCTACTTCCCTATATAAGAAAACTAATTTTGAAACAAATTGAATTGTGATCCTGCTTTTGGTTTATTTAATTATGAAATTCTGTGGTTTTAAATAATTGCCCATTTCTCAATGACATCTTCATCATCAAATTTCCTACCTAAGATGGACCCAAAAATTTTTGTCTGCCAGTATAGTAATTCAGCCCTGTGCTTTAATTTTTGTGTATCCATACAGCAGTGGGGAAGGCAGTGGGGAGGTACTTGAAAAGGAAGGTACCTGGAGTACTAAGAATAAGATGTGCTGCCTGGAGTCTTAACAGCATTTTGGTTTGGGTAATTTTTCCATTTACTTATTTATATAATTATGTGATTATAATAGCCTCAAAAACACATTTTATAGTATAGGATTGAAAACTGTCATTGCTGAGCCCTTCAAAAGTGATTGTAGGAATAAATTGTAGCTAATACATAACTATTAGCCCTCAATGAAAGGCAAACGACATGAAGCAGAACGAGGAGCAAATCTGTGATAAGTAGTAGTTATAAAAACGATGCCTGGAACACCAGTCAGTTGGGAGTAACCCAGAGACCTGAAGGGCCAGACAAACTGTACTGAGGGAGGTCCTGCTCAGCCACTGGAGTTTCTCTCAACACATGGGTGTGCCTGAGAAAGGGGCAAATGAACTGGTGAAGAACTTGAGATTGGATTCTGCAACGTAACAATAGTTGCCTAAAGAATACCTCTCAGCTAAAAGGGAGAGTGGGAGGAGCAGGGCTGGTTCTTCATCCTCCCCAGTTACCTCTATGTCACTAAATGTAATGGATATTTTTCAGTTCTCATCTTACTTGAGCCAGCCCTGTAGTCTAGTGGTCTCACCACTGCAGCCTGGGTTCGTGTCCCCGTCAGGGAACCCCACCACCTGTCTGTCGGTTGTCACACTGTGGCGGCTGCGTGTTGCTGTGATGCTGAAAGCTATGCCACTAGTATTTCAAATTCTAGCAGGGTCACCCATGCTGGACAGGTTTCAGAGGATCTTTCAGTCTAAGACAGACTAGGAAGAAGGACCAGGCCACTCACTTCTGAAATATATGAATAGCAGTGGAATATTATCTGATAGAGCAGTGGAAGGTGAGAGGATGGCACCAAAAGACTGGGCAAGGCTCCACTCTGCTGTACACAGGGTCGCCAGGAGTTGGATCGACTCAACGGCACTATCAACAAATAACTTCTTACTTGACATCTCTCCCAGCAGCTACTGTTGATCACTCCTCCCTTGAAGGACTCACTTTTCTAGCTACCATTCTGGCTGGTTCTTCTCAATCTCCTCAGTTTATCCTCTATCTGACCTTTAACTGCTGGAGTTTATCAGTGTTCTGTCTTCAGTCCTCCTTTGTGCTCACTTTCCACGCCCCCTAGTTGAACTCGTTCCCTCCTTGGCTTCAATTACTACCTCTATACAGAGCTGATAGAATCTAGATCTCTATCTCCTTTCCTCTGAGCTCCAGATCCATATATGCAACTGCCCACTGCCATGCCTCCAAGGCACCTCAGTTAACACATCTCAAAATGAACTCTCTATCCTTTCACCCCACTCCAAACCTGCTCTTCCTCTCGTGTTTCCCATCTCAGTGAACAGCTCCCACCATCCACCCAGTGTGCAAGCCTGAAAACAAGGAGTCATCCCTGACGCCTCCCCCTCCCTCACACTCCACATCCAATTTGTCATCAAGTCTTTTCAGTTATAACTCTGACATCTCTTTCAAATCAACCTGCTTCTCTCATTCCCTCTTACCAGCCTCCTACTCCATGGTATTGTCACCTCTCACTATACAATAACATCTAAACTGGTCTCTGCGCTCCGCCTCTGGTCTGCCTTCCACAACCCATTCTCTACACAGCAGCCAGATCTTTCAGAAACATGAGTCAGATCATGCCATTCTCTGGTTTAAAATCCATCAACAGCTCCCCATTGCCCATAAAAGATAGCCAAAACTCCTTATCATGGACAAAAGGCCTTGAATAACCTGGGCTCACTAACCTCATCACTTTATTTTTACCATTTTTCCTTTGCTGATTACCCCCAGGCCCACCATAGAGTGGGCAATGTCTCAACTCCTTAAACTTGCCACATGCTTTCCTCTCTTGGAGCCTCCCTTCACGTTTCCTCTGCATCCTTCAGAGGTCAGACTAAATGCTATTTCCTTGGGGAAAGCTCTGTGATCCTCCAAGCTGGGTCAGACTGCCATTATCTGCTCTCTTAGCACCCATCCCTTTTCTTTCCATTATCTAGACATCAAACAAGTAATTACAACAAGAAGTATATAATTGCAATTATGCAGTCCCCTTCACTAGACTGTAAGCACCATATGTCCAGGGACTGTGTCTGCTTTTGAATCACCAACATATTTCTAACACTGAGCATAGGAGTTGGCACAAAATATGTGCTCAATCCATAGTGGTTAAACAAGTGAATTGCTCTAATCACCTTTTATTGTTATTTCTTGCCCAATTGAGTATTGTTTCTGATCACTGAGGGCAGAGACTGTGTCCGCCTTGCTTACCACTGTAGTGTCAGTGACCAGCTCAGTGCCTGGCAGAGGAGTGAGTCTGGTTTAAGGGTAGGCACCAGCCTCGCCTCAGGGACACTGAGAAAGGCAGCTGTAGGAGCTGCTACTGAATACCAAGCCTGTGGGAGGCACACTCAGAATTCTCAGCAAGAGAAGCCATAGCTGGTAAGGAAGACCTGCCCAGAGGGGACTCCTAAAGCTAATCCTTTTGAGGCTTAGCTGTCCCAAAGGGGCTTTCAGAGCAGGAACACTGAAACCGGCCCTCCATTTTCCAGAGCCCCACATAAACAGACACGTCACCAGTGTGAGCATTAGTAGTGAGTCTGTCACAGGTAACAGGTGTGAGCAATAGACAACTAAGTAAGCTTTGAAGGATGGCTTAGGGGCAGCAGAGGTGAGGGGCAGTAGAGAAGATGACTGTGACAGGAGGGTAAAGTTGCAGAGAATTTGAGAAAGCTCCTATGCATTGAATGCTTAGCAGGTGCCAAGCACTGTGCTAAGAGTTTTATAGGCATTCTCTCATTTAATCCATGAAAAACTCTATGAAGTAGGTGCTTCTTTATAGATGAGGAAATTGAGGCATAAAGAGATTAGGTAATGTTGTCAGAGTCATACAGCTAGTAACGTGGCAGCATCATCTTGAATTCCAATGTAGAGTCTCGCCCTCTGGACATAAAATAAAATAAAATAAAATAGACTTATACTCATGGGGCATTGGTATCCCCATGTGAAAACTGAGGAGGTTGGACAAGATTGCCATCAAAGGCCTTTCTTAGTGTTTCCATCTGTCAGTGACAGATTGTTTTCCTGGGAGAAGTGGCTGAGGCCCCTTTCAGAGCCCAGCTGTCGCCTCCCTGGTCTCATTGTTCTGTGATGTCAGCCTGTACCTAGGATACCTGGGTCAGTGCCTTCCATGAAACCTCTGCTCCACTCCTGCTGTGAGGAGAGGCGCTGACTGTTATCTGCCGCCACAGCCCCCTCGTGCTCAGGGCTCTTCTCTATCCCAACACAAGCTGATTTAAATCCCATCTTCCCTTTGTAGGGCACCTTTCCTGCTACCTTCTCTGGTCTCCCAATTGAGGTTGCAAGGGAGGTAGTTGAGGCACAGGGGAGCACATTTCATAGTCTCATGATATGAATTACTACCCTCCATTGGGCATGTCCTCTGCGCCAGGCTCTGTGCTAAATGCTGTACTCTGTTACCACATGTGATCCTTGCCACAACACTGAAAGGTGGACGTAATCATGCCCATTTTACATATGAGCCAACCAAAGCTCAGGGAAATTATGTAGAAGAGCTCACATCGAGAAAGTGGTCATAATGGAATTCCAAGGCCAATCATTTTCCTCCTACACGAGTTTTGGCAAGTGACCTAGCCTCTCTGAGCCTCAACTTCCTCAACTGAGAAATGAAGATGATAATAGTGCCCATCTCACAGGGTTGCTGTGAGGTTCAAAACACATAATGTGTATACCTAGCACATAGTCAGAGCTCCATATGTTGTAGTAATAATAGTTGTTGTGGTTGCTTGTTACTGTTATTATATCATTACCACTCTAAGCTGCCTCCACTGAGCCCTTCTAGCCATGCCTCTTCCCTGCACAGCCAGGCATCCAGGTTATAAGAGCAAAGCCTCTTTGTGGCAAGGGAACGTGGTGCTGTTTTGTCTCCCAATAATCAACTGCCCCTTTTCCATCCCCTCTTCCCTGTGAGAGCCAGCTTCTGAGTCACGGCTTTGCTCAGGTGATGATAATAATGAAGTGATCTGCATAATAGACAACTGAGCTGCTCAGGCCTAATAGAATGAATAAAGTGAAATTCCTGAGGCTAGCCAGCCAGTGCCTTTAAATAAAACTGAAATCAAATGAAAGAGATCTTCACAATTGTTTAAATCATTGCCTCCTGCACCTGCAGAAGGGACCATGTGGCACTCACAGGTTGAAATCTAATATGCAGGCTCCTAATCTCTTAGAATTGATTACTTTAATGAATTTTAAAGGTAGAGCTTTAATTAAAACAGGTCTCTGTGGACAGAAAGCATGCTATTTTGTGAGCTCTGTAAATATTGCCTTTTAAACTAATAAGTTCAGTTACCAGAAATACTACTGCATATAAACAGTTGGCTTTTTTTCTTCCTGTGCTGTGGAAACATAAGTAGATATTGAAGAGAGGCTGGATGCATTTCAAAGCCTGACATTTGGCTTTCAAAATGATAGCAACTTAAATTTGCAGGACATCTTTCTCCTCTGGAGCACAAAGAACTTTCCAGGCATGATCTCATTCTGTCTTCAGACATCCCCGTATGAGGCTGGACTGAGGAAGACAGCATTCATTATGGCAGCATTTCCAGGCCTTTGTGACTCGCCTCAAGACCTCCATTGCACCCCCATCCCACCCTCTACACTACTGAGAAGACTGAGGCCAGCCAAAGGGATGCCACAATTGTTTTTCCTTTTCTCCTCACCTAGCCAGTACTACTTTCCTCTTGTTCAGAAGAAGAATAATAAATAACATGATTACTATTTACAATAATGCTGAAATTTATGTGCCTGGCACTGGGCAAAGCACTGACATATATTATTTAATTTAACCCTTAAAACATCTCTGTGAGGTAGATACTAATGTTATTCTCAAAAGTTCCTCCACTTCACTCGGGATAACAGCCAAAGCCTTTGCAATGGCCTACAAGTCCCTGTGAGCTCTCTGATCTCATCACCTCCTCTTTCCCCCTTTGCCTGGTTGGATATCTGAGAGACAAGGACAGGCTAGAGCAGCAGCACCCACATTTAGATATTAGCTTGCCAATATTTTTTGAAAAAGACCCTTTGGGGCCGGCCCGGTGGCACAAGAGGTTAAGTGCGCACGCTCTGCTGCGGCGGCCCGGGGTTCGCCGGTTGGGATCCCGGGCGCGCACCGACACACCGCTTGTTAAGCCATGCTGTGGCGGCATCCCATATAAAGTAGAGGAAGATGGGCACGGATTTTAGCCCAGGGCCAGTCTTCCTCAGCAAAAAAAGAGGAGGATTGGCATCGGATGTTAGCTCAGGGCTGGTCTTCGTCACACACACACAAAAATACCCTTTGTTGGGCAACTTCTCTATGTCAAGTTTCATGCTAATCACTTTTACATGAACTATTTACCCTTTCCAGTAGCTCTGCGAGAAAAGCACCATTATCACACCCATCTTAGTGGTGAGAAAACCAAGGCTTAGAGAGGCTGCGTTCTTTTCCCAAGGCCACAAGCCCGGTAAATGGCAGGGCCAGGGCTTAAAAACCAAACTGTCTACCTCCAGAGCCTGCTCTGTTTCCGTTAAACCCACTGCCTCCCAAAGTCTAGAAATATGTCTTCAGATATATAGGGAGTTCTGCAACCTCTTCCACTGCACATCTCCCATGGTCACCTTTTTTTAACTTCCCCTAATAGCAGCATGATTTGTAGGCTGAGAGGCAGTGTGGATGGTTTATGTCAGCTGTCATTCACCTCTAATTATGTGATTCAGACATTGAGTACTTTATTGTCAGAAAGCAGATCCTTTCTGTCAGTAAAGGTTCTGTCTTCATTCAAGTAACCTCTAATTTGTGGATTGGATATTTCCTTTGAATTATTTGAAGGAGGTATTAGTCATGCTGTGGTCAGTTTCAGGATTCCTACTTGTTATCCTTTTGTCTTTACTTATCTCCAGACTTATTGCAATGACTTAGTGATTTGCCTTCCTGATTGAAAATCAAAGAATGGAGTACTTGACCTTGGAGGATGCAGCAGAGACCCCTAGCACACACCAATATTTGTGTTCTACTCTTCTTAGGCACATAGCTCAACCATAGTCCCCAGGCCCCCCTACAATAAGGTGTGGCCGTGTGACTATTCCACATAAAATATGAGTGTAAATAATGTGAATTTTGTCTAGACTTAGCCCATAACAACTCAATGTGATCCTCACTCCCTTTCCTATATATCAGATTGATGGAGAGAAGTCTGAGGCTTAGAGGAGCCTAGGTCCAAGACGACAATGAGGGAACTGCCCAACCAGGAATACGTGCATCTGATTATGACATGAGTGACAACCCTTTTTCTGTTAAGCTACTAAAGTTTGAGTTACAGAGGCTAGCTTTGCTTACCCTAACCAATATAGAGGAAAACAATAATTTCTGGGTGTCTGTAATACAGATGGAAAGGAAGAAGGTAAAACAAGCCAAAAAAAGCAGAATCACTGATGAAGAAGAATGTGCTATATGGTGAGCGAATAACCTCCTTTCTCCATTTTCGTATATCCTTCTTTTTATTCCTCTCTTCTCCCTCCTGCAAAGGAATAAACAGAATTTCGAATGAGACCATTTCCTCTCTGTGTACAACTTATTAAAAGCAGTAGGCACCAATGAGTGAATGACTTCTATGTATGCGCAAACCCATTGATCAACCCCAACGTCTCTCCAATTGGTGGAATATGGGGGAGAAATTTTTGAGGAGGAGTCTAATGTGTGGAGGTCACCACTGACCGGAGAGTGGTCTTCATTCCCCACCACTACTCTTCATGTGTCTATCTGGAGATAAACCTGTTCTCCCAGTCCTTTAGTAATGACCCTGACCCATGAGGGTCAACACAAGCAGAGTCTTTCCATTGGAGAAAGAGAGTCATGCACGTTCAATACCAGAAACCCTAATGGACACAGGTCTTTGGGTAGGAATGCAAAGAATCTTCTATATTTTTAACAGGTGACAGAGAGGCTTATTGTAGCTTTCATCAACCTGTGGAATCATTACTCTTAGATTCGGAGGAGTGTTTTTATAGATTGTACAGATATTTGGAGACATGGAGGTCTCAGGGGGTGGGGTGGACATGACCTGTTTAACACCCCATAGCTGGTCAGTGCCACAGTGAAAACTAGATTAAGGCCGACCGCTCCAGGTCCTTTCGAAGTAAACTTGGGCTTAATCATTTCATAAAGATGAGAAATAATTTTAATATAATAAATCTTTTACAGTATGCTGGGTTTGGAGGCATGCCTTCCTTCAAACTCAGGGGAAGTTGTGGAAATATAGCTGAGTGAGTAATCTCTTTGTGTATATATTTATTTGAAAATATCAGAATGTTGTAAATAAAGCATTTCTTTCTGAAATATTAATTTGGAGATTTGCCTGAAATCATGCAGTTTTTGCCTCTGCTGTGTTATGTAAAAAAATTTGTTTCTTAATGAGTGACTAATAGCTGTGTATCTGTTTATCATTATTCAGTCATTAAACATTTACAAAGTACTTATTGGGGAATTATGCCAGGAGTTGCTTGTGTGTGGATATGTGGGCCAAAGACAATTCCTTGCTCTGGGGCACAAGCCCTTAAGCTCTTGGGACCCATCCCCTGTATTCCCCCACAGGAGCGTTCCAGAAAGCCAAAGCAGCTTTGACCACAAAGCAAAGTTCTGCCTTCCCCTGGTCAGCACTGCTTTGTACAGGATCCACCTTTTCACCTTCATGAATTCATTCCCATATTCTTTCCTGCTCCTTAGCCTCTTGTGCTTTAAATGGTCTGTCATGCTTTTTATTAAGCATTAAATTTTTTAATTATTCAAAAAATACATATTCTTTGTAGAAGATATACAAAATATAGATAAGCAAATGGAGAAAAAAGTACATTAATTCCACCAGCCATGGGAAACCACTGTTGACATTTAGTGAACATACTTCCAGTTTTTTTCCTAGGCATATAGAGATACATATACTTTTAATTTATACACATGGAATTATATTTCCCTAACTATTTTATAACCTGCTTTTGATCAATTGTGAAAACTTTTCCATGACCACAAATACATGTCATTTTTATTTTTATTTTTAGTGGCTGTGTAACATTTCACTGTAAAGAGGAATTATCATGTAATTAAATCACATGTTGTTGAATATTAAATTATTTCCAATTTTTCATTGTAATGAATAGTATTTCTGTATTCATCATTGTATATACATATATGTATGCCTATCTTACTATTTCCAAAGAATAAATTCCTAGAAACTGAATTTCTACATCAAGATGTATGTACTTTTTCAAGGTTCTTAATCTGTATCTGTTTGGCATTTGATCCAGCTTCTCCAAAAAACATAGCCTCCCAGATTCCTGCATTTTTGGCTGCAGAAACCTCAGACCAATTGTTGTCCCGCCAACCAAGACCTCATGTCACACAGCCAGCTAGCTATTGTCAGGGCTGGAGTTAAAACCTGCATTTCCTGACACAATTGGCTTATAAACATTTGGGTTGCCATTAAGGGCTTACAGAGGCTTCTGCCAGCCCACGCCTTCTCACCAACAGTGATTTGGCTGGTGCCTGGAAAAATGAGAACATGGTCTGCAACAGGGTTCTGGCTTATCTTGGCATTTTTACGCATGTACAAATGGAAATCACATTACTTGAAATATAAACAAGATTTAATGACTTTAAAAATATGTAGCTGTCTCCATTCTAACTGCCCATTAAGGTGGGGAGAATGTGTTTAGAATGATTTGGTAAGTAATATACAGATAAATGTGAAGCCGATAGGAAAGGGATAAAAGAGAGGCAGCCTGGTCTAGTAGAGAAGAACAATGGACCATGGTTCTAACTGTCACTCAGCCACTATCTCTCCGTGTGACCTTGAGAAGTCCTTTTTCCCAGCTAGGACTCAAGTGTCCCATTGTGCACAAAGTGGAGGTTGTACATTGATCTCTAGTATTCCACCCAGTTTGAATGATCTAGGATTAAAAATAGGTTGAGGTTTACCCCTTTTTTCTGGTTATGAGGTTTATAGAGAAGGGGATGTTTGAGATAGTCTAATAATAGACCTTTGGTCCAGGACTTGAAGGGAAGAAATAGAATATCATCTGGTCACCCTTATCAAAAAGCTTGAATCAGCTTGCCATGAATTGAATGTGCCTTAATGTCTCCTGAAAAGGACTAACTTAACATGCCGTATAGATTCTAAGATGCCACTTTTGTGAGGAGCTCTCTTATGTGTCACTAAGAAATTTTTTTTAATGCTGAAAATTAAACTATGAAATGATGCTGTCTTATGAATCAATTACAATATACATTCCAATATCAGTGATGTTAAAATTGAAAAAAGTACACCTTAGAATCAATGAAACAGAGTATTAATATATTTCATCATGAAAAGTTAAAGTATATTGACTAAGTAAGAAAAATGATCTTGGATTATCTAGTATTCACACTCACAGAACCCTTTATGTAGTATGTTGTACAGAAGAAGAAAGCCCAGAAAAGTAATATGAGTAGCCCAAGATCACAGAGATAGTATGGGACTAGACCCAAAAAGCAATAGAAAAAGAGAAGTACTTGCAGAATGGAGGAGTAAAGACCTCCAAAATACACTCCTTCATGAAAACAAGGAAAACACTGACAAAATTATCAAAATCAACTTTTTTACAACTCTGGAAATTAACTAAAGGCTTGCAAAAATCCATGGAGCATTTTATTCAGGAAAAACAGCTGAATCTTGATAAGAACAGAGGACTTTATGGTGTTTTAACTTTCCCTATTCACATCCACCTCTCCTCAAGTCAATGGCAGCCTTGAAAACCAGCAGCCCAGTAGCTACTGGAACGAGAACAACAGAGCATCAAACTCTGTGGGGCAAAAACTGATGGAATTGCAAAGAGAAATAGATGCATCATATTTGAAGACGTCAACATCTCTCTATCAGAAAAAGATAGAACCAACAGACAGAAAATCAGTAAGGACAGAGTTGAACTCAACACTGCCATCAATCAATTGGATATAATGGACATATATAGACTACTTCATCCAACAACACAGAATACACATTCTTCTCAAGCTTACATGGAACATTCACCAAGATAGATCGCATACTGGCCCATAAAACACACCTTAACAAATTTAAAAGAATACAAATCATACAATGTCTACTCTCAGCCAACCATAGAATTAAACTAGAAATCAATAACAGAAAGATAACTGGAAAATTCCAAAATATATGGCTATTAAACAATACTCTTCTAAATGATACATGGGTCAAAGAAGAAATCCTAAGAGAAATTTTAAAATATTCTGAACTAAATGAAAATGAAAATGCAACTAATCAAAATTTGTGGCATGCAGCAAAATTAGTGCTTAGAGGGAAATTGATAGTGTTGAATGCATATACTAGAAAAGAAGAAAAATCTAAAATCAACAATCTAAGTTTCCACTTTAGGAAACTAGAAAAAAAGGGCAAATTAAATTCAAAGTACTCAGAGCAAAAGAAAGAATATGAATTAGAGCAGAAGTCAATGAAATTCAAAATGGGAAATTAATACAGAAAATCAATGAAACCAAAAGCTGGTTCATTGAAAAGATCAATAAAATCAATAATAAAATAAAATCTAGCCAGGCTACCTAAGAAAAAAAGAGGACACAAATTACTAATATGAGAAATGAAAGAAGAGACATCACTACAGATCCTACGGACATTAAAATGATAATGAAGGAATACTATGAACAACCCTGTGCCCACAAGTTTGATAACCTACATGAAATGGACTAATTCTTTGAAAGACACAATTTGCCAAAACTCACACAAGAAGAAGTAAACAATATGAATAAGCCTATCTCTACTAAAGAAATTGAATCAATAATTAATAACCTTCCAAATCAGAAAGCAGCAGGCCCAGATGGGTTTACTGGTGAATTCTACCAAACATTTAAGAAAGAAATTATACTAATTCTCTACAATTTCAGAGGATAGAAGCAGAGGGAATACTTCCTAACTCATTCTGTGAGGACAGGATTACCCTAGTACCAAAACCAGACAAAGATATTACAAGAAAAGAAAGCTACAGAGCAATATCTCTCATGAACATAGATGCAAATATCCTCAACAATATCAACAAATTGAATCTTACAGTGTATAAAGAGAATTATACACCATGACCAGGTGGGATTTATCCCACGTGTGCAAGGCTAATTTGACATTTGAAAATCAGTTAATATAATCCATTGTATCAACTGGCTAAAAAAGAAAAAATCACTTGGTCATATCAATAGATGCAGAAACAGTATTTGACAAAATCCAACACTGATATATGATAAAAATTCTCAGTAAACTGGGAATAGAGTGGAACTTCCTCAACTTGATAAAAAATATCTACAAAAATCCTATAGCTAACATCATACTTAACGGTGAGAAACTCAAAGCATTTCCACTAAGATCAGGAACAAGTCAAGTATTTCCCCTCTCACCACTCCTTCTCAACATGATCCTGGTAGCTCTAGCTAATGCAATAAGACAAGAAAAGGAAATAAAAGGTATACAGACTGGGAAGGAATAAATAAAACTGTCTTTGTTCAAAGATGACATGATTGTTTATGTAAAAAATCTGAAATAATCAACCAAAAAACCCTGCTAGAACTAACGAGTGATTATAAATGCAAGGTTGCAGGATACAAATTTAATATACAAAAGTCAATGACTTTCCTATATACCAGCAGTGAACAAGTAGAATTTGAAATTAAAAACATAATACTATTTACATTAGCATGCAAAAAAATGAAATACAAAGATCTACATCTAACAAAATAGGTACAAGATCTATATGGAGAAAACTACAAAACTCTGATTAATTAAATCAAAGAAGAACTAAATAAATGGAGAGATATTCTGTGGTGATGGATAGGACTACTCAATACTGTCAAGGTGTCAGTTCATTCCTTCTTGGCCAATAGATTCAATGCAATCCCAATCAAAATCCCCACAAGTTGTTTTATGGATATTGACAAACTGACTCTAAAGTTTATGTGGAAAAGCAAAAGACCCAGAATAGCCAACATATTATTGAAGGGGAATGACAAATTTGGAGGACTAACACTACCTAAGTTACTATAAAGGTACAATAATGAAGACAGTGGGGGTATTGGTGAAAGAATAGACAGATCAATGAAACACAATAGAGAGCCCAGAAATAAACCTACATAAATACAGTCAATTGATCTTTGACAAAGGAGAAAAGGCAATACAATGGAGAAAAGATAGTCTCTTTAACAAACAGTGCTGGAACTACTAGACATCCACGTGCAAAAAATGAATCTAGACACAGATCTTATACTGTTCACAAAAATTAACTCCAAATAGATCCCAGACCTACACGTAAACCACAAAACTATAAAACTCCTAGAGGATAAAATAGGAGAAAATCTACATGACCTTGGGTGTGGCCATGACTTTTCAGATAAAACACCAAAGTCACAATCCATGAAATAAATAATAGACAAGCTAGACTTCATGAAAATTAAAAACTTCTGTTCTGCAAAAGACAATGTCAAGAGAATGAGATGACAAGCCACAGACTGGAAGAAAATATTTGCAAAAGACACATCTAATGAAGGACTGTTATCCAAAATATACAAAGAACTCTTCAAACTCAACAATTAGAAAAGAAGCAACTCGATTAAAAAATGGGCCAAAGACCTTAACAGACACCTCACCAAAGAAAATATACAGTTAAAAATAAGCATATGAATATGGACTTTACATCATATGTAATCAGGGAAATGAAAATTAAAACAACAATGAGATACCACTACACACCTATTAGAATGGTCAAAATCTGGAACACTGACAACACAAAATGCTGGCCAGGATGTATTGTTGGTAGGAAGGCAAAACAGTGCAGCCACTTTGGAAGACAGTTTGGTCGTTTCTTGTAAAAGTAAACATTCTTGTAACATATAATCTAGCAATAGCACTCTTTGGTATTTACCCAACAAAGATGAAAACTTATGTCCACAGAAAAACTTTTCCACTGATGTTTATAGCAGCTTTATTCATAATTGCCAAAACTTGGAAGAAACCAAAACGTCCTTCAGTAGGTGAATAGATAAAGTATGATATATCCATTCAGAGGAATATTATTCAGCAGTAAAAAAAAAATGAGCTATTAAACCATGAAAAGACATAGAGAAAACTTAAATGTGTATTACTCAGTGAAAGAAGCTGATCTGAAAAGGCTTCATACTGTATGAGTGCAACTATATGACATTCTGAAAAAGGCAAAACTATAGAGACAGTAAAAAATCAGTGGTTGCCGGGAGTTGTGTGGGGATAGATCAATAGGCAGAGCACAGAGGATTTCTAGGGCAGTGAAAATACTCTGCATGATACCAAAATGATGGATACAAGTCATAACGCATTTGTCCAAACCCATAGCATGTATAACACCAAGAGTAAACTGTAATGTAAGCTATGGACTTTGGGAGATTATGATGTGTCCATGGAGGTTCATTAATTGTAACAAATGTACCACTCTGGTTGGGGATGTTGATAATGAGGGAGGCTATGCGTGTGTAGAACAGGGGGTATATGAGAAATCTCTACCTCTCCTTGATTTTTCTGAAAAGCAAAAAATTATTTAAAAAATCAGAATTAAAAAAATGATCCAACTATATTATGTCTACAGAAGACTCACTTCAATTAAAAAATTTTTACAAGAGACAAAGAATGACACCATTTATTGATAAAAAGGGCAATCCATCAAGAAAATACAATAATTACAAATATATACATAGCTAATAATATAGGCCCAAAATACATGAAGCAAAAATTAAGATAATTGAATTGTTCTACATAATAGTTGGAGATTTCAATACCTCACTTTCAAAAATGGATAGAAGTAGAGAGAAGACCAGTAAAGAAACAGTGGATTTGAACAACACTATACACCAACCAGGCCTAACTGACACTGTACCCAACAACAACAGAATATACATTTTTCTGAAGTGCACATGGAACATTATCTAGGAGAGATAGGCCATAGATTAGGCGAAAAACCAAGTCTCAATAAATTTAAAAATATTGAAATCATATAGAGTGCTTTCTCCAACCTAAAAGAAATTAAACTAGAAATCAATACAATAGTAAATCTGAAAAATTCACAAATATGTGGAAATTAAACAACACACTCTTAAACAACCAATGAATCAAATAGAAATCACAAGGGAAATTAGAAAATACTTTGAGGTGAATGAAAATGAAAAGACATCATACTAAAACTTAACAGATATAGGGGCTGGCCCGGTGGCATAGTGGTTAAGCTCATACACTCTGCTTCAGTGGCCCAGGGTTCGCCAGTTCAGATCTTGGGTGTGAACCTATGCAACCCTCATCAAACCATGCTGAGGTGGTGTACCACATAGACAGCAACTGGAAGGATGTACAACTATGACGTACAACTATCTACTGGGGCTTTGGGGAGAAAAAAGGAAGAACAGGAGGAAGACTGGCAACAGATGTTAGCTCAGGGCCAATCTTCCTCAATAAAAAAAAAAAACTTAGATGCAGTGAAAGCAGTGCTCAGAGGGAAATTTATGGCTGTAAATGCCTACATTAAAAAAGAATAAAGATCTAAAATCAATAACCTCTTTTTACACCTTAAAGAACTAGAAAAATAAGAGCAAAGTAAACCCTACAGTAGCAGAAGGAAGGAAATAATAAAGTTTAGAGTGGGAATTTTTAAAAATAGGGAATAGGAAAGCGATAGACAGATTCAACAAAACCAAAAGTTGGTTCTTCAAAGAAATGAACAAAATGGGCAAACCTCTAGCTAGACTGACCAAGGAAAACAGAGAGAAGACTAAAATTACTAAAATCAGAAATGAAGTTGATTTTACTACTGACCTACAGAAATAAAAAGTATTATAAGGCAGTACTATGAACAATTGCATGCAAACAAATTTGATATCCTATATTAAATGAATAAATTCCTAAAAATACTCAAACTACTAAACCTGACTCACGAAGACATAGAAAATCTAAGTAGACTCATAACAAATAGAGATTGAATTGGTAATCAAAAACCCCAATAAAGAAAAGCCCAGGACCAGATGGCTTCACCGATGAGTTCTACCAAACATTTAAATAAGAATTAACACCAATCCTTCTCAAACTCTTCCAAAAAATATGAAGTGGAAATACTTCCTAACTCATTTGTTGAAGCTAGCATTACTCTATCAAAGCCAGACAAAGATATCACAAGCAAAGAAAACTACAGATCAATATCCATTATGAATATAGATGCAAAAATCCTCAACAAAATTCTAGCAAACTCAATCAGCAGTGTGTTAAAGGATTATAAACCATGAACAATTGAGATTTGTCTAAGGAATAAAAGGAATTGATCATTTAATAAAAGCAGTCAATGTGTGTTAATCTGCTAGGGCTACCATAACAGAATACCACAGACTGGGTGTCCTAAACAACAAATTTATTTTCTCACAATTCTGGAGGCTGAAAGTCCAAGATCAAGGTGCCAGCAGGATTGGTTTCTGATGAGGCCTCTCCCTTGACTTGTAGATGGACACCTTCTTTTTTTCTTTGCTGAGGAAGATTCACTAACATCTGTTGCTAATCTTCCTCTTTTTTTTTTGCTTGAGGAAGATTAGCCCTGAGCTAACATCTGTGCCAATATTCCTCTATTTTGTATGTGGGTCACTGCCACATCATGGCTGACGAGTGTTATAGGTCTGCTCCTGGGATCCAAACACACGAAGCTTGGGCCACTGAAGCAGAGCACACTGAACCCAATCACTATGCCATGGTGCCAACCCCTAGAGGGCCACCTTCTTGCTGTGTCCTCATGTGGCCCTTCCTCTGTACTCATGCACTCCTAGTGTCTCTTTCTCTTCTTATAAGCAGACAAGTCCTATTGGATTAACACTTCACCCTTATGACTTCATTTAACCTAATTACCCCCTTAAAGGCCCTATCTCGAAATACAGTCACATTAGGGGTTAAGGCTTCAATATACAGCTTTTGAGGGGACACAACTCAGTTCATAACACAATGTAATATACCACATTAACAGAATGAAGGTAAAAAAAAAAAAACCCACATGATGATCTCAGTTGAGGCAGAAAGAGCATTTTGTAAAATCCAACACCCTTTTTCATGATAAAAACACTCAGCAAACTAGAAATAGAAGGGAACTTCCTCAATATGATAAAGGGCATTTATGAGAAACCTACAGTGAACATCATACTCAATGGTGAATGACTGAAAGCTCTCCTCCTAAGATCAGGAACAAGACAAGGATACCTGCTTTCACCACTTTTATTCAACATTGTATAGGAAGTTCTAGCCAGAGCAATTAGGCAAGAAAAAGAAATAAAGTTTATCCAAATTGAAAAGTAAAATTATCTCTACTCTCAGATGACATGATTTTATATACAGAAATTCCTAAAGCATCCACAAAATCTAATGCCAATAAATAAATTTAGAAAATTTTCAGGATATAAAATCAACATACAAAGATCAGTTGTATTTCTGTACACTAGCAATGAACAACTCATAAAGCAATTTAAGTAAATAATTTCATTCACAATGGCATTAAAAAATAAAATACATAGCAAGAAATTTAGCCATGGCAGTGCAAGACTTACACACTGAAAACTATAAACATTGCTGAAAGAAATTAAGAAAAGTTAAATAAATAGATATCCCATGTTCATGAACTGGAAGATTTAATGTTGTTACAATGGTAATACTCCCTAAATTGATCTAAAGATTCAGTGCAATTCCTGTCAATATCCCAATAGCCTTTTATTTACATAAATGGGAAAGTCAATCCTAAAATTTATATGGAATTTCAAGGGACCCTAAATACCCAAAACAATCTTGAGAAAGAAGAACAAATTTGCAGGAGTGTCTTCATCCGTTCAGGCTGCTATAACAAAATACCATAGACCGGGTGGCTTATAAACAACAGAAATTTATTTCTCACAGTTTTGAAGGCTAGGAAGTCCAAGATCAAGGCACTGACAGATTCAGCGTCTGGTGAGGACCTGGTTTTTGGTTCGTAGATGGCTATCTTCTCACTGTGTCCTCATATGGCAGAAGGGGCAAGGGAGCTTTCTGGGGTTTCCTTTATATGGGCACTATTCCCATTCATGAGGGCTCCACTCTCGTGACATAATCACCTTCCTAAGCCCTCACACCCAAATACCATCACACTGGGGGTTAGGATTTCAAGATGTGAATTTTAGAGGGACACAAACATTCGGTTCATAGCAAGGAGTTACACTTCCCAATTTCAAAACTTAATGAAAAGCTACAGTAATCAAAAAGTGTGGCAAAGGCATAAAGATGGACATATAGATCAATGGACTAGAATAGACAGTCTAGAAATAAACCCATATATCTAAGGCCAATTGATTTTTGATAAGGATACCAAGAGCATTCGATGAGGGAAAGGACAGTCTTTTAACAAGTAGTCCTGGGAAAATTGGACATATACATGTAAAAGAATGAAGTTGGACCCTTACCTTACATCATAGACAGAAATTATCTCAAAGGAGATCAAAGACCTAAATATAAGAGATAAGATTGTAAGATTCTTAGAATGAAACATAAGGGAAAAGCTTCATAAAAATGGATTAGGTGATGATTTCTTGTATATGACACCAAAAGCACAGGCAACAAAAGAAAAAATAGATCAATTGGACTCATAAAAATTAAAAATTTTTGTGCATCAAAGAAACGATATGAAAAGAGTAAAAAGGCAACCCACAAAACGGGAGAAAATATTTGCAAATCATATTTAATAATGAGTTAATATCCGAATATATAAAAACTCCTACAACTCAACAACAAAACAACTCAATTAAAAATTGGCAAAGGACTTAAATAGACATTTCTCCAAAGAAGATATATAAATGGGTAAGCATATAAAAGATGCCCCACATCACTATTATTAGGGAAATGCAATTAGATACCACTTCATACCCATTAGGTTAGATATTATCAAAATAACAGAGAATAATAAGTGTTGGTGAGGATGTGGAGAAATTGAAACCCTTATGCACTTCTAGTGGGAATGTAAAATGATGCATCTCCTATGGAAAATAGTATGGCAGTTTCTCAGAAAATTGAAAGCAGGGACTCGAATCGATATTTGAACACCCATGTTCATAGCAGTATTATTCACAGTAGCCAAAAGACAGACTTAATCCAAGTATCCATCAATGAATGAAGAGATAAACAAATGTCATATATCCATACAATGGAATGTTATTCAGCCTTAAAAAGGAAGGAAATTCTGACACATATACAACATGGATGAACCTTGAAGACATTATACTTGGTGAAATAAGCCAGTTCCAAAAGGACAAATACTGTATGAGTCCACTTATATAAGGCTAATTCACAGAGACAGAAACTAAATAGATGTTCTCAGAGGTTGGGGGGAGGGGGAAAATGTTTAACGAGTACAGAGTTTCAGTTTTGAAATGATGAGAAAGTTCTGGGGATGGATAGTGGTGATGGTTGCATAACAATGTGAATGTACTTAATTCTACTGAATTGTACACTCAAAAATAGTTAAAATGGTAAACTTTATGTTATGTATATTTTACCGCATAAAAAGAATGCTGTTGTTCTTAAGAAATTCACATTGAAGTATTTAATTATTGAGTGGCACGATGTTTCCATCTTACAATGATCCAGAAAAAGAAGTTATGTGTGTGTATGACTTTACACAAATATATACATATTATACATATGGAGAGAGAGAGAGAACGAGAATGAATGATAAAATGATAAAAACAAATGGGACAAAGGTAAACAATTGGTGAATCCAGATAAGGGTATACAGAAGTGCCTTGTACTGTTCTTGCAAATCTTTTGTAAGTTAGAAATCATAACAAAATAAAAATAAAAAATTTAAATTACACAACATAAATAAGAATCTGTATAAAATGCTTAGCGTAGTGCTCAACCAAGCTCAACCTTATCCCCTCCTTCTCTTATTTGCTCTGTCAGTGCCTGAAAAGAAAAAGAGAAAGGAGAACTTTTTCCCCCCAAATTATCCACTCTTTCTTCTTACTCCATTGCTGGTGCCTGGCTGCCTCTAGGGTTGTAATTCTGAAGGTTTCCGGATCTTAAGGGCAGGTGGCTCGATGGACAGGCTGACAACATGGCTAACACTCAAGCCAACCCAGGATACACTCAGCCCTGTCAGAGTCGTTGCTCAGTTTGGAAAGCAGCCTCCTGGAATAGAATTAGGAGTACTAGGAAGGGTCTTTCTGTTTCTCCTCTGTGGCTCCTCTTTCTTATGGCCCCATTGAACTGCTACCCTGAGACATGGCAGGTAGAGAATCTCTCCCTCCAAGAAGGTCTGCTGAAATGATCATAATCAAGACACCAAGGCTGACTACTATACTTACTTTACACAGCAGCTGAGGGAAAGGGTAGGATACAGAAGAAACAGAAAGCATGGTCTTTGCCTTCAAGGAGTTTACAATCTAGTTGGAGAGACCAAGCTAACAAGTGTTGTGCTCAATGCTAGAGGGGAAGCAGAAGTAGATTTGACTGTCCCTGTCCTGGAAGGGCTGGCCAGACCAAAGAGGACACTGAGAACTTCTAAAAGAGATCAAAGTCACAGTGGAGGCTTTCTTGAAAGCACTAGAGGGAGTTCTGTCTGCTACCAGACAGTGAGACATTTCACAGTGGGGACAGGAGTGTAGGTGGAGGTGTAAATCAGCACTTCTCAATCTATGTTGTGCATAGGAAATACCTGGGCATCGTGTTAAAATGCAGATTCTGATGCTGTAGGTGTGGAGTGGGGCTTGAGATTTTGCATTTTTAACAAGCTCCCAGGTAACACTGATATTGCTGGTCTCTGCAGAACATACTTTGAGAATCAAGACTGTAAAGGAATGATTATCCACCTTGGTCGCCAATTAAGCCGTTCATTCAGTAGTTTTTTGAAGGAACAACTGTAAAAGAAAGCTATATAAGAATGGTTTGTTGGGAATGGGACCTTGAATAAAATTGGTTGTGTATGTGTGTAAAATAACTAACACAGTGCTTAACATGTGTCAGGCACAATTCTAAATAAAGCCTTACATTGATTATCCATTCCTTATCCTTATAACAATCCTGTGAGGAAGGCACTTGTATTTTAGACTGGGTGGCTTACAGACATAAATTTATTTCTCACAGTTCTAGAGTCTGGGAAATCTGAGATAAAGGTGTTGGCAGATTCAGTGTCTGGTGAGGGCACACTTTCTGGTTTATAGACAGCCAGCTTTTCGTTGTGTTCTCACACGGTGGAAGGGGCTAGGGAGCTCTCTGGGACCTCTTTTAAAAGTGCACTGATCCCGATCAAGAAGGCTCCACACTTATGACCTAAGCACCTCCCAAAGGCTCCACCTCCTAATACCATCACATTGGAAATTAGGTTTTAACATATACATTTTAGGGCGACACAAACATTTAGTCTGTAGCAGCACTATTACAGTGGAGGGACTGAACACAGAGACAGGTAGTAATTTGTCTATGTTTATATATCTAGAAAGTGGCAGAGTCAGGAATTGTACCCAGATAGTCAGACACCAGAGCTCTTTAACCACACCTATTTACCCACATCCAAAAGTAATAGATATTAACATTTTGCTTCAGGTTTTTCATTTTTTTGATAAAAAATTATGTTACAGATGCTTCCAGTTTTAAGATGCTAGAATAAAACAGTGATTTTCTAGTTGGGGTAAATATACCCCTGGGAGCACATAGGCACTCTGTATCCATTTCTATATCCTCTCCTTAATTCTTCCCTCCCAATATTGACTGATCTGAGAAAAGATGTCAGGAAGACTTAATAGACTTGCCCACTGATAGATCTTTAAAATAATTTTTGATGAAATATGACTAAGTGATTTGGACATATAATTCAGGAGTTCGGGGAATTGAAATACTTTGCTATACAAAACTCCTGCTAGTACTCGTTTATGTGAGCAAAGTTTCTTAGCCCTCACATATACAAAATGCAAAAGAGGGATAGAATTGATGCTGAACTCTGTCTCATTCTACCAAAAAGTAGTATTAATTCAGAGATGCATAACTTAATTGAGAACCTGTCCTCATCCAATGCATTAAGAGATGAATTTGCAATAAAATTTTATTTTTAGGTTTAATATTTTATCAAAATATTTAATATATTTATATTAGACAATTGTGTAATGGTGACAATTGTAATTATAATTCAGTCCAAAGGAAAAAAATAGCACATAGAGCCTTGTGTTCATAGAAAAGTTTTAAAATTAATTTCAATTTATGTATATAGTTTGATGAGACTATTATAAATATTCAAGTATAAAAATATATTATAAAAATCTTAGGGGGGAATGGAATGGATATATGAGGTCAAGGAAAAACGGGAACTATGTATATTTAAAGTAGATATGGTGAGTAGTAAATAATTAATAGCTTTTATTCACAATATGTGGAAAATTGTGTTCCTTGTACCTACTTAAATATGTGACCAAAAATGTCAACTTTAAAATGTGCAAAGAGGCCCCTTGTCCTTAAAAATTCTTTTGGGGAATGGGAATAAAAATACTTCAATACCACTGAAGTAAAGACTTCACTGTCTCTTTCTCTCAGAAATCATCTCAAATCAACCAGTAGGAAAATAAATCAATATAAAATCTGTAACCTAGAACCAAAATGGATGAAGAAGGGCTGCAAAATGTAATGCATGCAGGTATGTATGCAGGAATGAAAGATACCAAGCGAGGATACATGTGGTAGTAGAATTCAATCAAAGCTGGCACAAATGGTTCATTCAACATTCTCAGATCAAAATGAACTACAATTAGAAAAGTTAGATAATGAAAACAATAACAAGAAAACACTACTACTGGAAAAATTACAAATGCTAAATGGATTCTAAGATCAGTTGGTCAAATTCCATGGAAACTTCTATTGGAGTTTTGATTGAGACTGCAATATAGTCATAGATTAATTTGGGGGAAATTGACATCTTAATCATTTTGCATCTTCCCATCCATGAGCATACCTCTCTATTCAGGTCTTCTTTTAAGTCTTTTTATAAAATTCTATAGTAGCTTTCATATAAGTGATGCACCTCTTTTGATGTAATTTATTCCTTGGTAGCTTATATTTTGTCTAATTTTTCTGGTTTCTAGATGTACTTATTTTTGTGCTTTCTTGATTCTTGAATCTTACTGAGTGCTAATACTGTCTTTAGTAGTTCATCTTTATATTCTCTTGGATTTTCAAAGATAAACCATATCACCTGCCAATAATGAAAATTTTATTTTTTCCTTTCTCATCCTTCTCCTTTTAATTTTTTTCTTGTCTTACTTCATTGGCCACAATCTCTAGTCAATAGTATACATTGTGATAATCAGCTTCTTTTCCTTGTTACTGACTTTAACATCAATGTTTCTAACATTTTACTACATAGTATGAGAATTACTGTAGTTTTTTATAGACATCTGTTATCAGGTTAAGAAAATTCTCTTCTACTCTTATTTTGCTAAGAATTTTTTATCACAATTTTGTGGAGAATTTAATTGAATAACTTCTCTTCATCCAGTGAGATGATCTGTTTGTTTCTTTGCTTTTTCTTTAATTCCTAGAACAAACCCAACTTGGTCATGGTGCAATGTTTTTCAAAAAACTACCTCACTGGATTCAGCTTGCAAATATCTTATTTAAGACTTTTGCATTTATACCCTTAAGTTGAATTTGCCTATATTTTACTTTCTCTTCTTGTCCTTGACTTTTTTGTTGGTTTATTTTTTCAAGATTTAGGTTGTAATAGGGTGAGATATGAATTGAGGACATTGCTTCTTTTTCTTATCTCAAATAGTTTATAAAAGATAAGAGGAATTCACCTCAACATAATAAAGGCCATAAATGAAAAGCCCACAGTGAATGCCATACTCAACAGTGAAAAGCTGAAAGCTTTTCCTCTAAGATCAGGAATAAGACAAGGATGCCCCCTCTCACCACTTATATTTAACATAGTACTGAAGTCCTAGACAGAATAATTAAGCAATAAAAAGATATAAAAGGCATCCAAATCAGAAAAGAAGTTAAATAGTCTCTGTTTGCAGATGGCATGATTTTATATGTAGAAAATCCTAAAGATTCATGAAGAAGCTGTTAGAACTAATAAGCAAATTCAGTAAACTTGCAAAATACAGATTCAACATAAAAAAATCAGTTGCATTTCTATACACTAACAACAAGCTATATGAAAAGGAAATTAATTACAATAGCACCAAAAAGAATAAAATACTTAGGAATAGACTTAACCAAGGAGATGAAAGACTTGTACACTGAAAACTGCAAAACATTGATGAAATTAAATAGACACAAGGAAATTGAAAGACATCCTGGGTTTATGAATTGGAAGACTTAATATTGTTAAAATGTCCATAGTCCCCAAAGCGATCTACATGTTAAATGCTATCTCGGTCAAAATCCCAATGGAATTTTTTATAGAAATAGAAAAACAATCCTAAAATTCATATGGAACCACAAAAGACCCCAAATAGCCGAAGCAATCTTGAGAAAGAAGAATAAAGCTGGAGGCTTTACACTTCCTGGTTTCAAAATATATTACAAAGCTACAGTAATTAAAACAATATGGTACTGTCATAAAGACAGACCTACAGACCACTAGAACAGAATAGGGAGCCCTGAAAGGACCCCATGAGGATACAGTCAACTGATCTTCAACAAGGGTGCTGAGAATAATACACAATGGGGAGAGGATAGTCTTCGGCAAATGGGAAAGTTGGGAAAACTGGATATCCACATTTCATGTAAAAGAATAAAATTGGACCCTTTTCTTACACCATATGCAAAAATCAACTAAAAATGGATTAAAGGCTTAAATGTATGATCTGAAACTGTGGAACTCCTAGAAGAAAACTTGGGGAGAAGTCTTCTTGACATTGGTCTTGGCAATGATTTCTTGGCTATGACACCAAAAGCTCAAGCAAAAAAGCAAAAATAGACAAGTGAGACTACATCAAAAAAATCAAATAACCCCATTAAAAAAACAGACAAAGTACCTTCATGGAAATTTTTCAAAAGAAGACATACTAATGGCCAACAGTTATATGAAAAGATGCTTAACATCACTAATCATCAGGGAAATGCGAATCAAAACCACGAGATATCACTTCACACCTGTTAGAATGGCTATTATCAAAAAGAAAAGACTGTGGAGTTTACAGTGAGTGTTTTGGTGGGGAGGGAAGACATGTTAAAATAAAAGACAAAAGATAAGTGTTGGCGACGATGTGGAGAAAAAGGAACCCTTGTACACTGTTGGTGGGAATAAAAATTGGTGCAGCCATTATGGAAAACAGTATGGAGGTTCCTCAAAAAAATAAAAATATATGATGTAGCAATCCCACTTCTGGGTATATATCCAAAGGAAACGAAATTTGGATCTCAAAAAGATATCTGCACTCCCATGTTCCTGTAGCATTATTCACAATAGCCAAGATATGGAAAAAACCTAAGTGTCCTTTGACAGATGAATGGATAAAGAAAATGTGGCATATACATACAATGGAATATTATTCAGCCTTTTTTTAAAAAGGCAAAAGGGAAATCCTATCATATGGAACAATATGGATGAACCTGGAGGACATTATGTAAGTGAAGTTAAACCAGTGACAGAACAAAACTGAGTGATTCTACTTATATAAGTTATCTAATATAGTCAAACTCATAAAAGCAGATAATAGAATCTATCTGCTCTAAAAGTAGAAAGCAGGACAAACAAACAGAAGGGGGTAAGAACAAACTTTTGGAGGTGTTATATGTTTATTACCTCAATTGTGGTGATGGTTTCACAAGTATATGCTTATGTCCAAACTTACCAAATTATATACATTAAATACGTGCAGTTTTTTGAATTTCAATTCTGTCTCAACAAAGCTGTTAAAAAATATAATAAATAAATAAATATTTTTTAATCTTTTCCTGAAACGTTTGCCCTGAAAAATCGGAAAACTCCTTGGCCTAGTGCTTATTTTGAGGTTAGATTTTCTTTTGACTGCTAATTGAGTTTCTCTAATGCTTTTAGTCTGTATATTCCTCTTGATCCGTTTAAGCAAGTTTTTAAAGGAAATTATTCATTTTGTGTACATTTTCAAATTTATTGGTGTACACTCTTCATAGTATGATTTTATCTTTAAACTATAATATCTGTAGTAATGTCCTCTTTTTCATTTCCAATATTTGTTTTTTTCAGAGAACCAACTTCTGTTGTCGACCATTTCTATTGTTTCTATTAATATTTCATTTTGACTTTTATTGTTAACATTCCCTTCTTTCTGGTTTAATTGTGTTTACTTTATCGTTATTTTTTCTTACCTCTTGATTTGAACTTTTATCTCACTAATTTCAATTTTTTTCTGTTCTCTATAAATGTACTTAAAACTTAAAATTTCCTCTAAATAATCTCCTTATCTGCATCCCACAAATTTCAATATGTAGTCCTTTCAATGTTGTTTATTGCAAATATTATATCCATTACAATCTCTTCTTTAATCCATGCTTCATTTATAAATGTGTTCTTTAGATTCCACATTTTTCTATGTTTTTATTATTGATTTCTAATTGTATTAAATGTGGTTAAAGAAAGAACTCTATATTGCATTGATTTCTTGGAACTTGTACTTTGAGGTGTATTACATGTGTATTTTAAAAGAATGTAAATTCTCTAGTAGTTGAGTTCAGAGTTCTATGTGAGAGTACTTGTTAAGTGTTGTTTAAATCTTCTATAGATTTGCTAATCTTTGCTTGAGATATCAGTTTCTTAGGTACGTTAAAAATTCCCCACTATAATTGAGGATTTATCATTTTGTCATTCAGTTAATATTTTGCTTTATATATGTTGAGACTATGTTGTCAGGTATATAAAAGTACATCCTTGTGATTATTCCTGGTGAATTTTTCTTTTTATCATTAGCTAATATGTCTATTTCTATCAATGCTTTTCACCTTACATTCTATTTTATCTATTAATATCAGGAAATCAGCTTTCTTTCAGTTAGTATTTGACTAGGATATCTTTTTCAATCCATTGTCTCTCTGGATCATTATGTTTTTGATGGATGTCTTATAAACAGCATATGACCGGTTCTTTTTTAATCCATTATGAGAATCTCCGTCTTTTAATAGATGAGTTTAATCTGTTTACATTTATCATTTAAATATTTTGATGTATTTCTCTTTTAGTTTGTGTTTTCTTTTTACTATGCTTTTTCCTTACCTCTTTTTCTTATTACCTACTCATTAGACTAATCAAGGATTCTTTATTCCTTTTCACCCCTCTCTTGGTTTATTATACATTTTATTTCTATTCTTTTGGTTGTTATCCTTAAATTTTTACTCTTTATACTTAACACAGATTAAATTTAATCAATATTTCTACCCTCCTAAAAAGTAAAATGACTTTAGGATGTTTTAATTCTGAGCTCACACTTTCTATCTTCTATGTTACTATTGTTTAGATTTTTAGTTTCACCTTATATTTACCATTTTTATTAGTAATTTATTTTAGTTGACATTTATTGGAGAGACAATACAGCAAAGTGGTTATGGGCACACACTGTAGCCAGACTCTGCCACTTACTAGCTATGAGACAGTGAGCAAGTTACTTAACTTCCCTGAGTCTCAGTTTTCTCACTTATAAAATAGGATTATAAGGGCCTGCCCAGTGGCATAATGGTTAAGTTTGCACACTCTGCTTTGGTGGCCCGGGGTTCACAGGTTTGGATCCCAGGCGTGGACTGACACACTGCTTGTCAGGCCATACTGTGGCGGCGTCCCATATAAAGTAGAGGAAGATGGGCATGGATGTTAGCCCAGGGCCAGTCTTCCTCAGCAAAAAGAGGAGGATTGGCAATGGATGTTAGCTCAGGGCTAATCTTCCTCACACACATACAAAAAAGGATTATATCAGTAAGTATCTCAAAAGATTGTTGTAAAGTACTTAATACAGTATCTGGCTCATAGTAAGTGCCATATAAGTATTATATAATAGTAGTGGATGTAATATTATTTAGATTTATCAAATTGTTTAGCACTTTATTTGTTTACAGTTCTTTTTGCAACTAAAACTTTTCTTCTAGTTTCTATTTTCTTCTTGTGATAGTGTCATTTAGCAGTTCTGTTAGTGATCGTCTGTGAGTAATGAACTCAAGATTTATGTCTATAAAAGTCTTTATGCTCCCTCTAGGATGAGAGCTTAGGTGTGTATAGCTTATTAGATCGTTATCTTCCCTCAGCACTATAAATACATTATATTTTCTGACATCTCTTATTGGTGATGCAATATAAACAGCCACTGTGGCATGCTTTGCTTTGTAGTTTGTCTTTTCTCTCTGGCTGCTAATTATTGTGCAATTCCACCACAGTGTATCTAGTTGTGATTTGTTGTAACTTATCCTGCTAGGGATTCAGTATGCTGTTACTTGAATTTGGGCACACTAGCTTTTTTCAATTCTGAAAATTTTTTGGCAATTATTGCCTTGAAGATAGTTTCTACATTGTAAGTTTCTAAAACTCCCGATGGACATGTGTTAGCTATTCTCATTCTATCTTTCATGTCTCTTGACTTCTCTCTCATATTTTCTATATTTTTATCTATTTGTGCTGCATTTTCAGTGATGTCCTCAGACTTATCTTCTAGTTCATTTAACTCTTTTCAATAATCTCTGATATATTCTTTAACTAACACATGAATTTTTAAAATTTCAATGATCACATTTTTCAACAGTGGAAATTTTATTTGAATCTTCTCCAAAACCTCCTGTTCTTACTATATTGTTTCCTTTTCTTCCTTTATTTTTTAAAAGCAATTTCAAAGAGATTTTAAACTCAATTTATTTTATTTTATTTATTTTTTTTGGTGAGGAATATTAGCCCTGAGCTAACATCTGCCAATCCTCCTCTTTTTGCTTGAGGAAGACTGGCCCTGGGCTAACATCCGTGCCCATCTTCCTCCACTTTATATGGGACGCCACCACAGCATGGCTTGCCAAGCAGTGTGTTGGTGCACGCCCGGGATCCGAACCGGCGAACCCCGGGCCGCCGCAGCAGAGCGAATGCACTTAACCGCTTGTGCCACCTGGCCGGCCCCATAAACTCAATTTATTTTAAATGCTGAATTATTTCTAATTCTATTCCAAATTCTCATTCATGGTGTTTTGTTTTCTTGTAGTTTTTGAATGTGAATTAGTCTGCAGAGGATGTTATTTTCAGTAAGTATCCCAGACCCTTTGGTTGCAGATACAATTGTATAGGTCAATTTGGCTCTTTCTTTGGGAATCCCTATAGAATTTGCATGTTTCAAACTTATTTTTATGTTTATTTCTTGACTTCAGTTTCTTGAAACATGCAGGTATTGTGAATTTGAATCTTACATCATGGATGATGCAGATTTTAGGAGCCATTCTTGCAGTTGACTCGTTTTTTTTTAACCCAAGGTGCCAAAAATATAATGAACTACTTTGCTGCTTCCCCTGGCTGATAGGCAGAGTTTTACTACTATCTGTTCCACGTAAAGGACACTGTTGTTGTGGCATATAGCTTTATGCAGGGAGCTCAATTCTAGCTTTCTACACGGGCCTTATTTGCAACCCCTGAATAGATGTTAAAATTTAAACCCCAAGACCTGTTCCTGATTTCTCCAAGAGCTATTCTGTGTCAACAGCTGCTCGCCATTCTGACTTTGAGTTCCTTCTTGGTTTTGGGCACAGGGGATTTCCTCTTTCTGTTTTTAATCTTTTTTTTTTTTTTTTGAGGAAGATTGGCCCTGAGATAACATCTATTGCCAATCTTCCTCCTTTTTACCTTTTTCCTCTCCAAAGCCCCAGTAGGTAGTTGTATGTCATAGTTGTACATCCTTCTAGTTGCTCTATGTGTGACGTCACCTCAGCACAGCTTGATGAGTGGTGACTGGTCCGTGCCCAGGATCTGAACTGGCGAACCCCGGGACACCAAAGTGGAAAGTGCGAACTTAACCGCTGTGCCACGGGGCCGGCCCCAGTTTTTAATCTCGACTATGGATTTTTAAATGATTTTGTAATATTTTATCTAGAATCTATTTGTATTTGAGCAGAAGCTTGTTCTGTTTTGTTTTATTTTTAATGTTATCTCAGTACGCCATCTAGACAAGAAGTCCCTTTGGCTTGATATTTATAGGTATCAAGAAGTTAGTAATGGAGCTTAATGGCACAATTGATCTCAGATCAAGGCTGCAATGATAAAAGTCCTTTTGTTAACATGCTTTTTGCTTTGCAGTACTTAGTATTACTCATTTGAAGCTATGTTCTTGATGTGTAATTTGCTTCAAAGAACTTTCCCCAAATATAAGTATAGAGTAATTACACTGCATTCTTGTTTAATCTTGAATATTTCATGTATTTTCCTCAGAAGACAATTCAAATGCAATATAAACGGTGCAAGGTTCAAAATTAAGTAAAGATTATTTGACTTTTTGCTATTGCCTTGTATGAGTTCTTTATATAATTTGGATATTAACCCATTATCAGATATACAGTTTGCAAATATTTTTTTCCCATTCCATAGGTTGTCTTCCACTTTGTTGATGGTTTCTTTTGCTGTACAGAAGCTTTTTAGTTTGATATAGTCCCACTTGTTTATTTTTGATTTTGTTGTTGGTGCTTTAGGTGTGATTTCCAAAAAAACATTACCAAGACCCGTGTCAAGGAGCTTTTACTTTTGTGTTCTTCTGGGAGTTTCATGTCTTATATTTAAGTCTTTAATCCATTTTGAGCTAATTTTTGTGAGTGGTGTAAGGTAGAGGTCACCTTTCATTCTTTTACATGTGACTATCCAGTTTTCCCAGCACCCATTATTGAAAAGACTCTGTTTTATCCATTGAGTATTTTTGGCTCCCTTGTCAAATAGTTGACTCTATATGCTTGGGTTTATTTTTGGTCTCTTGATTCTGTTCCATTGGTCTATTTGTCTGTTTTTATGCTGGTATCATAATGTTTTAATTACTATAGCTTTAGAGTATAGCTTGAAATCAGGAAGTGTGATGCCTCCTGGTTTGTTCTTCATTCTTAGGATTTCTTTGATATATGAATGGCCGACAGGTACATGAAAAGATGCTCAACATCACTAGTCATTAGGGAAATGAAAATTAAACCACAATGAGAGGCCAGCCCCATGGCCTAATGGTTAAGTTCGGTGCACTCCTCTTCATTGGCCCGGGTTCAGTTCCTAGGCACAGACCTATGCCACTCATCAGCGGTCATGCTGTGGCAGTGACCCACGTAAAAACTAGAGGAAGATTGGCACAAATGTTAGCTCAGGGTGAATCTTCCTCAGCAAAAATCAAAAACAAACAAACAAAAAACCCCACAATGAAATATCAACTCATGTATCTTAGAATGTCCATCATCAAAAAGACAAGAGATGTCAAATGCTGGTGTGGATGTGGAGAAAAGAGAACCCTTGGGCACTGTTGGCGGGATTGTAAATTGGTGCAGCCACTATAGAAAACAGTATTGAGGTTCCTCAAAAAATTAAAAATGGAGCTACCATATGATCCAGCAATTCCACCTCTGGGAATATATCCAAAGGAAATGAAAACACTAATTCAAAAATATATCTGCACCAGCATGTTCATAGCAGCATTATTTATGATAACCAAGACATGGAAACAACCTAAGCATCCATCAATGGATGAATGGATAAAGAAGTTGTGGTATATATGTACAATGGAATATTATTTAGCCATAGAAAATGAGGAAATCCTACCATTTGTGACAACATGGATGGACTTTGATGGCATTATGCCAAGAGAAATAAGTCAGACAGAGAAAGACAAATACTGTATGATTTCATTTATAGGTGGAATCTAATTAAAAAGAACAAAAACACCAAACTCATAGAAAAAGAGATTAGATTTGTGGTTACTAGGGGTGGTAGGTAGGGGGAGGGGGATTGGAGGAAGGTGGTCAAAAGGTATAAACCTTCAGATATAAATAAGTGCTAGGGATGTAATGTATAACATGACGTCTATAGTTAACACTGCTGTATGATGTATAGGAGGTTGTTAAGAGAGTAGATCCTAAGAGTTCTCATCTCAAGGAGAATTTTTTTTCTTTTCTTTTATTGTATCTATATGAGATGATGGGTGTTAACTAAACCTATTGTGGTAGTCATTTTACAATATGTGTAAATCAAACTATCATGCTGTACACCTTAAACATATACAGTGATATATGTCAATTATTTCTCACTAAAACTGGAAAAAAAAGTGAAGTAAAGAGGCATCATGCTTAGCCACCTTTTTTCATTGTTTTCCTGGCTGTTTCACCAAATTCAATATTCTTGCTAAGATGTCTCTCACCACCATTTTAACTTCTGAATTTTGATCTTCAAAGCTTTCAAAATCACATTTTAATCACATTGTTCAAATATAGGAAAAATTCAAGTTGGTTTGGTACCAATTTAATGACGAAGCTGCTATCTGAGGATTCAAATAACCTCTTTTGCCATCAAAGGAAACAAGAATGTCTTGGCTGTCAAACACAGAGGCTATATCTTACAAGGGTATTTGATGCTGTCCAGAGGAGATCATTGCCTGGAGCTCTGCTAAAGACTGAATGTTTGTGTCCCCTCAAAATTCATATGTTGAAACCAAATCTCCAATGTGATAGTATTTGGAGATAGGGCCTTTAGAACGTGAGTAAGTCATGAGGTTGGAGCCCTCATAAATGGGATTGGTGCCTTTATAAGCGGGCTAAAGAGACCTGAGTTCTCCCCTTCCACCATGTGAGGACACATGGAGATGACAGCCTTCTATGAACCAGGAAGTGAGCCCTCACCAGACACTGAAACTGCCAATGCCTTGATCTTGGACTTCCCAGACTCTGGAACTATGAGAAATAAATATTTGTTGTTAAGACACCCAGTCTCTGGTATTTTTGTTATAGCAGACCTAACAGACTCAGACAAGCTCCTTGGTCATCTCCATAGAAAGATTTCCACGTGAATGTGAATTTTGATGCTTATCCCCTTTAGACACTATCTTTCCCCTCCTTCCACAGAGGAAGGCCATGAACCAAATTTATCTCATCTTTTGCTTGGAAAGAAGCACATTCCCAAAGTACCATGCTTCTTAGTCAAGTTTGCCAGAGTATTGGACCATATATGCTGTATACTTTTATAATCATTAGAAAAATGCAACAAAAGAATTCACGAATCATGCCAATACCTGTGATTTAGGTAAACAGTGCCATCTTTACTGGTCTCTCTCTTTCAGCCTTGTATCTCTGCTGACATGTTATGTGCTATCCAAGAAAGAATACACTCCTGCTCTTTGTTTAACTTCTGACTTAGACTATCTAAATCCATCCAGGAATCATTGTTTTTAGAACAGCAAGAGAGCTTTATAGTAGAGCAAGAGATTACAACACTTATTTTAAAGATGAGTTTCTTCACTGGAAACAAGACAGGAGAATTGAATTCCCATCTCTAGCAGCACAGAACCATGCAAACAACATGAAATGGAGAATTAGGCAGCTTTGTGACCTGGGACAAGGTATTTATGATCATCTCTTCTAGTAGCAACAATAACAGTTAAGCATTCTTAATCACTTATGTGCCAGGCACTGTGCTAAAACCTTAATCTGCAGTAGCTCATTTAATCTTTACAATAACTATAATGTAAGCCTTTTGCTTAAAGTGTTCCCAACTTTAGAGATGGGGAAACTGAAGCTTTGAATGTTTAAGTGATCTGCCCCAGGTCTCATAGGTAATAAGTAGTAGAGCCATGATTAAAACTCTAGAAATCTGATTCTCGGTCTGAACTCTTACCATTATGTTATGCTGCTTATCAAACGGAGATGCTAATGCTTATCCCATAGGATTATTGGGAGATTATGTTAAACCAGATAATGCTATGAAATAGCAATTAGCACAGGTATATGGAATTCAGTACTCAGTAAGTAGATATTGGTATATTTTGCCACTCACGTAACCGTCATCAGATTAACTAGGGCCTCTTAATCCAGTATTTATTCCATTTGTATCCTGAACCCACCTCACCCCAAACCATAAGCTTATTAAATAATAATAGAAAATATTTATTGAGTCCTTACAACATGCCAGGAACTATTCTAACTGCTTTACATGTAGTGAATTAATCTTCATATCATCCCTCGGAGGGAGGTACTGGTATTATCCTAATTTTACAAAGGAGAAAATGGAGGCCAAGTAACTTCCCCAAGATCACTGGCCAGTAAGCCAGGGTTTGGAACCCAAGTAGTCTCATTCCAGAGCCTATTCTCCTAAATGCCAGGCTAGATGCTGCAGATGTGTCATGATTAACTCACTTACCAGTGTTTTTCACTCAATTCTGTAATCATATGCTAGATCACTGGGCCAGTGAGTGACCGACGTGTACTGATTTCCATAATCCTTTAATAGAGAGGGTAGAATAGGTGAGTTGCAGAAAAAATATCAGGCAAAAGACTTTGTTGACAATTCAGGATCTTATTTTTGCTCAGGAATATTTTAACATAATAATTTCAAGAAGTAAATTAGTGATTTTTTCCAATGCAGACAGGACAAGTAAAACAGAAATTATGTTCCTCAGCAGTATCTGAATTAAATATATACATGATGTGAATACTTAAATGATATTTTTTAATGCAAATATAAATGTGATCATTCAAACTATTGTTTGATTAAAACTAATCTTGGAATTAGTGATGTATCATTTTATCACACAAAATGCAATAGGGGTAAAGGAAATTCAAAAAGCCAAACTGCATATGAATGTCAAAATATCAGTGTATCTCAAAGTATTTTGGGTAAATAGAAATGTAATTGAGATACTAGAATGTTGAAAATATGAAGGTCAAATTGAACGACTCAAATCTCAATATAGTTACATGATAAGTTTGGGGCCAGATTTATCTAGAGAGATACTCAGATGAATATGGGAAGGATGAAGAGAAACTTAGAAAGATGATACATGCATATCACGTTGTAACATTCCTTCTCAACCATACAAGAGAGCTGATAGAGGCCAAATATAATGTATAAAAATATTAATTTTTTATGATGTTAGCTATAGACGTTCATGTATAAAAATGAGGAAAAGCAGATAAGAAAATAGATGAAAAAGTTTAGAACACTCATAATCCTATCACTCAGAGGTGGTTATTTAAATCTTGATGTCTATCTATCACAGCAGCTCATTGTTATACACGTTTATACACAGTTTCAAACAAAATTTTACTGAATATATGGTTTTAAAACTTTTTAAAAACATAAGCTATTTAAGACACATTTTGATAAATAATAATCTACAATGTCTTTATGGTGATTGACTAGTGTTCCTTTATTTGAAAGAACCATACGTTATTCATCCAGTCCTTTATTATTGGCATTTATCTAGTTTGCAGTTTATATCTATTGAAAACAATACTACAATGAAGATATATTTTCAGGATACAGCTCTTGCATGTATTTTGTTAGCTTTATATGTATTTTATGTTTTGGGTGGTATTGTAAAAGGTAATGCTTCTTTTTAAATTTCAATTCCAATTGTTCATTGCCAATATATAGAAATACAATTGACTTTTGTATATAGACCCTATATCCTATGACTTTGATAAACTCACTTAGAACTTACTTAGAACTTAGAACTAGAAACTTTGTAGTAGATTACTTAAATTTTTTCACAGAAACACATGTCTTCTATGAATGAAGATAGTTTTATTTCTTCCTTTCAAATGTGTTTTGATTTGAGAGTGAGAGTAAGTATCCTCTTCTATTATATTCGTAGCTAGGATCTTCAGTACAATGTAGAATAAGAGAGGTAAGAATGAACATCCCTGTCTTACTCCTGATCATAGGGCGAAAACATTAACTCTTTCACCATTTGAGAGATGATAGAGCAATTGTTTTAGAGAAGACTTACTGGCTGTAGTTTTTTGTAGATGCTCTTTGTCAGTTTTAGAAATTACTCTTCTATTCTTGTTTCCTAAGAGTTTTTAAGATGAATGGATGTTGAATCTTGTCAAATGTTTGTGCTACAGGGTGAGAGATAATCAAAAATTTTAAAAAATTCATCTATTGTTATAATGAATTGCATTGTTGGTCTTTGAATTTTGAACCAACCTTACATTCTTGGGTTAAACTTTATTTGGACATGATATATTATTCCTTTCATTTATTGTTAGATGAAATGTGCTAATATCTTGTTAAGGATTTTCATATCTATATTCAGGAGGGACATTGTTCTGTAGTTTTCTTTTGTTGTAATGTTTTTTGTTTAGTATCACGGTAAAGTTGCCCTCATATACTGAGTTGTTAAATGTTCCTTCCTCTTTGAGTCAATAGTTTTTGGGGGGAGGTTTTTAACCTGGCACTGGGGTTTTGTTTGTGGGAATGTTTTGACTACAAGTTCTATTTCTTTGATAGCCATAAGGACATTCAAGTGATCTATTTCTTCTCGAATAACTTTAGTGGTTTATTATTTTCAAGGAATATCCATTTCATCTAAGTTACCAAATTTATTGGCACATAATTGTTCACAATATGGCCTTGATATCTGTTAAATATCTTTAGAAGCTGTAGTTATAACACTAGTCTCATTTCTGATGTTGATAATTTGTGTCTTCTCTCCTTTTTCTTGAATAGACTTTCAAGAGATTTATCAGTTTTATTGGTCTTTTCAAAGAAACAGAATTTAATTTCACTGATTTTCTGTATTGTTTCTGTTTTCTATTTCATCTACTTCTTCTCTGTATTATTTTCTTCATTTTTGCTTGTTTTCGGTTTAATTTCCTCTACTCTTCCTAGTTTTTTGAAGTGGGAGCTTAGATTATTGACTTGAAACTTTTCCTCTTTTCTTATTTATGCATTTAGTGCCAAAAATTTCCCTCTGAGCACTGCTTTAGCTGCATCTAACACATTTTGACTGTGGCATGTTTTTATTTTTATTCAACTCAAATTTTTTTCTAACTCTCCTTGTGACTTCTCTGTTGTTTCATAATTTATTTAGAAGTGTATTTCTTAACTTCCAAATATTTAAGGATATTCCAGATATCTTTCTGTTATTGATTTCCAGTTTAATTATTTTGTAACCAGAAAATACACTTTGTATGATTTCAATTCTTTAAATATTTTGGGAGAAATTCCACTTCTGAGAAGATGGAGTAGACATACCCTATTTCTTCTGCTAAGTACAACTAAAAGGCCTGGAAATTATATATAAAACAAATGTAAGAAGACTCTGAAACATGGAGAAGAATGCAGACTGCCTATAGACTTCAGGACCTGAGTTACAACGTGGTACTGAGTTCCCTGGGTTTTCTTTTTCCTGATATGTCTGAGGCATGGAGTTGAAGTCAGCAACACAGAAACAGCAATGGGTACACAACAAAAACAGAAAGCCCCAATAAAAGCATGCTGTCTCTAGGCAAAGGACTAGGAAAGGGGAGGCCTAGAAGCACAGAAACATTTAGACAATACTGCTCTACTCCAGCCAAACACCACAGAAAAAAATCTATGGCCCCACCCCTACCCATACCATCAAAGACAGAATGGGGAACCCAGAATTCTACCCTTGCAGATTGTAACAAGGTGATCCAATACTGCCACTAAGATGATGTCACAGAAGACCAAGTAGGGAGCAACTTTCATCCCCAACAGCTAGTAGTGAGCTCCCCACTTCATGGGGTCAGTGGGGGTCATTTGGGGAGCAGTAACTATGAACTCCTACCCCTCCAAGCCAGGAAGGTATCAATGGAGCCCTAATGGGGAGCCAGAATTCCCACTTGCCACTCAGCAGTAATGAGGTGCCTCCTCTTGATTGTCACCAGAAGCCAAGTGGGAAACTTGGATTTCTAACCCCACTTGTCAGCAGTGAGGTTGTGTCTCTCTCTTCCTGCCAGAGTTGTGTCAGAGAAAGCCAGCTAAGTTTTAAATGAATTAGATTCAGTGTTTCATAACACAATAGAGAATTACCCAAGTTTCAATAGAAATTTACGTATACAAAAAACCAGGAAGATCTCAAACTAAATGAAAAAAAATAATCAAGAGATCCCAACACCAAGATGATGTAGATGTGAAAATTATCTGACAAAAATTTAAAGGCACCATCATAGAAATTATTTCAAGGAGCAATTACAAATAAACTTGAAAATAATGCAAAAATAAAAAGCCTCAGCAAAGAAATAGAAATCTCAACAAAGATATAGAAGATTTAAAGAAGAACAAAACATAAATTTTACAACTGAAAACACAATAACCGAAATAGAAAGCTCAGTGGGTGGGTTCAACAACAAAATAGAGAGGAAAGAGGAAAGAATCAGTGAACTGGAAGATACAATAATAGGAATTACCCAATCTGAACAACAAAAAAGAAAATATACTAAAAGAATGAATAGAGCCTCAGGAACCTGTGGAACTATAACAAAATATCTAGCATTAATGTAATAAGAGTCCTTGAGGAGACAAAAAAGAGAACAGAGCTTAAAAAGTACTTAAAGAATAATGGCTGAAAACTCCTCAAATTTGGCAAAAACATAAACAAATTCAAGAAGCTGAACAAACCACAAAAGGATAAACCCAAAGAAATCTATGCCAAGACACGTTACAGTTAAACTTCTGCAAAATAAAGGAAATCAAAAAAAACCTTCAAAGCAGTAAGAGAAAAATGGTACCTTGCTTATAGGAAGAAAACAATTGGAATGAGAGATTTCTCATTAGAATCCATGGAGGCTGGAAGAAACTGGCACAATGTTTCTCAAGGGTTGAAACAAAAGAACTGTTAACTCAGAATCCTCTATCCAGTGAAAATATCCTTCAGGAATAAAGGAGAAATCAAAACATTCTCAGATGAAGGAAAACTAAGAATTTGTCACTAAAAGACCTGCCCTAAAAGAAAGGCTAAAGGAAGTTCTTTAAACAAAAAAGAAATGATTTTTAAAAAGGAAGCTCAGAACATCCGAAAGAAAGAAAGAACACAGTTAGTAAAAATACGAGTAAATAAAATAGGCTTTCTTTCTCTTCTTGGTTTTCTAAACTATGTTTGACAGTTGAAGCAAAAATTATAACACTGTCTAATGTATTTCTAATTGTATGTAGAGGAACCATTTAAGACAATTCTATCATAAATTGGGAGAGTAAAAGGAAGTTAATGGAGGTAAGGTTTCTACATTTCATTCAAACAAGTTTAATGATGACACCACTGAATTGTTGTAAGTAAAGTGTGTATAATGATATAGCTAGAGAAACTACTAAAAAAAGCTATACAAAGATATACATTCAAAAATACTATAGATAAATCGAAATGGAATTCTAAAAAACTGTTTAAGTAACCCACAGAAACCAAAGAAAAAGAAAATAAAGACAAGAAAAATATAGAGGATAAACGAAAACAAAAAATAAAATGGCAGACCTAGGCTCTAAAATAGCAATAATTACATTAAGTGTAATACACCAAATAAAAACATAGATTTTCATTGTGGATTGAAAAACATGACCCAACCTGTACTGTCTATAAGAAACTCACTTTATTGTTTTTTTTTGTGTGTGAGGAAGATCAGCCCTGAGCTAACATCCATGCTAATCCTCCTCATTTTGCTGAGGAAGACCAGCTCTGAGCTAACATCTATTGCCAATCCTCCTCCTTTTTTACCCCCAAAGCTCCAGTAGATAGTTGTATGTCATAGTTGCACATCATTCTAGTTACTGTATATGGGATGTGGCCTCAGCACGGCCGGAGAAGAGGTGCATCAGTGCTTGCCTGGGATCCGAACCTGGGCTGCCAGTAGCGGAGCGCGAGCACTTAACCGCTAAGCCATGGGGCCGGCCCAGAAACTCACTTTAAATGTAATTATAGAGATTGGTTGAAAATAAAAGGAGGACAAAAAGAAATCAGGACAAAAATAAATAGCTATATTAATAGCAGATGAAGTAGACTTCAGAGCAAATAAAATTACCAGAGAAAGAGAGAAACATTATATTACGGTAAAAAGGCCAAACCACCAAGAAGACATAAGACCCAAAATATGTATGCATAAAAAACAGAGCTGCAAAATATATGAAGCAACAAAAAAAGGGGGGGAGAAATAGGCAAATCTACACTTATATTTGGGGACTTCAACTTCCCTCTTTCAACAATTGATGGAACAACTAGAAAAAATCAACCAGAGTATAGAAGAAATCAAGAATATCATCAACCAAAAAGATTTAATCAACATTCATAGAACACTCCACCCAACAGCGGCATAATACATTTTATTCTCAAATGCCCACAGAACATTTAGCAAGATAGATCGTATCTTGGGCCATAAAACAAATCTCAACAAATTTAAAAGTGAAATCATACAGAGTATGTTCTCCAACCACAATGGAATCAAATTAGAAATCAATAACAGAAAAATCTCCCAACACTTGAAAGCTAAACAACACACTTCTAAAGAACTCATAGGTCAAAAAGGGCATCTCGAGGAAATTTTTAAAAATACACTGATTGAATTAAAATAAATATACAACAAAATATGAAAATTTGTGTGACACTATTAAATTAATGCTGAGTGAATATTATTGCACTAAGTCCATATATTAGGAAAGAGCAAAAGTCTCAAATGAATAATTTAGGTTCCCACCTCACAAATCTAGGAAAAAGGGGGCAAAATAAACCCAAAGTAAGTAGAAGGTAGAAAATATTAAAGAGATGAAATTGAGAACAGAAAATCAGTAGGGATAAACACTGATATAAAGATTTGTTCTTTGAAAAGATCAATAATATTGAAAAATCTTTAGCAAGACTATGACAGAAAAAAAAGCCAGAAGACACAGATTACCAATATCAGGAATGAAACAAGGGATATCACTGCAGACACTGCAGATAGCTAAAGGATAATAAAGGAATACTATGAACAACTCTACACACATAAATTTGACAACTTAGACAAAATGGACCAATTCCTCAAAGAGCATAAACTACTACAATTCATCTAATACAAGATAAATAATTTCAACAAGATAGTTAAATATTTTAAAATCAATCAATACAATCCACTATATCAACAAGTATAAAGAGAAAAATCACATAATCGTATCAATCAATGAATAAAAGTATTTGATAAAATTCAACTCCCATTCATGATAAAAACTCTCAGAAAAATAGGAATAGGAAGAATTTCCTCATCTTGGTAAAGAACATCTACAAAAATCCTACAGCTAACATTAGACTTAATGGTGAAAAACTGAATGGTTTTCCCCTAAGACTGGGAATGAGGCAAGGATGTCCACACTCACCACTCTTATTCAATATGGTACTAGAAATTCTAGCCACTGCAATAAGGCAAGAAAAAAAAGTATAGTGTTTGTGAAGGAAGAAAGAAAACTGCCCCTATTTGCAGAAGACATGATTGTCTACATAGAAAATCCCAAAGAGTCTATAAACAAAACAAAACAAAAACAATAACAACAAAAAAAACCTCTTAAAGCTAATAAATGAGTTCAGCCAGGTCACGGTATACAAGAGCAACTAAAAAAAAAATCAATTGCATTTCTATATGCTAACAATGAACCTGCAGAAACAGAAGTTAAAAACAATGTCATTTACAGTCACCCTAAAAATGAAATACTTAAATGTAAATTTAATAAAACATGTATAGGTTTTGTATTCTGAATACTACAGATGCTGATGAAAGAAATCAAAGACATTCTGGCAATCTGTCTTTAATTGATGTATTTAGACCATTCATATTTAATGTTATAATTAATATGTTTAGATTTGAGTATACCATTTGATTATTTGCTTTCTGCTAGTTCCCTCTGCTTATGTTTCTCCTCTGTTGTCTTCCTTTGTGTTATTTTAAGATTTGTATCCCATGTTTCTGAATGTATCTCTCTGTGTAGTATTTTTAGTGGTTGTTATAGGGATTACAACATATATAGTTAACTTTCCACAGTCTAAAGAGGGTGAATATTTTATTACTTCAAGTGGACTATAGAAACCTTACCACCATGTATGTCCTGTTTCCCTCTCTACTCTATGTTGTAGTTTATGCTTTACATCTACCTACACAGAAAACCCCATCATAAAATATTATAATTTTTTGTTTCAATCATTAAACATATTTTTAAAACTCAAGAAGAGAAGAATGGTCTATTATATTTACCCATATACTTACCATATCTGTTGCGCTTTCTTAATTCTCGAATTACCAAGTTTCCTTCAGGTATTATTTCCCTTCTCTTTGAAGAACTTTAATAGTTATTTTAAAGCAGATCTGATGACTACAAATTCTCTTAGTTTTCCTTCATCTGAGAATGTCTTTATTTCACCTTTATTGCTGAAGAATATTTTTGCTGGATGTAGAATAATGCATTGACAGTTATTTTCTTTCAGCCCTTTAAAATGCTGTGTCCCTTCCTTTTGATCTCCATGATTATGAGAACTCCATAGTCATTCACGTCATTATTCCCTATAGGTGATGTGCTGTTTCTTTCTGGCTGCTTTCAAGGTTTTTTCTTTGTTTTTGCTTTTCAGCAATTTGATTATGATGGGCTTGGGTTTCTTTGGGCTTATCTTGCTTGGGGTTCACCAAGCTTCTTGAATCTATAAGTTTATGACTTTCACCAAATTTGGGAAGTTTTTAGTCATAATTTCTTCAAATACTTTTTTGGGCGCTGCACTCTACTCTTCTCTTTCTGAGATTTCAGTAACATAACTGTTAGATCTTTAATTTTGTCCCTATGTGTCTGAGGCTCTTTTTTGAATTTATTTTTTCTCTTTGTTTTTCAGGTTGGATCATTTCTATCGATGTATCTTCAATTCCATCAATTTTTTCTCTGTTCTTCCCATTCTGCTACTGAGCCTAACCAATACGATTTTTATCTTGCTTATTGTATTTCTCAGTTCTAAACTTTACATTGGGTTCTTGTGTATATGTTTTATTTTTTGCTGAGATTTTCTATCCTTCTATTTATTCACCCTTACTTGCTATGGCATTTTTATAACAGCTTCTTTCAACAGATAATTTTTTAATAGCTACTTTGTCAGATAATTCTAGCATCTGTGTCATCTTGGCATTGATGTCTGTTGATTATTTTTTCCCATGCAAAATGTACATTTTCCTGATTCTTTTATGTTTAGTAATTTTGGATTGTATCTTGGGTGTTTTAAACATCATATGAAGAGATTCTGGGTCTTGTTTAAATCCAGGGGAGAGGGGCTGGCCCGGTGGCTTAGCGGTTAAGTGTGCACGCTCCACTACTGGCGTCCCCGGTTCGGATCCCAGGCGTGCACCGACGCACCGCTTCTCCTGCCATGCTGAGGCCGGTCCCACGTATAGCAACTAGAATGATGTGCAGCTATGATGTACAACTATCTACTGGGGCTTTGGGGGGGAAAAGAAAGGAGGAGGATTGGCAATAGATGTTAGCTCAGAGTCGGTCTTCCTCAGCAAAAAGAGGAGGATGAGCACGGATGTTAGCTCAGGGCTGATCTTCCTCACAATCAATCAATCAATCAATCAATCCAGGGGAGAACGTTGATATTTTAGTTTTTGTAGGCAATCAACCCTGTCTTGTGCAGGGCACAAATTCCAGCTAGCCTTGTGTGGGTTGTGGTTTCAATGTTTGTTCCATTTTCAGAGCCTTTGCAGTGCTTTTGGTATCTGCACCACCCAGGGGCTAGTCTGGGGCCTGAGTGGTGGGCTGTCCTTTCTCTCACTTTTCAAAGTCTACATTATGCTGTTTAGGGTCGGATTCACACATGCACATGATTTCATAAACAACTTTTTGGTGTGATATCCTGATCCACTCTCTCTCTGTGATCTCATGAGTACATTTGGTTCCCTAGACCTCCCCATTTTGGTCCTCTGGCTCAAAAGCTGAGGCTGTGTTTACTCCGCGCTGCTGTGTACTTCCTATGACTATGCACACATTTGGCACAATTTGTGGGAGAACGGAAGGAAAAAAGCAACACCGATTCAGCCTACTCATTTTGGATTTCATTTTGGAGCTCCTCTGATTGGAGATGATGGTTCCCTTCTCTCAGAGTTTTTGGCTCTTACCAGCCCCTGTTGCTGCTTTTTTTTTACTTCCTCTGATACAGGATTGCTTGAAGGCTGGAGTGTGAAGAAAAGGAGAAAAAGTTTTAAATATGGATTTTTCCCACTTGCTCTGAGCATTAGAATGTTACTTTCCCGCTCATTGATCAATAACTAGAGGGTATCTCCTGAAGCTCTCTCTGTCCACGCCAATTCCCACTTCCAGGTTTTAAGCTACATTAAGTCTAGGCTGGAAGATAGCAGAGTGTAGAAAATGGTAAAGTTACTGCGGTTTGGTAATATTTTTTAATTATGATCTACTGCTTCAAACCACCTGCTATTATTTACTTGTCAGTGTCCTCAAATGGAAGCTCATACATTCTATCAAGATTTTATAACTGCTTTCAGTGGGAAAAACCATAGAGTTTGCTTTCTCCAAGTTATGCACAATTTGAACTGATCGATTATCCTTTACAGCAATTAAAATGTGAAAATTATATATTTTATGCCTTCCTTAATTTTACCATTTCTTAGACTCTTTATTTGAATACATCCAAATTTCCATTTAGTATCATACTCCTTCTGCCTTTAACATATTAATAATACATTTTTTAAAGTCCCTGTTAAAAAGTCCATAGGCCAGCCCTGATGGTCTAGTGGTTAAAATTCCACGCTCTCTGCCTCAGCAGTCTGAGTGCGCTTCACAGTCATGGAACCACACCGCCCATCTGTCAGTTGCCATGGTGTGGCAGCAGATCACATAGAAGAACTAGAAGGACTTACAACTAGAATATATAACCATGCACTGGGGCTTTGAGGAGAAGAAGAAGAAAAAAATTCCAAGTGGGTTATCTTTGAGTCTGGTTCTGTTGATTATGTCATCTCTTGACAATGATTTTTTTTAACTTGCTTTTTCTGTTTCCTGTAATTTTTTATTGAATTCTTGGCATCATGGATAGAAGAATGTTAGAAACAGAGGAAAATGGTATTTAGCCTAGCAATGACTACACCTCTTCTTTGTTGGGGATTGAGTCAATCTAGTTAGGAGTTTAGTGGGGTTTCGGTTTTGTTGTTGCTATCTTTACCTTAAGTGTGCCACAGGCTTCAAATTCATCCAGATATTGGCTGCTGTTACCTTGTTTTTAGAATGGGATGGGGGTGCATATGGGTTCTTCTCAGGGTTTCTATTACCCACCCCCCTTAGGGAAATTGCTAGTTCTTATGTACCCGCCCTACAGAGGTTGACTCTCTCTACACTCTTGCTAAACTGCTATTGCTTATTACTCAGTGCTAGGCTCATGGTAGGGGATGAAAGGGTTTTCTGCTGTCCTGGTCCAGCTTCTTTCTTAGGCAAGCCCTGTGTAATCTCTTAGGCCTCAAGGGTAGGGTTTTCTCAATGTTCTTGCCCTTCTACCCTGTGGCAGCCAAACTCTGTCTTTTTTTTTTTTGTGGTCGATCTAGTATGGGAGTTCCCTTCCCCTATCCTAGATGATGTGGATCTTTGCTTGGTATCCTTGCAGGATCCTGAGCCAAAGATGGATTCCTGCCTCTCCCTCAGGAAGAGAAAGTTTTTGCTTCTACATCTCCTCCTGAAGCAATAGATTTCTGCTTGGAGCCTGGGAGCAAAATGATTTGCTGCCATTCCCCCAGAGACTTAAAGCTTTTTTTCATAACATAGACGGTTCAGGGAAGCATGTAGGACTTTGTACTGGTCCCCCATCAGCAGCCAATCACCTCCTGCTCGCCTATGTCACCAAGGGGAGTTTTTTCCAGTCTCCTGCCTCCCTTTCGATCTTTCAAGTGAACATCTCAATGGAGGTCTGTGGAAGTGAGTGGGAGGTCACCTTATGTCTAGGGTTCTTAGCTGTTTTAAACTGATATGCCAACTCATATTTGGCCTTTAAGAATTCATTAAAATGTTAGCTGAAACCAGTTGTGCAGCAGCCTCATTTTTCCTTCTGCTCTGCCCAAGATGAAATAAATCATGCGTCTCATTCTTCTCAGAGGGTTTGGTCACCGTGGAACTCACTTTACTTGCATTTCCTATGACTTCAGATTTCTGTTGGGCTCAAGAACTGTTATGTTTTTATAAATTAGCCAGTTTTTCTCATCATTAGGGTACAAATGACGTTCCCTTGCACCTTTCTACATCCTAAGTGGAAGTACAGTCTCCATGCATATATCTATAATTATTTCTTACTATAAATTCCTAGAAGTGCAACTGAAACAAGGGATATGCATAAACACATTTTTTAACACTTCTTTGTACATATGGCTAAATTGCTGTTGGGAGAATTTTAAACGTGTGCTTCCTTCAGCTAAGTAGTCCAGCACTATAATTTCCATATCAAAAAAAGCTATCCATTTCCTAAGGTATATATGTATTGGATTAAAAAGCTTTGTCTGTTGAACTAAGAAAAGGTATCTTAAAAAAATAGGTATACAGTTCTAAACTAACGGGAAGGACCACATGCTAGGATTGTCATCATTAAAACATTTAATAATGAGATTCTTTTGGGGCTTCAATAATCAAACCTCCTGAAGAGAGGATGTAAAGTTCAGCTTACATCAACTTCTGCCTTATGGGAAAAAGTGTTTCCTTGAAATGCCAACATAACTGACATAAATGAATGCCAAAAAATATTGGAAAGATAGGGGAAAATCACAGAAATAACTAATTGATAGTGGGGGAAGAAGCAAGCTCAGTTGGTCCCTGGAGGTTACAAATAGTTTGGCATCCCCAAATCTACTAACTTTCAAGCCATTTCCTCTTACTGCTCTAGATTTTTGAAGTTGAAATCATCTCCAAAAACACATTAGTAGCTAGGGCTCTGGCCCCAGATCCCCGTGTGATCAGTCCTCCTCTGGTGAGCTAGTCTGGATGATCCAGACCAGAGGCAGGCTAAGCAACTTGCTCCTTTTCTTTTTTTCTCTTGGAGCCACTCTGGTTCTTTCTTTGCCATCTGAGGACAGAGGTATCCTCTGATCAGGAGATTTTATGAGGTCAGTAGAGAAATATACCTTCACCCACCACACCTTGCTAACACCAAGGGTGGTATGGAATGATTAGAAAGACACTGCCTGACATACTTTCTTGGTTCCTGTTACTTTGGGTTGGTGCTTACAAGTAGGCCAGTGGACTTGAGGAGACTGCACAGTCAGAGAGAGGATGATATGGAACAATCTGCAGGGTCCAGGGGAATAAAGATTAGAGGAGCACTTGGGCACTTCAACAGTGGGTGCAGCAACATCCACTCAGCCTGGGCAAACTAGGACAATAGGTTGCCCTACTGCATTCCATCTTGCCCTTCTTTCTTCACCCTTCATGTTGTCCTTATAATTCAGCTTGGGGGAAGAAGTGGGATGTCCTTTGCCAAAGGACTGCAAGAAACAGACAAGATGAGTTACCTGGACTGTAGATGCCAACTTAGGACTGAAACTGATCAAAAACAAGAAGCAGATCACAGATATCTGGACCCTATGAAACCCACTCCATGCCCACCTGGCATGAAGAAGGAAATAAGTAAGGGGAGAGAAAGTAACCTGGATTGTCTAAGTATTTACTTAAAAGAGGCTGAAAAAAATACCCAGAAATGATTGAGTTTGCTCTGAATTGGTAAGGTTAACTTTTCTGTCTTCAGTAGAAATAGGAGGCGTAAGAGCTAAGTTAAGCTTTAGAAAAATGAAGTTTAATATTTACACACATGTAATTGTTTCTGAAATTTGAACACGACATGTGACTGAGAGTTTTCTTCTCTCTCAACACATACTGAAATCCATCTAACTGCTGACCAAAGGCTTTTCTACTGTTTCTGGGCAAGCTGCAGACCATGATATTACCTTGGGTTGGTAAAGTATCAGGATTCTAAACATGAGGGTTTAGTTTGAATTTAGTTTTGTATCTTCTCCCTTGCAGCCCAAGAATAAGATAAAACCCCCAAAGAAGGGGACCCCTATTCTGCTCTTTTCCTTTGTTGATGAATTTGTGTGAGAGAACCCAAGCCTGAGATTCCTGAAATATAAGCGTGATCAGGTTTTGTCAATTATCTTTAGAGGACATGTGGGTTTAGCACTCCTGTAGATGACCCCAGGTCAGCAGGTTATTGGGTGTGTGATTTTTCCCTTGTCTGTCCAACCATCCTTATCTATGAAGATCACAGCTTATTTATATGATGAACCAGAGCCTAGAGGAAGGCAGCCTCAGGCTCACTTTATAGGCTTATTATACCAAGCAAGGTAGGGAGCCTGCAAAAGAGAGAAAAAAGCCTACAAAACTGGCCAGAAGGGAACCCAGAGAGAGGAAAAGGAAATATGTGGTATCTTCTCTCCCCCTCTGAAAATACAACTTCCTACTCACTTGAGTGTCCTCTGCCCACATCAGAGCTCCTCTTTCTCTCCATCCCTCTCTTCTTTCTCCTCTCCTCTTCCATCTTTTCCTCTTTCTCTTGGGAGATGTAGAAAGGTGGAGGAACTGGAGGCTATACTGTGTCTCTAAAAGTGCCCACAGTTGCAATAATTATGGCTAATGTTCTGTAAGCAATGATGATGTTCCAGAACTGCACCATGAACTTTCCAGAGAATATTGTGTGTTTGGGAAGGGGCTGGGAATTATGTAATGCCCAAACATTAAATGTGAGGAGGGCAGAAGAAAGAGGCTGAATGCTAGGGTGACCAATCATCCCTGTTTGCCTGGGGCTCTCAAGATTTTTGCACTGAAATTCCTGCATCCTGAGTAACCCCTCAGCCTAGGCAAACCAGGACAATTGGTCTACCTACTATGTTCCCTTTCACCTTTCTATTTACAAAGTTTACTATCTCTTTCCTTACCCTTCATATTGTCATTGTAATTCAGCTTACGGGGGCAAAATAGGATGTCCTTTCCAAAGGACTGCATCCTAACACCCTAGCCCAGTGATCTTAGCCTTTTTCTGCTGCTACACATGATAGATGACCTTCAGAGGCATGGCATGCACTATGGACAACTACCCTGTGCTCGGGGGCAGCACAACTAGGGCTGGGTGTCCTTAGGGATCAGCTTTCCAAGACACCAGAAGGTACCAGGTTCTCTCTTTGAATCCCCGACCCCTCCTCTCCATCCTCCCAGACCTGGGTGGGAGCTGTGATGGGAGGAACCCCAGAAGCCCCTGCTCTGAGTGAGCCATGGAGCCAGCTGGACCCCAGGCTGTACTCAACGGGAGTCCTGGGCCAGGCCTACCCCAGAAGCATGCCCACCCCACAACCCTCCCCTCTAGTTCCCTCAACACAGCTTTCCAAACAGTACCCAACGCCTCCAGGGCCAGTAAACCCCTGGGGAGCAGGTGATGCCCTCAGGGGAGGTGCCCAATCCTACCTCCCCCAACAATCCTCCAAGGACAGCCCTTCCAACCCCCAACCGGTCACCCGTGGGGAAAGATGGCCTTCTTTTGCCCTTCCCTGGGGCATGGAGGGTAAAGTAGGGTCCTCTGGGTCCCCCATAACTCCATGTATATCTGTATAAATAAATGGGATTTTAATGGACAAAAGAGAGAGAGAGAGAGAAGGGATGGTCTCTGAATCTATACACAATTCTGGTAGATTCGCTGGAATTGCATCTTTCTCTCATACCCCACAAGTATGCAAGTAAAAAGCAGACTTTTTAATAGAGAAAACAATGAGTCTTCCCTAATTTACTTTTATAGAAAGTAATTAGTTTTAAATGACTTCTGACACCTCACAATTGTCCTTGGCACACTTGTGTGCCGCCCCCCCCCCCAATTGAGAGCTGTTTTTCTAGCTCCTTTCCACTTGAGGTGTGTGCAGTCCATGGTGCAGTATGGGCATTGCCTGGGAGCTTACAAGAAATACAGAATCTTGGGCTTCACCCCAGACCTGCTGAATCAGAATCTGCCTTTTAACAAGGCCTCGAGTTGATTCATACTCATGTTCAAGTTTGAGAAGCATTCTCGAGCAGTGGTTTGCAAGATGTGGTACCAGGACCAGCAGCATCAGCGTCACCTGAGAACTTGTGAGTAGTGTAAATTCTCAGGCTTCACCCCAAATCTAATGTATCAGAAACTCTTTGGGTGAGGTCCAGCAATCTGTGCTTTAACAAGCCCCCCAGGTGATTCTGATATGAGCTAAAGTTTGAGAACAATGCTCTCGAGCATAGTCAGAAATGCATGATGTATGTGCTCCCATGCCACTATATGCAGCTTATGGCAGACATTGCTCGTCAATCCTGACACTCTTTCTGACTGAACCTGGACATGGCTTCAGAGTCCTTCTCATAACAGCATTCTAGTCAGTCATTACCAATTTAATGGAGGTGACCTACTTGTCATCCCAGCATAAGTGGCTACAGGACTGCTTCCACAGTAACCTATGTGTATATCTTAACAAAGGAGAGATGCATTCTTCTGGGTAGGGGCTACAAAACCTCTGTCACTTTTATGAAAATGCTGATAGCAGCAAGGATGAGGATTAGGTCCTTTAATTTTTAGTCTCATGAAGCAACACCATGATAAATTCATGTTTTCAGTGGCAGTGTTCAAAATGCACTCCTGCCGTGCTTATTCAGTACACTAAGTCTTTCTTCCAGCCCTTGGCCATCAATCTCATTCCTTTGTCCCCTTCACATGTATTGTGGGGCAGGAGAGCTGTGGCTGTGGGCTTGCTGATATAGAAACTCTCATTGTATCCTGCACTTCCCATTTGTAACACTCAATGACCTTCTAATTTTTTTTTAACAGAGATTCTGTTTTGCAACATGCTTTTTTTTTTTGAGGAAGATTGGCCCTGAGCTAACATCTGTTGCCAATCTTCCTTTTTTTTTTTTTTTCTCCCCAAAGCCCCAGTACATAGTTGTATATCCTAGTTGTAGATCCTTCTAGTTCTTCTATGTGAGATGCCACCTCAGCACGGCTTGATGAGTGGTGAGAAGGTCTGCGCCCAGGATCCAAACCAGCAAATCTCTGGCCGCTGAAGTGAAACGCACGAACTTAACCTCTACGCCATTGGGCCGGCCCCCTAATTTTCTTTTTAATTACTATCTGTCTTGCCCATTCTATGAAAGCAGAAATCACATTTATCTTACTCACTGTTTGTATTAATTTCCTAGGGCTATCATAACAAATTATCACATATTGGGTGGCTTAAAACAACAGAAATGTATTCTCCCACAGTTCTAAAGGCCAGAAGTTTGAAACGTATCACCGGGCCAAAATCAAGGTGTCAGCAGGATCACACTCCCTCTAGAGGCTGTAGGAAAGAATCTGTTCTTGACTTCTTTCACCTTCTGGTGGCTTCCGGAATTCCTTGGCTTGTGGCTGCATCACTCCAATCTCTGCTTCTGTCATCAAATCTCTTTCTTTGACTGTGATCCCCCTGCCTTCCTCTTATAAGGACCCTTGTGATTACAATGGACTCAGCTGGATAATTCAGGATAAGGTCCTCCTCTCAAGATCCTTAATTTAATCATATCCTTTGCCATATAAGGTGATATTCACAGATTCCAGGGATTAGGACGTAGACATCTTTGGGACAATGATTCAGTCCACTACACTGCTGAATGACCATTAGTTCCTGGCTCATAGTAGGCACCCAGTAAACCTGTGTGATATGAGTGGATGAAAGAATAAAGAAATGAATATGCAGGAGTAGGTAGGATCATCTAGGAATAGAGTCATGAGAAAGAAGAGCGCTTACAAAGGCAGCCTGGTATAGGGCTTAAGAGCATGGGCTCTGGGACCAGACTGCCCAGGTTTGTATCCCAGCTCTGCCATTCACTAGCTGTGTAAACTTAGGCAAGTTACTTAACTTCTCTGAGCCTCTGTTTCTTCATCTATAAAATGGGCATGACAATACCTACTTTCTAGAATTATTGTAAGACTTATATGAGCTAGTGTGCATAAAATTCTTAGAATAGTGACTGGCGTGTTATCTAGTATAATTTAGTATCTCTAGCACAAAGCAGAGGACCGATCATACAGAAGGTGCTAAGTAATGTATCTTAAACGAAATCAGGAAAGAAGGCACAGACCTTGTCTTCCTGGCACTCTTGCCTTGGTAAAGATTTTGAGAAAAATCGTAGTATAGCTATAATATCCAGAGCAATGTGAAAAGTGCCCTAAAAGAGGAGAATGAAAGGTCCAGAGGATTCCAAGTGGGGAACGTGACATATGATTAGTGGCCTTGGGAATGCACTATGAAAGCAACAGTCTCTGAGATGGGCTTTAATGAACCAGTTGGGTTTCCACAGTGAGCACAGGGGCAGTTAAGACAGAGGATCTACCTGAGTAAAGGAGCGGAAGTAGGCATGTCTGGTATAGCTGGAACCTCGACAGCGAGCAGTAAGGGAAAGGAAGAGAAACATACAAACGTTGATTAGGCCCAAGTTGTGAACAGCTTTGAATGCCAGACTAAGAAATTAATTGAGTAGGCAATGTGAAGCCCTCTAAGATTTTTTAACTGTGTAAATTACATAGCCAGTAAATATGTTTTAGGAACAATGACTAGGAAATAACAGATTGGAGATGGGGAGAGACAGGGGACCTGGTTAGGATGCTACTGCACTACACTAGGAAAGAGGTGAAGATGCCCTAACCTAGGCAGATGGCAGGAGGGATGGAAAGGAAAAGAGGGCTATGACACATGTTGCAGGGATTAAGTTAATTTTTAGTAGCAAGAGATAAGGGAAAGAACACAGATTCCAGGCTTTCCCACTAACTAGCTGTGGGACTTAGGACAGTTCGTTTAAGTTCTCTGTGGCTCAGCTTCCTCATCTGTAAAATGGGGCTAGCTGCCTCAGAGAAATGTTATGAGGCACTCAACGACATGACTACAAAGAATAATTATGACTCTTATTGGCATGTGGAGGGTATAAGAACTGTTTCATTGAAAGGGACGGAAACACAATTCAATTGAGCTTAAATCAAAAAAGAGAGGAAGGTATTGGCTCCTGTGATCAAGCCAGGGGAAGGACAAGAATGGAGCTAGCCTTGGGTACAGCTGGAAATCAGGAAGAAGAATGCTTTTAGGCATTCTTTTCTCCTCTCATCTCTCTTTATGTATCAGCTTCATTCTTTCCTGCTGGAGGCTGGTATTCTCCATGCAGTGAGAAACCTAATCACAGGGCAACCTCAAGCTCACATCCTTCTAAGCCATTGACCCAAGAATAAAGAAGGTCCTCCTCTCCAGCTCTGATTGGAAAAATCCCAGAAAGGGAAGTTGCTCCGCCAGGCTTATATTTTATGAGCACTATTTGGATCTACCTCCATGGCCGCAGCAGGGATTGGAGGAGGGATGCTTCCTAGAGTCACATAGTCACAATCCAAGAGGAACAGTTTCTCAAAACGGAGGTGGCTACCATGGGCATCACACCTGAGGAGACTTCTGGGACCTGGGAGACTAGCACAATGCAGGTCCTACCGGAGTTGAGGGTGAAGAAGGAGTCAAGGCAGGCTGAAGGTTCAGGCCTGATTGTCTCATTCAAAATGAAACATTGGGAAAGCAGGAGATAGAGCTGGCATGTTGGGGAACGTGCCCTGTGTGGTTGGATCCCTGCTGCCCTTGACCTCCAGCGTGTATAAGTAGATTGCATTTCTGACGACATCAGCTCCAGCCTTCCCTCAATCCCCAGCCCTGCCCCAGCTTTGTTAATAGCTGGGCCTGCCTTGAGAAGCCCTTGGTGACATGTGGCTCTCTTGAGTCTCCGTATTCTACTTTCTCAGTTCTTTGTGTATGTAGGAGGTGAACGGCTCCATCATGACCCTCTTTTCAGCCATTGCCAAGAGGCTCACACTTGATACTTAATTAGACACTCCAAGCATGACTACAACGTGACCAAACTGTGTGCTTCATGCCAACTCACCCTTCTTCCCTCAGGTTATGTAATTTTTTCTCAAAAGTGTCAGGATCAGATCAGATTTGTGCAAGCCAGTAGCACCCCCTGGGCATTGCTGACCGTAGCCTTGGACTTTTCAGGTTGGACAACTGCGATAGTACTTTGATGATGACAACAACAGCAATTCTGATGATGATGAAGAGAAGGAGTACTATAAGGATACAGATAATTGCTTAATTTTCCCGTAAGACCGTCTTCTTTTCAGAGTGAGTCCCAGTCACACACATCATCTCCTTAGATCTTCACAATGACTCTGGGAGGCAGTGAGGGCTAGTGGAAAGGACATAGCTGGCCAATTGCAAAGACCTGGGTTTGTATCCCACTTCCATCATGCATGGGCAAATCATTTTACCCCTTTGAGCCTCAGTTTCCCTCCTGTAAAACAGAATAATAATAATATCTGTTTTACAAGTTTCCAGGGAAGACTCCTTGTGAAAAAACACAAAGTACCTGACGTAGTGGACATTCAGTAAATCTTCACTCCTGTCTTACAGATGAAGGGCATCCAGGGTCAGGGTCTTTTAGCTATATTACCTTGGACAAGTTACTAAATCTCTCGTGCCTCAGGGTCCTAATCTATAGGGAGGGAAGAGGCTATTGATAATGTATTTAGCTTGTATGGTCATTATGAACCATACATGTGTTTTTATTTGTAAAGTGCACAGAAGAGTACCTTGCCCAGGGTCAGCACTCAATAAATGAAATTTCAGAATCAGGCAGAGATGCGTTTGAATGCAACATCACTACATTCTAGCTGTATGACCTGGGGCTAATTACTGAAGTGCTCTCAGCCTCATCTGCAAAATAAAGAAGATTCTAGCCTCTACCTCCTACAAAGGTTGGGAAGATTAAGTGAGGTAATGTATATACAACCCCCAGCACTGTCTGGCACCAATTTGTGACTGATATATTTCCCCTTTACTCAAAGGTAGTGACGTCATGAAAAAGCCAAATCTCCAGGCTTATAAAAGCTGGACTTTGGCCAAAGAAATAAGACCTGAAGTGCATTGAACGGTGGACCCCCAAAAGAATGTTTACATCCTAATTCCCAGAACCTGGGAATGTTATCTTATTTGGGAAAATGGTCTTTGCAGATAAAATTAAACTAAGGATCTCAAGATGAGATCATCCTGAATTATCTGGATGAGCCCTAAATCCAATGATAAGTGTCCACCTAAGAGAAAGGAGAGAGTGATTTGACACAGAGAGACACAGAGAAGAGGATGAGAAGGTGGCAGCAGAGATTGGAGTGACGCCCATATGAGCCAATGAATGCCAAGGGTTGCCGGCAACCCCTAGAAGCTAGGAGAGAGGCAGTGCATGGATTCTCCGTCACAGCCTCCAGAAGGAACCATCTTGGCTCACACTTTGATTTCAGATTTCTGGCCTCCAGAACTGCAAGAGAATGCGTTTCTGTTGTTTTATGCCACCCAGTTTGTGGTACATCATTACAGCAGCCCTAGGAAACTAATACAGACCCTAAAGGTCAAGCTAAGAGATTGGTTGGGGTGGTGGAGGTATTTTCCGGCAGGCCTGACACAGCGCCTCCAGCCTATGTGATTACCCTGTTAGAACTGGGGATCTGTGTGTGACTGGGGACTTCTAGGAGCTCTGGAAGAAAATGCGTTGAAGTCCTTTCAGGTATAAAAGAAGAAGGTTCCCCAAGGGAAAGAATGGCCTCCTGCCCTAAGCAAGGATCACATCTCTATGGGTACCATGGGGGCTCCAAATAATCTAAGGCGTTGACCATAAAAAGCCACTTGGGAAAATGAGGCCAGGCAGACTAACCAGCATGATAGAAGAGGCAAAAAAAGAAAAAAAAAAGACTCCACAGGAAACAAGAAAAGATCAATTTACCCCGTTGGCTATGTTGTCGTCTCATTGCTTTTGAAAATTAAGTTCCACTTAGGGAAAGGAAAGGGAACTAGACTTATTGATTGCCAAGTCTCTGCAAGTGCTTTACACACAATTTTGCATTTGATCATCACAACTACCCTGAGAGGAAGACAAGTATTACTGTTACTCTCATTTTACCAATTAGATAACTGAGCCCCAAAGTCTGATGGCTAGTGAGTGATGGAGCTGGATTTTAAACTCACCTGTGTAAAGGTGAAATGTGCATACAAGTATATATATGCCCTTATCTAGAGAAATACAATTTTCATCAGATTTTCCAAGGATATTATGACCCTAGAAGCTGAAGAACTCTTGCTGGGGTCTCCATTTGTTATTTTCCTGGTCTCCTCTGAGGTGTCACCTCCTTGGGAAAGTCTTCTTTGACACTTCCCTCTAAAAATAATTAAGCAAACACTTGGCAAGATGCCCCTCCTCCATGCATTTATAACACAGTTCCACGGTAATTGGCATATACATTCATACTTACTTCTCCTCTACCACACTGTGAGCAACTCAAAGCACGGGTAGTGTGTTTTCTTCATCTCTGTATCATTAGCAACAAGCACAGGGCTTGGTATATGGGAGGAACTCAGCAAATGTTGGATGGATGGGTGGGTGGGTGGATGGACAGATGGAAGGAAGGAGGAGTGGGTGGATGAATGGATGGGTGGATGGGTGGATAGATGGATGGATGAATGGATGGATGAGTAGATGGTGGCAGGACCTTTCCAAGGTCAACACCCAAGCCTCTTTCATTATTTGAAGCTTGTGATACATAGAAAAGAAATAATGCCAAAATAGGGTTACAATACTTGTGCTATGTTTAAAATATTATTAATATATTAACAATTTTAACATGAGCTTAAAATATCACGGTAGTATCCCTTTATTTGGATTAAATGAGTTATTCTCTATAAAGGGGTTGAAACAGGGCCTGGTACACACCAAGTACCATGTGTTCACTGTTTTGCTGTTGTTTTTATTATTATTATCATTTAAAGATGATGTCAAATACTGAACTTGGAGGCCCTCTGTGAATATGTGGCTTAGGCCCATGGACTTCCTTCCCTCACACCCCCCACTCCACATAATCAGCCTTGGTTGAATGAATAGTAGGACGACTCTTTTCTTTGAGGAGTAGTCCTCATTTAATCCCTTTGCCTCTTCTCTGAAAGTCCTTATTGTAGATGTATGTTGAAAGAAGTTGGTTTAGCTAACAATGCATATTACATTTTGTGAAAATGAAAAAGATTTGTAAGCAGCTGTGCAGCAATAGAAAGAGCAACCCTACTGTCCACTCCTGACTCTGTCCCTAAGATATTGTGTGATCTTGAGCCAACTCCTTTCCCTCTCTGGGCCTCCGTCTCCTTATCTGTAAAATGGGGGAGAGAATTAGAACAGATGACCTCTAAGGCTCACTTGAGTTTTGGAAATACTGTGACTCTCTCAGTCGACTGGTAGAGGAGGATCATCAGAATGAGCAGATTAGTAACATCTCCAGATTCCCGGCCAAGGCGTGATATGACTATTTCCACTCCCTCATAAAATAGGCCATCAGGCAATTTCCAGTGACCCCAAGGAGTGAGGAGGGCCAAAGGGATAGGATGATTTAGCTCTATTTTCAGGATTTCAGTCTATGGTTCAGCTGATGATTTAACAGATGCTTTTAGGAAAATGCTTTGGCTTTCCATGTCACCTTGCTGTGTAGGGCAGTAGAACAGAAGAAGAAATGGTAATTTTTGAGGGTCTACCATGAACCACGTAGGATTCTAGGTATTTCCAGATGCATTATTATTATCTGAATTTTATGGATAAGAAAACTAAAGCTCAAAGAGATGGAGTGACCCTAACAGGCTGATAGACAGCTTTTCAGTTTCTCGTTCCCACTCTCTCTCCTACTCCCCTTGTAGTTGGAGGAGCCAGACTATGACTGGTGGTACAAGAGCCCTCTCCTGGTATGACTGGCTCCAGCACCTCTGTTGTACAGTAACAATCATGTTAGCTTTTATGATAGCTGAGATTTGTGAAGGAGGTTGGACCAGAGTGATTTGACAGGAGAGCTGAGGAAACAAACAACAAACAACGAAGTACCAGTGTTTTTGGCCTGAAGTACATGTGTTTTGCTACTCCCCAACACATAACCTGGTCGAGGGCCTCCTTTTTTGACTAGCCCAGCAGAAAAGCATTTTTTTTTGTGAGGAAGATTAGCCCTGAGCTAACATCTGATGCAAATCCTCCTCTTTTTGCTGGGGAAGATTGGCCCTGGGCTAACATCCGTGCCCGTCTTCCTCTATTTCATATGGGACGCCGCCACAGCATGGCTTGACAAGCCGTGCATATGTCCGCGCCCGAGATCTGAACCTGCAAACGCCGGGCTGCCACTGAAGCAGAGCGCACGCACTTAACCGCTATGCCTCAAGGCTGGCCCTAGAAGCGCATTTTTTGTCAATCCTGTGAAGAACTCTGTTGCTGCCCCAAGCACAAGGCAAAAATCCCTGAAGACCAGCCCACGGTTTCAAGCCCCCTTTTCTCCACTGACATCCCTCCCCCATTCTCATCCAACGCTGTTTCCTCATCTCCTGCCTGGGCATATTACTCTCAAGGGTTTTGTGTGTATTATTTTCCACAGTCTTGTCCTGCAGTGCACTGGACTTCTGTTGTTTCTGCTTACCCAGCATTCATTTCCCCATCTTCTGATGACACTAATTTTTCATTGAGAAACCAGTTGGCCCCTATTCTCAGTCCATTTGGTTTGGGTGGGATTGACCCCCATTCACACATCAGGGATAGGCATGTGACCTGAGCCTGGCTTACTGATGAATTCCAACCTCTTGGTAACAGTGCCAATCCAGTTCGATGAGACTCAATTCTGGAATTTTGGTTGGTATTATTGGAAAAGAGGTCTCTTTTCACTAGCCTATATCTTTGAGGTTATGAGAGAGGGACTAGCCTGATAGGGGAAGCCTGTTTAACTTGGGTTTCTATCATTTGCAATGAAAAGTCTTAACTAATGCATTTAGGGAAACCCCTCTCTGCCTTTCTCTCTTACTTTTCAAACCAGAAATCCATTGGTTTGTTGGTAAGGTCACCCTAACCATGTACAGACCACAGTCTGAGGGACCTACATGGCTCCAAAGCTGGCCTCTTCCTCAGACCCGTGCCTTCTGCCTCTCTCTCTGTCTCTATGGATTCCCCTATCAAGGGAGCTGTTTTCCTTTTTTGCCATATCCCTCTAACCTGGCCTTCCTATCTCCCGCACTGTCTATTCTATTGCCATTCTCATAGGATGGTTCTGACCCTAGGCTCCGGGGAGAAAGGCCTGTTGCTTCCCTTGCAAATTTTATTTTCCCAGATGACAATCTCTGAGCCTATTGAAGGCAATTTCCTTGAATAAATTCTTTTTTACCTATGGATCATCTGGCTTCTGGAAGGCTAGGCCCCACCATTTACTATTCTTGGAATTTTGAAATGTTTTGCGTATATAATAAATGACAGCAAATAAAAGCAGTTCCCCCAAACTACCTGTTTTGTAGGGCAAGTTTTGTATTTCTGGAAAGGGTTCCAGATAGCTTTAGTTAGGAACCTTAGATAGTGTCTAGATAGCTTTAGGAAGGTGCTTCAGTTTCCTGTGTTTAAGATGAGTGATAACATGTTAAATCTTTCACCAAGTGTTTGCTGTGTCTCTTCTCTGTGCCAAATCATGTGCTAGGTGCTAGGGTACTGAGAAAGATGGACAAAGAAGTCACAGTCCCTGTCATCAAAGCACACACATTACGTTATTCCAGATGGTCCACATCTGTCAAATATTTCATTTCCTGCCTTTGTCACAGTGCTGTTGTGAAGAACAAGTGGGATCATGGCTGGGAAAGCGCTTCAAGAGTCTCTCCAGGTTGGAGTGGGGTGGTAGTGGTCTTGTGGTCTGTCTTTGCTCTTCCAGGCTGATCCAGAGCCTCCTTGTCTTTGACTCTGCCTTTACCATCTGATCCAGGGGCTGGACCCATCCATGCAAGGTCCCAGAAAAGAAGCTCCTAGAGGAACAGAGATCACAGAGAGCACAGACCTGGCATAGTCACCTTGGAAATGCTCACAAGGGCAGTAATGAGGAGTGGGGCACCATGACACCTCAGGTCACTCATTGATTTAGCCTATAAATTTCTCTGAGTTGAAAGGATGTTAGCCAAACTTAGACCTAAGCCTGGTGAAGCCACTACACCCTTGCCGAACTGCTCAGCAAGCATTGGACACCAGATCCGAAACTGATATCGTGATCTTCACTTTCTCCTAAACATGCTCACCCTACCCTCATCCCCACCCCTGCCATCTAGCTGCTCTGCACAAAACTTAGGAGTCATCTCTGACTCTTCCCACTCCTTCACTCCTACTTCCAAATAGACACCTAATTCCGTTGATTCTATTTCCTAAATTCTTTTCAGATCGTCCACATCTTTCCCATCCCCCTATTCCAGAATAGCCACCACTGTCTCTCACCTGGTCCTCTGTAATAGTCGGCCAGTTGGTCCCCTGCTTCTACTCCTATCTCCACCAATAAATTTCCCACAATATTGCCAGTAGGATATTTTTAAAATGCAAATCAGAGCATGTCAGCCCTTGCTTAGAACATTTTATTGGCTTCCCACTGCTTTCAGGAAAAAGTCCCCACTCCTTACCATGACCTATAAGGTCCTGTGTAATCTGTTCCCTCTCTGCCTCTGTAACTTCATCTCATGCTACACTCTCCCTAGCTCTATATGCTCCAACTTCAGTGACCTTCTTTCAAGGTTTTCCCATTTCAGAGCCTTCCTTTTACTTGAGAAGCTTCCCCTCAGTCCTGCCCTTCCACCACCAAGTTTCTTTGCTTTCTGGTCTCAGTTTATATATCACTTCCTCTTAGAAGCCTTCTTTCTCTGAGTACTAAGTCTGGGTCCATCTCTCTCTCATACCTCCTCAGCACTCTGTATATTTCCTTCTCAGCATTTCTCAAAGTGGAATGCAATGACTGTGCAATTAGCTGTTATACACTGCCCCCATCTTCCCATCTCAAGCTCCATGAGGCTGGTGACCACGGTTTTGCTCACCACTGGGTTTACAGGCCCTGGCAAGGGCCTAGTACAGGCTTGGCACAGAGCAAGAGCATTCTGACTCGTCTAAGTCCTGTTAGTTTTCTAAACCAGGTGACTTCAAACCTCTCTGCTTGCCGTAACCCTGAACCTGAGGGAAATCTTCATTAATAAGTCCATTCTCTGCCTCAAATCCTTCTGCTCTGTCTCTGTCCTACTTCAGGCCACCATCATCTATCTCATCCACACTTGTACAATTGCCTTCTAACTAGTTTCCCAGATACCTTTGAGCTTTTTCTCCTCAGAGTCTCTTTCGCTTACCTTAGACTCTGATCTAAAGAACTACTAACTGTTCCCAATAGAGTCCCCTTTTTATGTCATTGCCATGCCTATACTTACGCTGTTTTTCCCACTGGAAATGCTCTTTCCTGATATTTTAGCCTGTCCAAGCTGTACCCATTCTTTAAGACATACCTAGGGGGCCAGCCCCGTGGCTTAGCGGTTAAGTGCACGTGCTCTGCTCCTGGCGGCCCAGGCTCAGATGTCGGGCGCACCCAGATGCACCGCTTCTCCGGCCACACTGAGGCTGCGTCCCACATACAGCAGCTAGAAGGATGTGCAACTATGACATACAGCTAGCTACCGGGGCTTTGGGGAAAAAAAAAGGAGGAGGATTGGCAATAGATGTTAGCTCAGGGCCGGTCTTCCTCAGCAAAAAGAGGAGGATTAGCATGGGTGTTAGCTCAGGGCTGATCTTCCTCACGCACAAAAAAAAGACATACCTAATTGACACTCTTTGAGTTTAGTCTTCTCTTATTCTCTCCATCTCTTAGCTGAAAGAGATTCTCCTGTTCTGAACTCCACTGGCACTTTATCAGTACTTGCTTCATAGTTCTGATTACTTTCTGCCCTGTATTATAGTTGTGAGTGAACATTTCATCTCTCTAGCTACCACTTATCTGGGCACTGGGAGCAAAAGGATATCTTTATATCCCTCATGGTGCCTTGCACAAGGCATGCCACGTCAAAGGGCCACAATACATTTGTGGAATGAATTCCTCCTCCATTAACCGCTTCCTCCCCTACTCACCTGCCTACTCACATATGCTGTATGAGTTTCCTAGGGCTGCCGTTACAAAGTACCACAACTGGGTGGCTTAAACAGAAGAAATGTATTGTCTCACAGTTCTGGAGTCTAGAAGTCCAAAGTCAAGGTGTTGGCAGAGTTGGTTCCTTCTGAGAGCTGAGGGCAGGAACTGTTGTGGGCCTCTCTCCTTGGCTTATAGATGGCAGTCTTCTCCTTGTGTCTCTTTACATTGCCTTCCCTCTGTGTATGCCTGTCTTTGTGTCCAAATTTCCCCTTTTTATAAGAACACCGGTCATAGTAGTTTAAGGCCACCATCCTAATCTTATCTTTTAACTAATTACATCTGCAATGACCTTATCTCCAAATATTCTCAGGTACTGGGGGTTAGGACTTCAACATATGAATTTCATAGGGGACATAGTATTACAGTCCATAACTTATGCCAAATCAAGACAAATAAAAATTATTCTTTAGGACCCCAACCTTAATTAAATCCAACTCCAGTTAAGTGCTTCCTGTGTAGGGGACACGTGAGTAAGGGCAGTAGAACGACAGAAATACATATTTCTCTGCCTGTTTGGATCTGGGGGTGGGATGAAAGTATACTAGTGCCTAGCGTGGTTTTTGGAACATAGGAGGCATCCTATAAATGAGTGAAGAATAGAGTCTTGCTACGGGAGTTAGGGGCCCCAGATTTTACACTACTGATTTTGCCACTTGTTTGCTGTGTAGCATTGGAAATCCACTTCCAGCCTCTCAGGCTTAGTCTCTCTAACTCAGGACCTCAACCAATCTCAAACATCATACCATTTCATTTATAAATGCTTCAATATATGTCTCTAAATGTTAAGGTAATTTTATCACCATAATTCTATCACATCTAAAAAAAATAACAACAGTTCCTTAACTACCAAATATCTAGTCCGTGTTAAAATTCCCCCTATTGTTTCACAACTGTGTTGTTACATTTGGTATGTTTGATTTAAGATCCAGACATTGCATTTGGTTATGTCTCTCAAATCTCTTTCAATCATTAAGTTCCCCTCTTTTTCTTGTTTCCTTGAAATTTATTTTTTGAAGAAACAGGAGACCATAAACTTGTTCCTCTCTGCATCCCTGGTGCCTTGTGTGATGCCTAGAAAAGAATCAGAACTTAATCAATGTTGAGCAGATGAATGAATGAGTGAGGGAGGAACCACAGCCTCATGGGCCTGGTGCAGCACTTGGATGGGCTTTCCACTTCTCAGCTGCCTTTGCTTGTTGCCCATCCTTGAAATGGTCTCACTTTGTTGATGCCTCAATCTCTTGGTCTGCAAGCGGAGATGCTAATACCTGCCTTCTGCTCCAGTTCCTGGGGAGGTTGTGACAAAGGCTGAGATTTTAAAAAGAAAGCCTAAAACAGCTTTGAGCAATTGGTGCTATAAATACCAGAGGAGGAATTCTATTATTAAATGTCCTTTGTTCATAGAAGCTTCAGGCAGAGTTCTAAGGTTGAGAAGTAGAACCACTTCTCTTTGTCCTTTGTGCTTCCAGGAGTGTGGCGACTAGAACAGGAATGGCTAGGAGCATGCCCTGGGGCGGGGAGCCCCAGGGCTCCCTTTAGATAAGTCAGCCCTACTCTGGCTGGGACAGGCCAGCAATATCCTATTCCATCCTGGCAAAAATAGAATAGCCAAGAGAATGCGAGAACTGAGACAACTGTTCCTGTTTTGAAAAGCATCAGGAAGGATGTAGCTACAGGTCGGGGTGAATGTCTGCCCCTAAGAGTGAAGCCCAGCCAGGAAGTTGCTGGGCCCCCAGGATGGAGAGCTGAGATTTGGGCTGGACTCTTGACAGCACCTGCGGCCCCAGCCTCTGGTCAGGTCACTGGTGACAATGGAGAACTTCTTGCCTGGAAATTCTGCATGTGTTTACGAGTCAATTAGTTTTCATTCCAAACAAAGAGATCAGAGAAGCTCTGATGAGTGGCCAAGAACTGCTACAGAGAAGTTAATAGCCAGTTGGGTCAAGTTTCAGCTTTCCCTGGTTTGGAGAGAATTCCACTCTGAAGCCAGCAGCCAGGAGACAAAAGGGGGCCTTCCCTTTGGGACATTTTTGAACTAATCTGCACTCCAGTGGGGGCTTTGCAGGAGGCTAGATTTGGTATCCTCCCCCACTCAGCCCCTGCCCCCCCACGCTTTCCATGAGGTGGCACTTGTCGAGGCCAATACCTCTGGTCTGTAACACACAGGGCACGCACGCAGGGTGTGCCGTGGGAGTTACAAAAACCACAACAGAACACAGGAGTTTGCAAAATGAGCAAATCACTAGGAATTTTAAAAGTAAATTTGAAAGTAATGAGGACCTAAAAGTACCCATATGTGAAGTGGGAAGTTTTAAAGTTTCAGCCTTTTCTGAGCTTTCTGTGTGCCCAAAAGAGAAGCTTATTTTGGAAGTGGAAAAAGTATGATTTTTTTTCCTCATCAACTGAAAAGTGGTTGAACTGATTTAGCTCGAACTATAAAAAGACAAAAACCAAATGCGCCCTGGTACAAGATTTCTATGTGGAATAGAGTGGAAGCAACTAGAGTGGTGAGACCACGTAAATCCAGTTCCTTGAAATCATGTTCTCCCAGCGGATTTCTCAGATGCCCAATAGAGGGTGCGTTTGGGGCGTGGGGTTCTGAGCCAAATAGACAACTTGTTCAAACTTAATCACTTTAATAAGAGGTTACTAGAAGTTCCCGGGAATGTGAAATTATTTTTCTAAACATTCTCATTTTATATAAAGCTAGCAGCACAGCCCGGATTTTCATATGTGTTTAACTAACAAGTTTAACTGTGTATTGACCAATTACAGAGGGAAGCCGTCTAGAGCTGTTAAGAACACAAACTTTGGAGACAGATAGACCTAGGTTTATGCCCCCGCTCCTCCCCTTACTAGCTGCTTGAACTTGATACTAAGCCTTACTGCTTCTTCTGTAGAACTTGGATAAATTTACCTCAGAAGGTTGTGGTAAGTATTAAATAAGATGATAAACACGAAATATTTAGAATAGTGCGTGACACATAATGAAACCCTGCAAATAGTGATTATAGCAGTAGTAGTATTTGTGAAATTGGGGGTGGCCCAAGGGCTTGTCTTCATGCTCTTTTCTACCAAATCATCTAGATCAGTGTTTTTCAAAAAAGTGAAATCTTATGGTGACCAGCAGTAAGAAATACATTTTATGTGGTGATTGAGTACACATATACATAGGAAAAACAAGTTTCACAGAACAATACTTACCCTTACTGTGCACAATGCACCCTATTCTATCTATTCTATTCTACTTGATTGTATTAAATTCAATTCTATTCAATTCTATTCTATTCTGTTTTATTTCTTTTCATTTTTAAATGCTGATCACAGCCCACTAAATAGATTTCACTACTGTCTAATGGGTCATGGCCCACAGTTTCTAAAACATTTACCTAGATGAATCTGGGGAAGGCAATTAGCGCTCTCAGGATCCCAGGGAGCCATCTTCTTCTGAATTAACACTCCTGGCCAAGGTTTAGAGCCCAAATGTTCCCTGAATTTTCTGCCCCATTAAAACTACCTCTTAGAACAATGAATGACAACTGCAAAGTGACTAGACACCAGCCCTCCTCATACTTTTGCCCCTGGCCTGGCTTCTGGATGATGACATTCTTTTCTAGACCCTTCTAGCAAGTCAGGGCAAGATTCGGGTTTGGTCTGCAGAACCTGGCACACATGCGCAAGTGCGTGCGTGTGTTTGTGTGTATGTGTGTGTGTTTGTGTGTGTGTGTGTGTGTGTGTGTGTGTGTGAGAGAGAGAGAGAGAGAGAGAGAGAGTTTGTAGGAATTGGGGAAGAGAAGGAAAGGACTGCGAGCTTCTCAATTTTTCCCTCTAATGTCATCTACCTATCGAGTTTCTGCCAGGTTAGAGGGCAATGCCCACTCCCTGCATGGGAGGGAAGGGGAGGAAAGTCGTAACACTTTCCTTTCCAAAGGATCCGCCTTCTCTGGAGATGTCTGAGACAGTGCGAGAGAGCCAAAGCACCAACAGTCGCCAGCTCTTTGCTCCACCTCCCTGGTTGGGTCCCTTCGCCTTGACAGAGCCTTGGTCCAGTAAGATGATCTGACCACAGCTGGTCTCCTACACTTAGAACAAGTTGGAAGCAAGACAACTTGGGGAAGGAATTTAGTTTCACTAAAAATAGCTGCAATATAGACCCTGTGACTTACCACTCCTCAGAACAGTCTGATATGAACAGCACAGGGTCCACTGACCCTTGCAATCACTTTGGACTATTTGCTTTGCCTGTCTGCAGCCCTTGAAACCAGGAGCGGCTTAGGGAGTTGGGGGTGCTTTCACTCAGATGCAGACTCTTTCAAATCTCAGAAACCCATGGTGACGATATGACCAAGAAGCTTCCTTCCCCCGGGAGTGCGTGACCATTGGCACTAATAACCACAGGTCCCTTTAAGATTTTGGTCCATGGTGGAAACTCGCTTGTTCCTCACCACCAGGCCCTTTGCGTCTCCACTGCTAAGGTAGGTGAAACCAAACTCGTTGGGGGAAAAACTACTGGAATTGTGATCCTCTTGGGTAACCCCTTGTTTCCTGGCCTGGGGCAGGATGGCAAATGTCAGGGCAGGACATAGTTTGCAAATAAAAGTATAAGTCTGTGCTCCCAACACACTGATCAAGCCACAATAATGGTTGGGAATTATTTCCTCTCCTTGTGCCCTCCTACCCCAAAGCCAAGGTGTTAGCCATCAGGGAAAGTACCTCAACTGTTAAATTTAACCCTTTCTCAATTTCTCTACCTAAAGCTGCAGTATTCTAGGCACCTTGTCCTTCCAGTCCTGCTACTAACTCTGAGCATTTGAATTTGGCCCAGGGCACTGGGTATCTGTGTTTGCCTTTTCTGCTAACAGCAACAGAGAGTAATACAGAGCTGCCTAGAGCAGGGATTCCTGTAGTCCAGGCAGTCCTCGTGAAAGGGAATCCACTCCAGGTGCACAAAAGACTTGCTTGGATTCCATTTCCTTCTTGAAATACTGCTGTCAGGACTCATCTCTGATTTCTAGCCTGTTTATAGCAATGGCCCTGGGGGAAGGAATTGAAGGGGAGCTAGAAAGTTTTGAGCGTGAGGTTAGGAGCCCTCTGAGAGAAAAAGAAGCTGCCTTGGCTGTTGGAAGGTTATACACTACAGTTTCTTGCTTAAAGTTAACTTTTGAGAATTGCACTAAGCAAACTATTATGCCAACATTCCAGCTTGCCAAACCAAGGTGTTGTTCATGAAAATGAAGAGATACTTTAGTAACAATTATGATTACTTTAAATGAAAATGGCAATCCTAGAATATTACATGGCTAGAGGAAACAACTTTCAGATTCAGAATCATCTATGTCTGTGCACTTTTTAGAAAAATGGATTACTGATTGATGATTGAACGTTATATCCCCTCCCCACTTTTTTTTCTTTCACCCATCTTCAAGGTAGATGACAGTTCAAATAACATAAACTTAAAATCTTAAACCTAGAAGAAATATCTTGGAAGTCATGTGGTCTAATCCTTATTGGAGCATGAGTTGAGATGAGTGATCATCTGGTGTATACCTAGATTGTTGCCTCAACTTCCCCTGTGACCTCAAAATGAATCCATGGTGGGTATTCCATTTTTTTTTTGTGAGGAAGATCAGCCCTGAGCTAATATCCATGCTAATCCTCCTCTTTTTGCTGAGGAAGACGGGCTCTGAGCTAACATCTATTGCCAATCCTCCTCCTTTTTTCTTTCCCCAAAGCCCAGTAGATAGTTGTATGTCATAGTTGTACATCCTTCTAGTTGTTGTATGTGAGATGCGGCCTCAGCATGGCCGGAGAAGCAGTGCGTCAGTGTGCGCCCGGGATCCGAACCCGGGCTGCCAGTAGTGGAGCACGCGCACATAAGCGCTAAGCCACGGGGCCAGCCCTGCTATTTCCATTTTAAAGTCATTGCTCTATCGGCATCACATCTTACTAGCACTTTCTCCTCTCTGATATTACTTTAAGGTTCATTCATGTTGCTGCAAAGCTAGACGAAACTAAAACATTTTGAATTATTTCCCCCATGTTGCATTTGTGGAACCATATGGCATCATTAATACCAGGCACTAGTGTTAATGTGTTGTCACATTTTATTGAAAGTTGTCAGGGGTTTTGCATTCAAACTGGGTATGCATTTTATTGAAACACTCTAGAGAAAGTATTTGCCAGAGGTTGCCTCTAAATAGCACACTTGCTTAGTACTTTGAACAAATGACTCCACTAATAAAACCTCCATGAACAAACAACTTTTCAGGAATGCATTTGCCAGTAAAGCAATGATTCCCAAACTCCATTTCATGAAACAATGCCAGACTGGCTGCCCAGAAATCACCTGGAAAGATTGTTTAAAAACGTAATTTCTAGGCTTCATCCCTAGAAATTCAGATTCAAAAGGTGTAGGAGTGGAAGCCTAGGACCTGGACTTTTATCTAGCGATCCTGATAATTCTGATGCATGGCCAGATTTGGGAAGCACTGGTAAAGTCAAGGTCCTCCTGTTTTTGTTTTGTTTGTTTGTCTCAAATCTCTCAATGATTCTCTTTTGCCTTCAGAATTAAGTTCAAACTTCTTCACTTGGCATTCCCCAGGCCCTCCGTGATCTAGCTCTCACCTACCTTTTCCATCGTATTCCTCATTATTCCTCTTCTCCCACCACCGCCCCCCACCCCCCGCCACCCAGTCAAATTGAATTGGCCCATTTTCCACTTTGCTTTCATGCCTGGGTACTTTACTAATGCTGTCGCCTTTGACTGCTGTGTCCTTCCTCACTTTTCTGCACACCCAAATCTGCCCCATTTCTCATGGTCTGTACTTTTGTGTGCATAAAAAGGACTTGGAGGGCTTCTTTAAAATATCAGCTCCTGGGACTCTCTCCTGGGGATTCTGATTCAGCAGGTCTGGAGTTCTTAAGCACCTCAGAGGATCTGATGCTGACCACGCTTTCAGAAACACTGCATCTAGCTCAAATGTCATCTCTTTATGAAACCATTTCTCAAAGCGTTCATGCTTCCCTACTCCAGTTCCCATAGCATTTTGTTTATAGCTCGTAATTTAACACTTCACTCTCTACCTTCTATTTGAGTTATTCCTATACGTCATCATTTTCCTCACTTAACAGTCATTGAGTACGTAATATAAAAGGTATATCTTTCCTTCAAGAACCCAAGGTCGTTGGGAGAAGGGATCTCTGTCCATCTTTCTCTTTAAACACCTTGGGCACAAGTGTGAAGTGTGTCAGTGGGCATCGTAAAGTTTAAATCACTCTGCAATAGATGATGCGAGGATTGAACCTGTGCCAAGATGATGCTTTGTTTTCCCTAAAAGATGTGGATGTAAGACAGATCCTTTCTGTCTCCGCGCCCCAATTCTGAGATTTTTGCACAAGAGTGGGGTCTGAGAAGCCTTCTGTGGTTGGGCAATCTCAGAGCACAGTGATGACTGCATTCCAGGGAGTCTCTTGGCTTAGGTAGGATGGGAAAGCACCTGGCATTTCTAAATACAGTAGTTCTGCCGTAACGGAGGGATGAGCACAGTGCCAAGGGGTGCAGAGGAGGGGCAAGAGACGTTGGGCGATGGGAATCTGCAGCGGCTTCACTTGGCACAGACTTCCCTTCTTTGCCTCACCTGGGACAACAACTGCAGCTCCTCTGCAATTGTCTGTTATTGAAATGCTGTGGCTCTTGAAGTATTTGTAATTTACTTATACACATATAATATATAATTATATAACATATATATAATAATCCATATTACTAGCCTAGTATGTATCCTTCCATATTTCTATTCTCATATAATTATATAAAACAAGCATATGTACACATATACACATGAATATATCTTTTTTATTCTGGATTATTTTACAGAAATTATGTCATGTTACTCACACTTTTCCCTATCTTACGCTTCTTGCCATTTACTAGCTGTGTGACCTTAGGTTCTCTGGGCTTCAGTGTCCTCATCTAGAAAATGAAAGACATTAATACTTATTTCATAGGGTTACTGTGAGGATTCATTGAGTTAAAATACATAAAGCACTTAAAATAGTGCTGTGTATGTGTGTTTGCTATTATCATTGTTACTATTAATCTCATTCAACAAAACCTACAAGTTAACTGTGTTGCTCGATTTCATTTTCTTAATGGTGGCACAGAATTTTGTGATGTAGAAGGAGAATAGTTTATCCAACCATTCGCCTTTTAGTGGACATTCACTTTGCTTCCTTTTTTTTTTTTTTTTGTTTTTGTTTTGTTTTGGTCAACTAAAAAGCAACATTGCAATCCACACCTCTGTATATATACCCTTACATGCACTTATTTTTCTTACTCTGGGACAGATTCCCAGGAATGAATAGCTAGGTTGAAGAATGTAAATATATTGTTTTTAATTTCATTAAATGTTGCCATAATGCTTTCTAAAAAGCAGGTAGCAAATGTACAATTCCACCAGCAATGTATGGATGTATACCTTTTCCTGCAGTCCTGCTGATGGTTGATCTCACCGCTCTTTTTAAATTTTAACAGTCCTGTGGGTGAAAAGTGTCATCTCACTGTTACTTTGAGTTTCTTGGCTACTCACGAGTCTGAACAACTTTTGAAAAAATTGTTTGCCATTTGGATTTGCTTCTCTGTGAAGTGGTTCTTCATACCCTTTGCCTATTTTTTGAATGGATTGTTTTTCCTTGTCAATTTTTAAGAGCTCCTTGTAGGCTATAGCTATAAGCCTCTCATCTAGTCCCTGCGTGCAGCTGTGTTTCCAATTTCTTGTTTTATTGATTTTAATTATTGTGCCTTGTGCCAAAACTTTGAAAAATTGTATATTGTCAAAATTTTTTTTTATAACTTTTGGGTGTTGAGGATTGGTTAAGAGCGTCTCCCCACTCCTAGGTTGTGCATGTTGTTTCCCAGACTTTCTCACAAGACTTTTACCTCTTTTATATTTACATATGTCTTTATCTGGAAACTGTATTGATTTTCGGCATCACATAGAGGTCCAATTTTATGTTTTTTCAAATTAATAGCCGTTGCCTCCATATTGTTCATTAACAATCCATCTTTTTCACATTGAAATTAGATACCACCTTTGCCATGTGTTAAATGCTTATATATGGGATTGAATTCTGCATTCTCTATTTTATTCCTCTGATCTAACTGCTTATTATTCCTATGCCACTACCATGTTTCAAATTGATTATGGTGACTTTAGGTCTGATATCTGGTTAAGGTATTTCTCTCATTATTCTTATTTTTCAGAGCTATTCTAAGGTTTTTATTCTTTCATACAAGCATTAAGATTATGTATATAAATAAATGCACTCTTTTTCCCCTGAAAAATTATGTTGGGCATTTAAACTGGAATTTAAAAAATAATATTGATTTGGAGCAAACCGAAATTTTACCAGATAGTCTGATGATTCTTTAATTCATTCCTTTTTTTTCAAATTTTGGTTTTTGTCCTTCAATAAGCTATCACACTTTTCTTCAAACTGGTCTGGTGCTTTTCTTGTTAAATTTAGTCCTGTGTGTTATTTAGGTTTATTTCATTATTGTAAATGTAATTTTTCCCTTTTTCATTTCTCAGTGTTGATTGCTTGAACAGAGAAACACTATTCGTTTTGTATAGTAACCTTGTATTACCTTACCATAGCAAATTCTCTAAATATGTCTCATGGATTTTACTAGAGTGTTTTGTTTGTCTAGCTGTACAAATATCTCACTATCAGACAAAGAAATAGATGTCTTTTCTGGTGTTTATATTAGTTCTTTCTTTGTTTTGATCTTTTTTTATAAAGTAGAATCTCTAAGGCAATGTTGAATAATAATAGGGATAAGAGGCATGCTGGTCTACTTCTGAATTTTATTTGAACAGGTCAGTGTCTTGCCACTAGGGATAATATTTGGCAACTGTTTTTAGTAAACAGTATTATTTTAAGAAATTTCCTTCTAATCCTATTTAACTTAGAATGTACTGGGAATGCAGCTGAATTTTATCAGTTGACTTTTAAGCCTTTCTTGACATCATTATTCATATGGTTTTCCTCTTTAATTTATTGATGTAATGAATTATGTTGATAGATTTGCTGATACTGAGCCTCCTTTGCATTTCCAAGTGTAATCCTATATGTCAGTTAGTAACTTCTGTGAAACAAACCAGGCAAAATCTCAGTGGCTTCAAAAACAATTATTTGTCATCGCTCATGTTTTCTTTAGGTTCGTTAGGGTTTGGCTGATTTAGTTGGGGCTAGGTTGAATGGCTCTGCTTGTCATTATAGGTCTGTTGGTCTGTGGGGTCTGCTTTGCTTCAGGTTGTGGTGGCTGGAGCAGCTCTGCCCCAGGTAACTCTTATCCTCCTGGTGGGGCAACCAGGCTAGCCAGGCTAGTCTCAAAGTGACTGCAGGAGCACAAGATGGAACTTTGAAATGCATAAGGTCTCTTAAGGCCTAGGCTGGGAAGTGGCACACTTCTACCTCACTTTACTTGCCCAAAGTCATTTAGCTGATCCCCAAGTTAAGGGGCAGGGAAATGTATACCATATTGATGGCAGAAACTCCAAAATCACATGAAAACATTCATGGACACAGGGAGGGGCAAAGAATTGGGGCCAATATTGTAATCCACCAAGCCCTATGTAGCTCTAATTTTACCTTATTGAAAGATTGCTGGATTGCATTTGCTAATGTTTTATTCTAAATTTCAGCATCTATATTTTAAAAATGAATGTTTATAGATTTCTTTTTGTAGCCTCTTTTGTAGGTTTGAATATTAGATTTAGGTTGGCTTCATAAAAAGAATTAAGGAGCTTCCCAGTGACCTGCCCTGCACATGACCCCAGCAGCTTTTGTCACTGGAGAAACCAAAGGCCAGCACAGCCCCACAGAACCCCTGCAGATTTTACTGTTTTTTTCCCCACACGTATTCGCTGATGCCAGCCACCTGAGTCCTTCCCTGCTCCCTTCTCCCTGCTCTCATCAAAGCCCTGGACGAGCACAGACAGTCAGCCCAGGCTTATGCAGCTCCATGTGTGCAAGGCTCAAATCCAGACCCCTTGCAGCTGACCCACACCGCTGCGTGTGCTCTCAGGGCTAGACCCTCCAGCTGTGCACTTACATGCCGCTGGCCTGAGACCAATCACCAGCCTTCATTGTCATGTGTGCACCTGTGGCAAGATTCTACAGCCATGGAAGTGAATGCTGATAGCCAAGGCCCCCATAGCTGCTTGTGAGCCTGGATCTGGCCCTGTCTTCTGTCACTAGCCTGCACCACTTGGCTCACCTGCAGTTAGCTCTTCCAGCTATGCACCTGGCATGCCCCCAGCCTGACTCCCAATACGGGCTTCCACTGCTGTGTGCATGCCTGTGGGGAGACCATGCAGCCACAGGAGGGCACTCTGACAGCCAGGGTCCCTGCAGCTGCTTGTGAGCCCAGATCTGGCCACGTCTTCTGTCATTGGCCTGCACCACTGGGCTCACCTGCAGCTAGTCCCTCTAGCTGTGCACTTGCTCACCCCCAGCCTGACTCCCAACACCAGCCTCCACTACCGTGCACCCTTGGTGAGACCCAGCAGCCTCTGCAGTATGCACTGACAGCCAGGGACCCCATAGCTGCCAATGTACCTGCAGTTGGCCACAGCCCTTGCTGCTTGCCCTGGCCCCCAACAATACGTGTGTGTTTGCCAACAGCCCCTGCTACTACACAGTCACCTGCAGCTGGCCCCCACAGCCAAGTGTGTGCACACCACCAGCTCCAGTCACCACCACTACCTGCCTTGGTCCCTAGCCACTGAACCTCGAGGTGCCACTGAGGACCCCAAAAGCCCTTGCTGCCACTGTGGACCCCCCACAGTGCTTTGTAAGAACCACACAATTGTTGACGCTATGGGCCTAATGGCCTGAGCTGATGAGTTACCATGCCCCCACAGACCTGGAGCCACCACAGCCCCCCCCCACTTGGCACCCTGTACCACTAGACCTGGGGTCACAGCACACACTAGCATGCCCCTACCTGCAGGTGAAGGTCTTTCTTTGCTGCAGTTAGTCCATGAAGTCTGGGAGAGGTGACTCTTTCTTTAAATGTGCAGACATCTATGCAAGCCTACAGGAATCACGAAGAATCAGGAAAACATAACTCCACCAAAGGTACACAGTAAACTTCCAGTAACTGACCCCAAAGAAATGGAGATATAGGAATTGCCTGACAGAGAATTCAAAATAATTTTTCTAAAGATGCTGAGAGAGCTACAAGAGAACAGATAAACAATTTAATGAAATCAGGAAAACAATACAAGAACAAAATGAGAAGTTCAACAAAGAGAGAACGTAAAAAGGAACCAAACAGAAAGAGTTTTTGTATGTGATCAAAGCTAAGTTATTATCAGCTTAAAATACACTATTATATCAATAAGATGTTTCAAGTAAACCTCTGGGTAATCAAAAACAAAAACCTATAGCAGATACAGACAAGAGAAGGGAATCAAAATGTACCACTATAGAAAATCATCAGTTCACAGAGGAAGACAGCAAGAAAGGAAGAAAGGAATAAAGGAACTACACAAGAGCCAGAAAACAATTAAAAAGATTGCAATAGTAAGTCCTTACCTATCAATAGTTACTTTAAATGGAAATGGATTGAATTCTCCAATCAAAAGGCACAGAGTGGCCGAATGGACAAAAAAACCCACAACCCAAGTGTATGCTCCCTACAAGAGACTCACTTTAGTTTCAAGGACACACATAGGCTCAGAGTGAAGGGATGGAAAAGGATATTCCAAAAGAGAGCAGGAGTAGCTATACTTACATCAGAGAAAATAGACTTTTAAGTCAAATACTGCAATGGGAGAAAATGAAGGTCATTGTATAATGATAATGGGGTCAATTCATTGAGAGGATATAAAAATTATAAATACCCAACATCAGAGTACCTAAATATGTTAAGTGAATTCTAACAGAGCTGAAGAGTGTAATAGACAACAATACAATAATAGTAGAGGTCTTCAATACCTCACTTTCAACAATGAATAGCGCATCCAGATGGAAAACCAAGAAGGAAACATTGTACTTGAACTATACTTTAGACCAAACGGACTTAAAAGGCATATAGAGAACATTCCATCTAGCAGCAGCAGAATACACATTTTTCTCAAGTGCACAAGGAACATGATCCAGGATAGAGCATATGTTATATCACAAAACAAGTCTCAACAAATTTAAAAAGATTGAAATCATCCCGAGTATCTTTTCCAACCATAATAGTATGAAATTAGAAATCAATGACAGGAGGTAAACTGGAAAATTCACAGATAAGTGGCAATTAAACAACACACTCCTGAACAACCAATAAGGCCAAGGATGAAATTAAAAGAGAAATAAAAAAATATCTTGAAACAAATAAAAATTGAAACACAGTATATCAAAACTTACGAGATGCAGAAAAAGCAGTGCTACGAGGGAAGTTGATAGTGATAAATGCCTACATTAAGAAAAAAGAAAGATCTCAAATAAATGACCTGACTTTACATCTCAAGGAACTAGAAAAACAAGAACAAATTAAGCCCAAAGTTAGCAGAAGGAAGGAGATGACAAAGACCAAAGCAGAAATAAATGGAGAATAGGAAAACAATAAAAAAGAACAAAGAAACTGAGTTGTTTTTTGAAATATAAACAAAATTGACAAACCTTTAGCTAGACTTACTAAGAAAAAAAGAGAGACAACTCAAATAAATAAACTTAAAAGGGGAGACATTACAGTTGATACCACAGAAATACAAAGGATCATAAGAGACACCATGAACAATTATATGCCAAAAAATTGGACAACCTAGAAGAAATGGATAAATTCCTAGAAACATACAACCTAGCAAGTCTGAATCATGAAGAAACAGAAAATCTGAACAGAGCAGTAACAAGTAAGGAGATTGAAACAGTAATCAAAAACCTCTCAACACAGAAAATCTCTGGACCAGATAGTTTCACAGGTGAATTCTATCAACATTTAAAGAAGAATTAATGCCAATTCTTCTCAAACTCTTCCAAAAAATAGAATAGGTGGGAATACTCCCAAACTCACTTTATGAGGCCAGCATTATCCTGATATCAAAGCCAGATAAGGATACTACCAGAAAAGAAAACTACACGCCAATATCCCTGATAAATATAGATGCAAATTTCTCAACAAAATACTAGCAATCTAAATGCCACAGCACCTTAAAAGGATCATATAGATGATCAACTGGCATTTATCCCTGGGATACAAGGATGGCTCAATATACACAAATCAATAAATGTGATACACCACATTAATAGAAAGAAAGACAAAAATCATACGGTCATCTCAATAGATGCAGAAAAAGCATTTGGCAAAATTCATCATCCTTCCACGATAAAAACTCTCAAGTTGTGTATATAAAGAATATGCATCAACATAATAAAGTCCACATATGACAAACCTACAGCTAACATCATACTTAAAGGTGAAAGGTTGAAAGCTTTTTCTCTAAGATCAGGAACAACACAAGAGTGCTCACTCTCACTACTTCTGTTCAACATGGCACTGGAAGTCTTGGCCAGAGTAATTAGGCAAGAAAAATAATAGGCAAAAGAAATAAAAGGCATCCAAATCAGAAAGGAAGAAGTAAAACTGTCTCTGTTTGCTGATGAGATAATCTTGTGTATAGAAAATCCTAAAAACGTCACCAAAAAACTATTAGAACTAATAAGCAAAATCAGTTAATTTTCAGGATACACAATCAACATATGAAAATCAGTTGCATTTCTCTATAATAATAATGAACTATCTGAAAAATAAATAAAGAAAACAATCCCATTTGCAATAGCATCAAAAACAATAAAATATTTAGGAATAAATTTAACCAAGGAAGTGAAAAATCTATATGCCAAAAACTCTGACATTGATGAAAGAAATTGAAAAAGACACAAATAAATAGAAAGATATCCTATGTTCACAGATCAGAGGAGTTAATATTATTAAAATGTCCATATTACCCAAAGCCATCTGTAGATTCAATGTTATCCCTCTCAAAATTCCAATGGCATTTTTCACAGAAATAGAAAAAAACAATCCCAAAATTCATATGGAACCACAAAAGACCCTGAATAGCCAAAGCAATCTTGAGAAAGAAGAAAGCTGGAGGCCTCACACTTCCTGATTTCAAGCTATATTACAAAGCTATAGTAATCAAAATAATATGGTATTGGCATAAAAACAGACACATAGACCAGTGGAACAGAATTAAGAGGCCACAAAAGAGGCAAGAACACTCAGTGGAGAAAGGATAGTCTCTTCAGTAAATAGTGTTGGGAAAACTGGATATCCACATGCAAAAGAATGAAGTTGGACGCCTATCTTACACCACTCAGAAAAATTAACTTAAAATAGATTAAGGACTTAATCGTAATACCTGAAACTGTAAAACTCGAAAAAGGTCCTAACCATTGGTCTTGACAATGATTTTTTGGATGACACCAAAAGCAAAAATTAATAAGTGGGACCACATTAAACTAAAAAACCTCTGCACAGGGGCTTGCCCCGTGGTGTAGCGGTTAAGTGCAGTGCGCTCCGCTGTTGGCGGCCCGGGTTCGGATCCCGGGCACACGCGGATGCGCCGCTTGTCAGGCCATGCTGTGGCGCTTCCCACATAAAGTGGAGGAAGATGGGCACGAATGTTGGCTCAGGGCCAGTCTTCCTCAGCAAAAAGAGGAGGATTGGCGTGGCTGTTAGCTCAGGGCTGATCTTCCTCACACACACACAAAAAAAGCTTCTGCACAGAAAAAGAAACAATCAACAAAATGAAAAGGCAACCTACAGAATGGGAGAAAGTATTTCCAAACCATATATTTGATAAGTTAATATCCAAAATATATAAAGAACTCATACAACTCGATAGCAGGAAAAAAACAAACAATTCAATTAAAAAATGGGCAAAGGACCTGAATGGACATTTTTCAAAAGAAGATATACAAATGGCCACAGGTACATGAAAAGGTGCTTAATGTCACTAATCATCAGGGAAATGCAAATCAAAACCACAAGGAGATATCACCTCACACCTGTTAGAGTGGCCATCATCAAAAAGACAAGAGATAACAAGTGTTGGTGAGGCTGTGGAGAAAAGGGAACACTTGTGCACTGTTGGTGGGAATGTAAATTGGTGCAGCCTCTATGGAAAATGGTATGAAGCTTCCCCAAAAGATTAAAAATAGAGCTACCATACAATCCAGCAATCCCACGTCTGGGTGTATACTTGAAGGAGATGAAATCACTGTCTTGAAGTGATATCTGCACTCCCATGTTCATTGCTGCTTTATTCACAATAGGCAAGATATGGAAACAACCTGTGTGTCCATTGATGGATGAGTGGATACAATGGAATATTATTCAGCCATAAAAGAATGAAATCCTGCCATTTGTGACAACATGGATGGACCTTGACGGCATTATGCTAAGTGAAATAAGTCAGACAAAGACAAATACTATATGATCTCACTTGTATGTGGACTCTAAAAACATCGAATTCATAGAAACAGCAAGAAGAATGGTGTTTGCCAGGGGCTGAGGGGTGGTGGAAATGGTTAGATGTTGGTCAGAGTACAAACTTTCAGTTATAAGGTGAATAAGTTCCAGGGATGTAATGTACAGCATGATGACTGTAGTTAATACTGTATTGTATATTTTAAAGTTGCTATGAGAGTAGAGCTTTACTGTTCTCACCATAACAACAACAACAACAGCAACAATTAAATGGTAATTATGTGAGATGAAGGATGTGTTAACTAACCTTATTTTGGCAAGTATTTTGCAATATATTTGTGTATAAAATCATCACACTGTACACCTTTAACTTGCACAGTGTTATGTGTCAATTATATCTCAATAAAGCTGGGGGGAAAAGGATTGAGGGGCTTTCCTTCTTTCTTATGGCTTGGAATAGTTTAAATGATATTGAAATTACTTGTTTTTTAAAAAAAGTTGAATTGAAACAGATGAACCACTCTGTTATGATGACTTTTTCAGTGGTAGATATTTATTCACTTTTTCAATTCTTTTTTGATAATTGACCTATTCAACACTTCTTATTCAGTTAATTTTGTTTTCTAAAAAATCATCCTTTTTCTCTAGGTTTTCACATTTGCTGCTGTAGAGATTAATATAGTGTCACTTTATAATTATTTGTCTTTTATTCATACTTTTCTATTTCCAGTCTTGTCAATATTTATTCTTTCTTTTTCTTTAATCAGACTTGCAAGAGGGTTATCTGTTTTATTGGTTTTCTCAAAGAACAATTTTTGGTTATTTCATTAATTTCACATTTTTTTGTTGTTAAAGCCCTTTCCTAGTTCTTTTTAGTTTAATTTGTGGTTCTTTCCCAAATATCTTAAGTTGAGAATTAAGTTCCTTTACCTTTTCATCTTTGTTCATTAATACTGAAGACATTTAAGAATAAAATTTTTTTTTCTGAGTACAGCATTCACTGTGCCAGGGAGGTTTTGGAATAAAGTGTTATTTTAATTGCTTTCTAGATAGTTTGTAATTTCACTTTTGATCCAATGGTGTTCTAGGAGACTATTTCTTAATTTCCAACCAGTTATTTTTTGCATTATTTATTTATTTAATTTGCATTAATTATTTATTTAAATTTTATAGCTGTTATGCTCAGAAAAGCTATTTTCTACTGTCTTTTTTTTTGTGTGAGGAAGATCAGCCCTGAGCTAACATCCATGCCAATCCTCCTCTTTTTGCTGAGGAAGACTGGCCCTGGGCTAACATCGGTGCCCATCTTCCTCCACTTTATATGGGACGCTGCCACAGCATGCGCTGACAAGTGGTGATTCGGTGCATGCCCGGGATCCGAACCTGGGTCGCCAGCATCGGAGCGCGTGCACTTAACCACTACACCATGGCGCCGGCCCGTCTATTATCTTTTTAAAAAATTACTGCATTTCCTCTGTCTCCTCCCTCTTCTCCTTCTGGAAGACTTATTATTCTTCAGAATCTACAAGTCTTTTACATTCTCTTGATATTTTTGATTTTGTGCCCTGTAATCCTTCCACTTTATCTCCCGGGTCACTATTTGGCTCTCAGCTGTGATCATCCTCATCTTCGATTCATCTACCGAACTGTTTCTTTGGGGAATCACATTTTGTATTTCCATAACTACATCTCTGTATATGCTCTGATTTTGTCGTCATTGTTGTTGGTTGTTCAAGTTGCCATTTGTCTCTCCTCCCATCAGTTTATTTCTTTAGGCACACGTTGCTTAATCTACCTTTCTCTGGATGCTGATTGCTGGATCCACAGAGATGGTTATAAAGCATTTTGTTGTCAGCCCATCGGGGTCAGCTTATGTGGAAGGGATCTCCGAGAGCTCCCCAAGCGCTAATAGGCCCTCAAGGGGTGGGAAACTAAGTGTCTGAAGGAAGCTGCCTGCTTCCAGGTCTCCTCACACCGTCCCTCTCTACATTGACCTGGTCTGCTCCTTTACTTCATTCTTTCTTGGCACCTTGGAGGCCTAGGAGCCTGGGAACACATTATTTTCCCAATCTCCTGGCTTCCCTGTGCTGGGCCTTTCTGGTGCTGGATCCAGGCTTTGCTCAGCACTCAGGGAAGAAAGCCCAACAACACTTCTTTTTGCTGAGGCTCCCACGATGTCTAGGACCTTGCTCACATCCAGCTCTTCTCTATAGGCCTCAATAGCTATTTGGCTGAGGAGAGGCGGCAGCCTAGAGTTGGGAACAGGAAATGACCCATGTTTAGGTTGCCATCTTCCCAGAATATTCTGTGGTTTCTAAAAAAAAAAGAAAAATGGCCTTTGTAGGACCAGACCTTAGTTACATTACTGCCCAGGGAGTGGCTTTTTAATAACACAGGGCTGGTGGTGAGGTTCAGAGTGGAAACTGTATCAGTCTGGGTGCAGTCACAAAAATAGAGCTACTAAAATATTGCATTAATAAGAGGATATACATACATGCACACACACAAAGTGGGAGGAGCTAGGAGAGTGAAAGTCCAGAAGGTTTATGCCAGAGGATCAGACAAATGTCTCTAACTTCAACTTGAAGTATTGGAGGACGTGAGGAAGCCAGAACTCACTGGAATTCTGAGAAGTCACCAGATCTAGCTGCAAAAGGTGACCAGAAAGTGAGAGCTCATAGAGAGATCTGTGAAGCCATGCTGACTGTCCCAACCTTTGAGACAATGACTTCTGCTTCACTCCCACCTTCTAAGTCTTCAGTCAGTTTCTCTCAGTGGCAAACTCTGATCTGGAACCACACAGGGAAGGGGCTTCTGTGTAACCTAGTTCCTGGCCTTGGTCAGGAGTGGCAGTGTTAGCTGAGCTGACAATAATCTAGCACAGTATCCCAGCAGGAAGACCAAAGTGTAGCAGGATAGGATTGTGGATGTGGCTAAAGAGGCCTCTGGAGAGGACTCCTCTGCCCTTGGTCCCAGTGCTATAGCTCTCTTGACTGGCATGTCTTGATGCGGCTCTCAGAGATGTCCTCTCCACTAACACCAAAGCCAGAACATCCCTCACTCACTAGTCACGGATTCTTCCAGAATCTTCTGGCCCATGCCAACCGGTGCCAAGACTGGTACCTGAGCCTTCTTGACTGTGTCAGCATCTGGCTGTGCAAAGTGCATAGGCTTTTGTAACAGAAAGACATGGGTGCAAATCCTGCTAGTGCTATTCACTAGCTGTGGGAACCTGAGCAGGTAAATTGCTGTTTCTCAGCCCTTTCATTATTTGTAAATGAAGGGTGACAATATCTAACTTGTAGGACAGTTAAAAGAATGAATGCAGTTTATATAAAGCACCATATATTAATTGCCTCCCCTGTTTTTGGTCATTAATCTTGCTGCCTTGACAATGCTTCTAGTGTATGCCTACGGAGAAGAAAAATGATGCTTCTTTCCTTCTATAGCAAGTGGGCACCCTCAAAGGGCTTCCTCTTTTGCTGCCGTAGCAGCATTGAGGCAAATCTCCTATCACTGATCTGAGATGCTCTCCCCAGAAGCAGACAACAGTAAATCCTGGCCTTGCAAGCTGGGTGATCTAGGGAGGGGGAAGGCTTTATGTAACGGAGTGGAATAAATATAAAGAAAAAAGTAGTAGGGAACAGTCATGCTAGACCCTGGTAGAGGGAGAGAGGATGAGAACATGGAAAGGGAAATAGCCTTGGAGGCTGCACTGGAAGAAGTGGAATGGAGAGGAATAAAGAACTCCAGAAGTGGGAAACCGAGTAGGGTGAGTCCCTTAGAAAAGACCACAATTAGCTGCAGTATGGCAGGTTCAGTGACACCAACAGTGTGATGGGTACAGTCACTCCAACCATGTGCCAGGTGCGTATCCGTTCTGTGCCAGGTGAATCACACCGCCGGATTACAGACAGCTTCAAGTGAAGGAAAGTGCAGGTACGAGTGTCTCATCTTTAGAAACCCAGCTTGGTATTTCTTGACCATCTGCAAGTTACTCTTCTTTCCCTAAAACGTAACAGTTATATACAGTACCAGCTGGGTATGAGGGCTCTGTGGGGAGGTGTCAATCCAAGCCCCAAATCCTGGCACTCCAAAGAAGGCTCCAAGCAATTTCCCAAGAAGACAGGGAGGTTGGAGGCAAAAGGCACTAGCAGCACAGTGATAACTTAAACTGCTAGAGGAAGAGGAAGGGTCTCAGGATCTGTCTTTACCAAAGGCCTGGGCAATAAGACAGGGTTGGAGAGAACAAGAGAGAGGAGGTACAGGCTGGAAACTCTGAAAGCAGAAGGAGTTTGCAGTGGAAGATGTTCATTAGGGACCAACAACTGTGAAAGGAAGCAGGGAGTGGCAGGATTGGACAGAGGATAACGTTGAACTGTGAAGCAGGCCCGAGAAAGCCTTGGCCACCTGATGGGGAGCTCTGGAGGGAGGTATTATCTGTCAGAGAGCCTACGTTGATCCAGAATGGCCAGGCCTCGCTCACTCACTGGATGTGGGCTCCCCCAGGAAGGACATGGCCTCAGGTGAGGTCGGGGTTCTGCAGCTGAGGCAGAGCCTGAAGGAGCTGACAGGTAGAGGCTGCCCACTCTCCCACAGCTGGGCAGCAAGCCCTTTCTGGAAGGGGAGTCTGGACCGCACACATCCATGTCTACCACAAGGATTGACAGAAAATGCATGAAAGCCCAATAAGCCCTGAGATCTCTGCTCTTGCTCTAATGCTTGGCTGTATATTCAGAGAAATTTTAGAGGCACTAACTATTCCATAACATTTACAAAATATGCAGCGTCATATAGTGGAAAGAGCAGGAACTTTAGAAGCAGAAGGTCCTCCCTGAGTCTTAATCTTGAGTGTACCTTTTTACTGCGATCTTGGGTAAGTTGTTACACTCCTCTGAACTTGTTTCCTCATCTGGAAAATGGAGATAATAATAGTCAATAACTCAGAAGTTTGTTTGAGTATAAAATGACATAATATGGATAAATATTTAGTGCAGAGCAGGAAATCCAGTAAATTAAATAGATGGTGTTACAATGATGAGGCTATTTACTGTGCCTTTGATGCACTGGGCACTGTGTAAACCATAGAGTGGGTATGGGGGGAGTTAGTCTTAGAAGAGTTTAAGCCCGTCCTTGTCGTCAAGGAGCTTACAATCTCGTTGAGGAGTCAAGATATAGGCAAATGAAAGTGTGCTAACAACTTACTAGTATATCCAAGAATTTTGCAAGAAATAGAATTTTTCTGCCTGAAGTGTTTTCTGTTAGCATTGGCAGTATAACCACTAGAATGGAGGCAAGAGCAGGATTTGAAAATCTTCTGGAAACTGACCTAGGTCAAAGTCTTTTGTGTGTTATTTATTGGGAGAAACAATGGCTAGGTCCTCTTTTTCAGATGTAGAGAAAATCAGGGGCATGCTGTGAGGAAAAGGCCACCTTTGATTCCCCGTTCCGCTTGACACAGGAGATTCTGAATGCTGGGGACTGATAGGAATTGTGGGTGGAGAGCCGATGCTGCCCAGGGACGTTCCTGGTTTGGGAGCGAGAGTGAATCTTTGAACAAGCTCTAGCTCATTGTTTCCTCCTTCACCGGAGAAGAGAGTGACAAAACATTTAAAGACATTCATTCCTGACAGGCATCCCATCATCGCATTACAATGGTCCAAATGTTCAATTTCAAGGGAGGCAGAAAATCACATATATGTTTGGTGTAGATTGGAAAGGTCTTAGTGTTAAGCTGTTTTTGGATAAATCATTGACATCTCTCTTATAACTTCCCCCCACTCTAAAGACCCATTCAGGTCTATAGAAGACCAAGGAACAAAGATGACTTGGTCCAAAAATGATTCTAGGATTCTCATTTCAGTTATCTAATGCTGTGTGTAACAAATTACCCCAAAATCGATTGGTTTAAAGCAACCATTTTGCTCATAATTCTGTGGATCAGGAATTTGGACAGGGCGCAGCAAGGATGGCTGTTCTCTGCTCCATGAAGTCTAGAGCCTTGCAGCTTGAATGGCTGGGTGATGGCTGGGATGGCTTGCCTGGGGTCCTATGTCTGGAGCCTTGGTTCCTGCCATCAGCTGGGTTCCTCAGTTCTCCTTCACATAGCCTCTTCATATGGCCAGCTCGGGCTTCTTCACAACACAGGTCTCAGGGTGCCTGCCTTCTAATATAGTGACTGGCTTTCCCCAGAGAGAAAGTGGTGCTGCCAAGTCTTTTAAAGGCAAGGCCTGGAACTGGCTTAGCATCACTTCAGCTGCATTCTATTGGCAAAAACAAGTCATGAGGCCAGCCTGGATTCAAGGGGACGTTACCTCTAGAGGGTGGAGGGGCATATGCATACGAGATTAGAAGAAATTATTGGTCACTATTCCAGTTACTATTTCTGCCTAGCTTATTACCCTAAAATGTAGCAGATAAAAAATCCATTTAATTTTGTTCGTCATTTTATGGGTCATGAATTCGAGAAGGGCTCCACTGAATAGTTCTCCACTGAAGGGTCTCTCACAAGATTTCAGACAGATGTCAGCTGGGGCTGCAGTAATTTGGGGTTTCCTCGGCTGGACATCCAAGATGGGGCTCTTGCTTGGCTGCTAATCAATGCTGGCTGTCATCTGGGAGCTCAGCTAGCACTGTCAGCTGGACAGCCTAGATGCGAACTCTCCACCATGGCGATCTCAGGGTAGGCAGCCTTCAGGCATGGCGGCTGCCTTTCCCCAGAGCAAATGTCCCAAGAGGGCCAGGCAGAAGCTGCATGGCCTTTTCTAACCTAGCCTAAAACTAATAGAGCATCACTTCCACCAGACTCTACAGATTGAAGCAGTTACAAGGCCACCCAGAGTCAAGGGGAGAGGTCATAGTGCCCACCTCTCAATGGCCTTGTTTTAGAACTGCCACAGTCACCATCTTTGGAGATTATTTTACCCACCTCTTATGTCACAGAAATCCACCAACTCACCTGAGATTCCGAAAGAAAGCAATGTTACATGTAGATAAACATGATGTAGATAAACACTGTAGGATTTGAATCAGAAATGAATCCTTTCAGAGCTCTAGCATTTGGATCTCAAAGTTCAAATTGCTGAGATGTGAGCTTAAAAATTAAAGTGACTTCCAACTCCCAGATCTTGGCCCAGTGGGCTTTTCTTTCTCTTAAGTACCCTGGCTGGAAGTGTGGCTTTTGCCAGGCTGCCTCCTTTTGAACCAGCTTTCCGCTGTGAAGTGTTTTCACAAATGAAAAACACATTTGGTCCGGTGAGAAGCAGTCTTGTCACTAAAACATCTAATTTGGTGGTGTCTGATGACAATGGCTCTAGACTCAGCCAGTCAAAACCTGCTAAGAAAAAGCCCTAAGTGTATCTGTCCTCCATGCCCCCAATCACCCCAACCTTACCCTCTAACACAGACAATGGAACCTCATGGCATCTTGCCCAGAAACATCGCTCAGAGCTGCTGGAAGATGAGCAAACCAGGAATCCAGAGTCTAGTGTCTTGAGGCATTTAGGGACTGGCATGAAACAGACACAGGGGAGATAACAGGGCTAAGAGGATGAGACTCTCAGGACCTTTTCCACCTTCCTACTAAAGACTCAAGCCTCTGCCCCTTACTCCAGAAAACAACCCGGCCCTCTTTAGAGGCATGGTCGTGCAGCATTTGGTTTTAGAATATTGCTTTAATTCCAGGACTAAGTTACTGGACTACACAGGATAACCCCTGTGCCTCATGTTTCATCAGGTGTGTGGAGTTCTATCTCATAAGAGGGGCAGAGACAGGACAGATGGACCATTTTGAGTGACAAGGCAGAACTGAAGTGATCAGGTAGTGTAAATTGCTAGACTGAAATGTGAAGGTACTTCCAGCCCAGTGGGATGGGGCAGAAGGATCTGGGTGGGGAAAAGGAAGTGCTACAGACTAAGCCAGGACTTCATTGAGATGCTTCAAGACTGAGCCCCTTGGTGGTGGGGTAAAGACCACTCCCTGATCATCCTTATGCAGATGTCAGATCTTCCAGCTGACCATCCCAAATTACCAAGTGGCTTGGGGGCTGGACACTGGAGCATGCCTTTTTCCGAGCCAGTACCAACGACATTCTGTTCATATTAAACATCTCACAGGGCTTTAAAGAGATGAAAGCCCCTGTGCCTTGCACAAAAGAAGCTGCCCATGACCTCCCTAGTGGGGTCTTCAGGAGCTTTGTTTAGATGAGATTGCTTGTCCTGGCACTTGAATATTCATAATCCTTTGTCTCTGGTGCGAATGCCCTTACGAGGTCGTTGATTTGCCCCCACATGGGCACACATCATTATGTTGTTCTTGCAAGTGGTGTCTATTTTCTTTATCTTCTGATTATTTCTTTTGCAGGGTGGTTTATGGGGAAGAAACACACTTTATTCTACCTATTTGTGTTTATGGACGGACAGACTCCACTAATACTCCCAAGCAGACGTCTCTTCAACTCACCTCAATCGTATTAACTAACCTAGGTTTAGTCATATGCTAACTATTAGTGTCCTTCAAGGAACAGGGAGATATCTGGCTTCCAGCTGAAAGTTACCCTTGCTGGACGTGCCATTGGTGATAGGGCTTGGGATGCGGGTGGGGGGGAGGTCTTATCTTTGCAGAGAACTTTCCTGGCAATATTAATGCGGCAGGAAAGCTGCGACAGTCAGGATGGACAAAAGCACCATGCTGGATAACTCAAGACAGACACTGACCCTTTTCCCAAAAGAGGGTTTTATTGCTTACTGCGGGTATGTGGACAAAGCAAATGTTGTGTGTACACAATAGAGGAGTGTGTGTGTGTGTGTGTGTGTTTGAATGTGCTGAGTTAAGGGAGTTTGAAAAGACAGGAGTTTAGGATTGGCAGATGTGTCCAGTGAAAATGTGCTTTCCCCCTCCTTTTAAGAGGCTGATTGATAGGAGTGTTGAGAGATCATGTGATATAATAGAAGAGCACTGTCTAAAAAGGCAGACCCACCTGGTTTGCTGTCCTGGCTCTCCTAGTTTTTTATCCAGGCTCCACCACTTACCAGCTGTGTGACCTCCTCACAGGTTACCTAGCCTCTCTGAACCTCCATTTCTTCGTTTGTAAAATGGAAATAACAGTACCAACACTTCCTGGGGTGGTTGTGAAGATGGAATAAGATAATGATGTAAAGCCTTTAGCATGCGGCTTGGCACAGAGTAGGCGCTAATTCCATGGGAATGGCTATTATTGGATGTAAACTATATGAGGACCCTTTACCTTCTTCCCCTCCAATTTTCCTCTAAACCCACCCAAGTCTCCACCCACTTTGAATTCCGGTCATTTGAGGAGAAATTCCTTCTTTCTCAGGGTACTGATATTAATTAATGGTCTAACCTTGGGTTGGATAATCACATTGTGTCATCAAGCTCCATATTATTAGATATTATTTACAAGAAAAACAGGTCTGGAGTTTCTCCCAGACAGAGGACGGAGGCTGCAAATTGAGTTTAGAGGGTTGCCGACCTTTAGACCCGGACTGGCGGCAGGGGCAGCCCACTCTTCTGGTCTTGAAAGCCACAGCAGGCTCTTGTAATTGAGTTACCTCCTGGAATTCAGGAGGACTAATCCATCTATATAATTTCTTCGCCTGGTTTAATGCCATTAATGAAACCCAATTAAGGAGCGGGTGAGGTTGGGTAGGACCAGGGGAAACGGATTTTCTGCATGGGAGTCGCTGGGGCGTGTACACCGCCAGGCTGGAGCCTATGGTCTGATTAATGGACGGCTCCGAGGACCAAGTCCTGCTAGCGGCCACCTCAGTCCCTCAAAAGAGCGCCCAGCTTCCGGGTATCAGCGCGCCCAGAAAGGGCCATCGGAAAGGGTTTCCCAGGACGCCCCAGGGCTACCCTGTGCCCCCTTCCATTTCTTTGGCTCTTTCTCCTTCCCCATTCGCCCCCTTTTGTACAATTTCTGAGCAGTCTTCCTTCTAGTTCAAATCTTTCGGGACCTTCCCTGTGTTTGGTCACTAGCGTGCCCCAGGCGACATGTCGATCCCACTTATCCCTCTCCAGCACTCGCCCTCAGTCCCGCCTCACTCGGCTTGCCTGGGGTTGGCCATCCTGGGTGGTGGGCACTCTTTTCACCCAGTTTGCCAACCAGAGCGACCAGCCCTAGGAGGAGGGGCCTGCGTGTGGGAGTGGGGGTGGGAGGTGGCAGCCGCCACGGTCAGTTTCACTCTCTGCCCTAGTGACACCCAGATCCCAGCGCGCCCTTCTCACGGAGAGCCGGGCTATTTCAACTTGGGCAGCGGGCCAGAGGCGAGGAGTCGCCGACTCCCGGACTGAGATTCCACCGCTCGGTGCAGGTAGTTGCCAACAGCGGAGTCCCCAAAGTGTAGGTGGCGACCAGCGCGGGCCCAGGCAGCGCTGCGGAGAAGGCAGGCTCTGGGATCAGAGGGGCTAGTAGGCTAACAGGGGCGGGGGGGCGCCGGGCTTCGATCTCGGCGGCCAACAGTGCGAGCCCGCTTTGGCGGGGCCGGCGGGCCCTGCCTGTCCTGGAGGGGCCGGGGGACGCCCGGCCGACACGCTTGCCCACTCTCCGCGGGGCTCGCCCGGGTTTTGCCAATCGGCGGCAGACGTCGGCGCGCCCCTGTCGAGCTCTCCTTTTACTACAGCTGGCAGGCGGCTTTGTGCGGGCCCCGCCCTCGCCGGCCCCCGCCCCCCGCGTGCCCACACCTTGCCGTTTATATAGAATGCGCCGCGGTGTTGATTCGCGGCTCTCTGGGACCGGAGAGTTCTTGGGAAGGAGAGCGAGAGCAAGGGAGCCGGCGAGCTCCGAGGGGGTGTGGGTGTAGGGAGAAAGAGAGCGAGAGCAGGTAAGGGCCATCGGTTCCCGCTCCTCCGCCTGCGAGCAACTCGCCCCCCGCCCTTTGGCAAAATAATAGGAACCTAAAAATTGATTAAACAGAAAGAAAGAGGCGACCCTCCCCTCTCGGTTCTCCGCGGGCGACAAGCTGCGCGGCTCTGCGGTGTAACAGGCTCACACGTTGTTCATCACATGTTCAAACATTTCCCTTTTGGAGAGGCTCGTTATTTTTAAGTGAATATTTTCGTCTTTGTTTTGATTTTTTTTAGACCTTCCCCGGGGTTTTATTTTGATTGAGTTGGCGGCCCGCAGCGGATTGGGAGAGGCGGGGGAAAACAGCCCGCCGGCGAGCGGGCAGCCCACCCAGGCAACTCCCCGCGCGGCCCGCGCCGGCTCGGCGAGCGGCCCGTGCGGAGCCCAGGGAGGCCGGCGGCGGAGCCGGGGAGTCCGGGCCGCACCTCTCGGCGGCCCCGGGGGTTGCGAGCGCGGCTTTCTGCGGGCGGGCGGGCGGGCGAGCGCGCGGGCAGCGGCGGCGGGCGCGGAGGGAGCGCCGCGCCGCGCCGCTTTGTCTCTTCACTTCTTGAGCAAAGAGAGCGGCTCCTCCCGCGGCCGGCCGCTCGGGCTCGCGGCGGCGACGGCAGCGGCGGCGGCGGCTCCTCCTTCAGCCCTCTCCTTTCCTCCCCACTCTCTCGTAGGCAGCGGCGGCGGCGGCAGCGGTGGGGAAAAGCGGATTCCGCCCCAAGCCACACCGAGGGGAGCTCGCGGTCGCGACTTGCCGCCTTAAGCACTCTCCCAAGTCCGGCCCGCTCCGCGAGGACTTCCGTCTCCTGGGCGAACCCTGTCAAGCAAGCTGGGATCTATGAGTGGAAAGGTGACCAAGCCCAAAGAGGAGAAAGATGCTTCTAAGGGTAAGCCCGCCCGCCGAGTCCGCCTGTTTCCCCTCCCTTGGTTTCCCTCGCCCCCTCGCGTGCGCGCCGCCCTCCGGCGGCTCCCTTCTTCCTTCCCGGAGCCTAAGCTGCCCGTGACCTCTGCGACCCTGGGCGAGAAAGGGGGGGCCGGGGCCGGGGCCGCTGGAGGGTCTGGGTTTGCACCACTTTCCCTCCTTCCTCGTGGAATTGTCGCCCCGTGAGTGCCTCTAGCCTCTTCCACTCCCTGTCTGGACGCACCGTGGTGGCGCTGCGGGCAGCCGAAGCTGCTGCAGCCTGGAGCGCCGGGAACAGCGCTGCGTGCTACTGGCCGTCCGCCTGTCTGTGCGAGTGCATGTGTGTGCGTGTGCGCGAGTGTGCATATGTGTGCTGCGCGGGTGCAACATGGTGACATACTCAGGAATCTGCCCCACTCTCAGAACCCAAGCTAGAATCCACCTTCAACCCCCTCTCCCCTCCCCCAATGCAAACAAAGAGCCTGGCCGAGAAGCAAAACCCCTCCCCCCACGCTCCTTTCCCCCTCACACCCCCTGCTCCCCACCTCTCTACCCCCCCCTCCCCAGAAGGCAGGAGCTTGCAACCTTCGACACGCCGCGTGCAAAAGTGAGCAATCCCGGTGCCCCGGCGCCGCCCGCGCTACGCCTCGGCAGCGCAGCCTCGCCAAGCCCCGGGAGAACAAAGGCTGTTGTCCTCTTGCCACTAGTGCCCAGCGGGAGCGGGCTTCCGCGGGAGGGGACAGTCCCCTCCCTCCGCTCTCCGGGGTTCAGCCACCTCGGCCGGGGCGCCCGGGTGCGGGTCCCCCAGAGTGCGTGTCTCGGCCTGGGGCCTCCCACCGGCGGGTTGCGACTGCGCTGCGGAGCTAGCTGGGGAGAACTTAGGAGAAGGAAGGAGTGTCCCCCTTGGCCCACGCCAGTCCTAGCCATTGCCTTGCTGAGGACCCGGTTTAGCTCCGGAATGTAACCTGGAGACAGCATTCTTGGAGCCCCGGGCGCAGAGAGAGGCACAGAGAGGGGGTGTGGTAGAGCAGTGGGGAAAGGGCAGGTGCCTTAGGAGCAGGTGTCCGGAATGGCTACGGAGCAGAGGCTGGATTGGGCTGGACCAGCCCGAGGGCCCCAAGCACACTGAACCGCAGCGACCCATGCCAAGTCCAGGCTGCAGAAGTGGTGCTGCAGTTGGGGGGAGCCCCAGCTTTCGTTCATGGGGCCCCAATTCCTCCCTGAGCCCTGAGGCCCCCTTCCCTCCCACTCGTCTCCCTATTCTTTTTTCTCGTCTCCTCCTTCTCGCCTCTCCCCATCTCTCAGAGCTTTCTCTCTCGAGAGATTCTAGGGCAGCACCAGCCCTCCCCCGCGGAAAGTTGTCAAAGTCTTCAGCTCAGGGCCTTTATCCTTGTTTCTAAATGGAGATGTTTCCCTTCTAACTAGGCAAAGTGTTGACGAAAGGCTCTGGAAGTTTGTGGGGGTTGGGGGGTGGTTCAGATCTGTTGTCCTAACGGTCAGTGTTGCCACCATCCTGGCTCAAGGCTAGAGTTCAACCCCTTCGGACCCACTCACACCCGCTGGCTGTTTGAGGCGCACAGATTAACTGCAACAGTCACTTGGAAAGTAGAACTCCTGCTACACATTTCCAGAGCTTTCCTAATTGTAGTGCCTCTTAAACAGGCATTCACATGGTAAGAGAAAATGACTTCAGTGTCATTAAAAGGTTCTGTTTTCCATTGAGTGCCCTGAAAGGTAAATGCAATTGAAGATTGTAGCACCAAATTGATCTAGGCAAGTGATTTACCTTCTGAATCGGGGAGTATTTCAAGTTTGTTTCTGAAACTTTGGTTCCTGATTTCCATCAGGTGGTTACCTAAGGTTTATTTCAGGCTACCTTTGGGAGGACCCTGAAACCAAATTCACTCACAGAAAACGAGTTGCTCTTTTAGGAATATAGTTTGCAATTGTCCAGAATAGAGTAACAAGTCTGGAAACATTAGGACAGGTTACTGTAACTCAATAATGAAAATTTTTACTAGGTGTATGTCATAACATTTTCTTATGTTGATTCACTTACCACTTTTGAAACCGACTACCTCTCTGTAGGAATTGTGTAATTAGCATTTGGAATTATGGTTGTAATTAGAATAAATTAAAGTAATTTTATAAGGCAACTTGTAAAATGGGAGTTTACTTTCCTGAGGAGATGGGAATCTTGTGGCTGCTAAGAGTGGGAGTGCCGTTTCTGTTGGTTGTTGAATTTAGAGCATTTTCAAAATAGTGAATGCCTAATAGTCCTTAGTATTTTCTCCTTTCAAGTATATTAAAAATCTTATGTGATTAAATTTTAAAGACTACTTTTTATGTTAGAGATGAAAGATACCAGGTCTATTTATCTTTTTAACCAATAAAGTTTATTTACCATATTAATTAAGCTTAGTTATTTACAAATTTCCTATACATAGGTCATTTTTGAAATTTTTTCAGCTGAGGGACTCATGAGCACACTCCTTGCAACATAACAAGATTAGGATTGAACCTTTAATAGATACTTTGAATATACGCACGTTTAAATTTGAACAATGGTGTGACAAATGATTGAATCAAGTCAAATAATTTAGTAACAGTTTGAATGAATTTCACAATCTGTTTTCAGAGCCTACTGCTCGTTTAAATTCAGCCTCCCACCCCATCATTTGGGGTTCATGCCCACAGCCTATCATAACTACATAGAAGATTATCATAGAATATGGTGTTTCTAGAGTTTTTAAAGCATAGGTAGTAGGTAATCAGTAAGTTAAATTGTGCTGCTTAATGAAATATGGCTTTCAGAGCATGTAAATGGCTGATTGTCTTTTTAAATGACGTTTTCTTCAACTCATTGAGGTTAAGGCCAGTGATGGACAATGATCTTTTCAATAACCTTTTCAATAATGTAGCGAGACAAGATAGTCTGTCCTCTTTGGGAAGAGGGAGGGGATTTTGATTCTGTATGAAGCTATTAAAGTGGCCTCTTGTGCAGCAAATCACCTTTTGTGTATTTATTTGGGCTTTGCGTAAACTTTTCAATTGGCAGATGTGTATATAGTATGGGGCACTCAGCTCCTGACCAGGAAGACCTATTTCCATTTCAGGGAAGAAGAAAGCATACATTTGTTTGTTCAAGCAGACACTTGCTTAGTTTTGACTCACTCTTATCTACCTTGTCACATAAGATATTTTCAGCAGTTCTCTGTTGGAAAAGCACTCAGTCAAGGCTGTGCCTGGTTTACTGCAACTATGTTCCTGTGGCTTTTGGAAAACCTGTAGCCTGCTACAGATAAAACCAAATCATTTCTGGATTGAGTAAAAGTGCTAGCCAGTTCTCGATTTCAAAACTCATTTGGTTTGTGGCTACCTGTTTGGAGATGGGTATGTTTTTTCAACCATCCTTTCTCCTTGTGCTTAGCTAGAGAGCGGTCACATCCAGGCCAGGTTCAAGGCCATGTTGGCTGTGGGTTCTCTTGGTGATACGGCCAGCACTAGCGTCAGGCTGGGCTTATCCTGGCTGCTGGGCGATGGAGGGCAATTCCTCGCGTAGTCCAGGAAGCCAGCCACTTGCACGGCTGGTGCTCTAACGGACTGCAGTGCGCACATGCATTTATGGGCACAGCTCATTTTCTGCTCCCTTCCTGGCCTTTTCCAATAGCCTCTCTAACTATACCTAAGAGGGACAGGGCATTGTGGTCAGCCAGCATATCAAGTCTTGAACCTTGAATGCCATTCCAAAAGATCATCTTGGTCTTGCTGGATTACTGTAATAGCTTCTGGCAAGTGTCTTTCTCAGGCTTGGGCCAGGCAAAGCAGGTGTTTAGAGGTATTTTACCCACAAGAAATCATGATGTTGATGACCTCTTATTAAAAACTAACAATCATAATCTACCTATTACTCATGTAGGGACTTGTTTTTTCACCTTATGAATAAATCATCATGGACCAGTGGTTTTATGGAGGGTCATAAGCCCCATATTGTCTTCTGTGCTGAAGATGGTGATCATAGCCTCGACGGGGTGTGCCCAGGGAGAGCTCTAATCAGAAATGTTAGTCTGTTCTTGGGGATAGGTGCAGAAAATGAGTGGACAGTGCCCCCACATCCTCTTCATATTATTTCTAGTGGAGTGCAGCTTCTTTATTGGCAGAGGCTGAAGCTAGAAGGAGGAGCAAGTTGGGACATGGGTTATGGGTACTGTATCTTCTCCCTTACTTAGTATTGCTTCCCCTAAGTCTCTTTCCAGTACGGTTCAAATCGTTAAAAGGGGTTAGGATGCATCCTTGGGCTGGAGATGTGGGTAATGTTGGAGTGGGAATGGATGTTGGGTTGTGGCGAGAAAGTGAGCTTTGGGGTGAAGGAAGGGGTTGAGGTCCATGCCTAGGGCAGGGAAATGTATGGTGGCCTTGAGAACAGGCTTGGGACTGGCGAGAGAATTGGAATCAGGGTTTGGGTGCTAAGCTGGAGGGCTCATTTGTGAGGCAGTGAGTAAGGAGATGAAACTGTTAACATTCCAGGTCTCTTTGCAGCTGTGCTGTTTTATGTTCAAATCAACTCCTCATTCTGGGAATTACAATCAACACAGAACAACCAGAATGTGTTGCAGCTCTTCAAATATATCCAATAAAAAGGCTTTCTAGTGTCTGCTTCATTATGGCATATATTTTTGGAGTTGAGAAATTTGAAAGAAATAGAAAATAATTGCTGAGATTAAACAATTCAAGGAGAAAAACAATGAATTGAAGTACAGCAGGTGGAGGGGATCCTACATGTCTATTACCTTGCTAAGCTTAACATGATCTTTGAAATGTGAAGGTTAGGCACATAGTATGTTTTTAGCAATTAGTAGAGAAGACAAATGTCTGCATAAATCATTGTCTGCAGTCCCCAATTTACGTTTCCCTACCCAGAAGACACATTAGCACCAGGATTTCTCAGCACAGGCTGAGGAGTGGATTTCAAGCTCATTGTCCTGTGTGACGTGGTTCATCTTAGTCCTCACTAGTTCTCTCCAACTCAAACAGTAGCTTATCTATTTGTGATATACCAGTTCTACAAACTCACTTGAATCAGATTTCTGACATTTTTAAATGTGGCATTGTATCACTTTGGTAAATGCCATATCTTGATGAAACATTTCTTAGGTGTGTGGATTTCAGGGTAAATGTACTAATTTCCTAAAGAAAGTGAAATAGTATATAGTAATCATTATGACCACTACTCCAGCCTGCAGATCTAATTTCTCCTTGAATTGGATGGCCACTTATTTTTCTCTAAAGCAGTGTTTTCTGGGGTATTAGCCCTGAAAATGGGGGGTTTATATTAGACTAGTGATAAGTTCTTGATTCTAGGGGCATGATGGAAGTATGAAGGACTGTTTTATTAAGGATCTGGGTTTGTAATACACGTTAAGCTTAAATGACAATTACTGTATGTTGAGTTTAATGTAAAGCAGTCCTCATGCCCTACTTATGCCTCTGCACCTTGAAATTACTTTTAACATTGATTTCCAAATGGAAATGGCATTAGTGTCACTGGCTAATGACCTTCCCCACAGGCAAAGGGCAGAGGGTAGTAGATGTCCTTGCTGGTTCTTTTTAACTCTGGCAGCACCCTTGGCCTCTGTTGGTGTAAGGTTTGGGCTGACAGTCTAGGGGTGCAATAGGGCTGGGCTGAGCTGGGTCACTTGCTTGGTCTACCTGCTGTCAGCCTTCTGCAGAGACCTCAGATTTGGTTTGGACAATCACTGTTTGGTCCAAAGGAATTCTCAGGTGTACATGTCTGTTCTTCTTTCTGGACCCTATCAGTAGGGTCTGGGAAGAAAGATAAAAATTGGTGACGGGCAGATGTGGCTGAAGGCCAAAGTAGAAAAGAGTTAATTAAAAAAAAATAGTATGAACCCAGTTTCCTTTTTTGTAATTGAAGATTATACATGGTAACATGCACAAATCTTACATATGCATCTGAATGAATTTTGAGACATGTTTACACCCATGTAATCAGCACCAAAATCAAGATATAGGATATTTTCATCACCCCAGAAAATTCTCTCATGTTCCTTTTTTGTCATTCCTCCTTCAAAGGCAACTACTATCTTGATTTCTGTCAACTTATTTTAGTTTTGCATGTTATTGAATTTAATATAAATGGAATCATGCAGAATGCACTCTTTGTTTCTCACACCTAGCCATCTCTTTTCAGCACGCTTCCTTTTCCAGTTGACACCACTTCTCCTTGTCTTCTCCTCTGGTTTCTTGGAAGACCCCCACCCTGCCCCACACTAGGGCACTCAACAGGGTCTTATACTTGGCAGGCCCATTTGTTGAATGATCTAGGCAAGGTACGGGATTCCTTTAAGCAGGAGTATGTTTTATTCATCATTTAATAACAATAACGATAATGATCATAGTTATTACTGTTATCATTATTATAGTAGCTTCTAAACTATTGAGCACTTACTATTTACTAGGCATACATTATTTTTACATATATTTCATTTAATCTTCATGACAGCCGAATGAAGTAGCAATTAATATTTACAGACATTAGAGATGAGAAAATTGAGAGATGAGAAGCTTAGAGAGTTTATATAGCTCATGTGAGTCACATAGCTAGTGGGTTGCAAATTACTAGCACAGTGCTTGGCATTGTAGTAGTCAATAAATGATTGTGGAATGCATGTACCATGCACTTATCAACTCGTTGGTCCTGTGCTATGTTCATTTCCAGTTTGTTGTCATATCAGAAAGCTGTGTGTTAGAGAAAGGCTGTCAGTGACTCATTGTGGCTTAATCTGATAGATGCCTAGGGATATTTACATTTTAATTAAAGGTTGTTAGAGGCAGAGGTTTAACCCAAAGGAATTAATGTCAATGTTTGGCTGTCTGACACCTAGATAGGTTGAGGAAGTAATTTTGGTTGGGGTCCTAAAAATAATAGTTTTTCTGAGCACTGACTATTTGTTAGGGATTTGACATGAAATATTTCATGAAATCTTCATAACAATCTATGGAGGATAGATATACATACTATATGTATTATTATTCTCATTTGACAGATGGAAAAACTGAGTCTCAGAGATTGAGGCCAGCTGGAGGTCACTCAGCTAGCAAGATGGTGGAGCAAGGGTTTGAGCCAGGTTTGACAGACTTCAAATCCACCTCTTAACCACTATGTTATACTGCCTCCCTAGGCAACACAGTTGATTCTTTTCTAATCTAGGTTGGTACAAATACATAGTACTTCCCATTTGCCAACATGGACATGATTAGGAAGAGTGTGCCTATACCTGCATGATTGCTCCATGGCTATGGTCTTTGTGCAGCCCAACAGATCTCTGAACTTTTCTTGAGTGTGTAGGGGAGGAAGACAATTCCTCTACCCTCTCTAGGTCATTCTGGCTGGCCTAATAATTAAATTGACATGAGACAGAATAACAGGAGAAAATCCAACAAAGCTTTATGACATGTATACATGGGAGAAACCCAGGAAAACTGAGCAACTCACCAGAATGGCTGAGGCTGCCACATAAGTACCATTTTTAGCTAAAGACAAAGGAGGGTGTTGGGAGTAGTGGTTTGGGACTTCAAGGGGGAGGAAGGCAATTTACATGGAGATGGAAATGCAAATGAGCCAAGTAGAGACAATGTGACCTGAGAGACACATTTTACATTACATTACGGTTATCTTATGGTATTAGCTCCTTCCTGGAACAGGCCCTTCTATTTTAAATTCTTTTAGGCAATCAGAGGGAGGTCAAAGTTCCCCCCCACCAGACTTTTGTTCTTAAAAATAATCAAGCCAAAGAGACACATTTTGGGGTGGCCAATTCCGATCCCCCACAAATGGCTTTTCCATACCAGGCACTGTGCTGGGCCTGGGTGTACAGAGATGAAAGAAACCCAGTCCTAGCTTAAGGCAGCCCTTTCCTTCCTCTTTGGCCTTGGACATCCTGCCATTTTACTTTCTAATGTGCATCTCCCCTCACTTGGCCATGATTATGACTTTCAAGATTTAAGCATTTGTCACTTTGAAAATAATGGTACTTTTTTCCAGAACTGTGTTTGGGAGCTTGTTTCACCTGTGTTCTGAAGATTAAACTTCCTCTTAATTCACTGCTGGGTAAAACTCTCAATTGTTTATTTTTTCCCCCATTACATGGCATATGCTTTCAGTCTGTCTCTCATCAGAATCGTATGTCTCATTTCCCTTCTCTTTCTCTCTCAACTCCACCCCGTTCTCCCTCCCTGCCTCCGTCTCTCCTTTTCTCCCCCCCTCTTTTCCTTGCCAACAGATGTCAGTGGTTTCCATTAACCAAATGGGTTTCCTTAGGGTATGCTGGGCTCAATGGAGGATTCTCATTTCTGGATTTTCTCCCTTGATAGCTATATTAACTTCAGTGAAAGAAATCCCCCCCCCTTAAAGTGTAGCCCCACTGAAGAAGCTTTTCACTAATTATGTAACTCATTTTACATGGAAAAATAAAAAAGTGTGAGCTTTATTTTTTATACTATTTATGCTGTCTTCAGTTAGATAATATTTCCAAAAATATATCTTGTTAACAGAGACACACGCCTTGAAGGAGCATATTAATTATAGTTCTCAAAGTTAGGAATCCTGTAGTGTTTCTTTGGGCTGCAGACCCTATGTTTAACAGCTGTAATTAACAGTGACAGGTCTCTTGCACGGTTATAGGTAAGTTGAATAACAAACGTGGAACCTAGGTCTCAAAAATCCCTCCAAATTATGTAGATAGCATTTCTATTGCTCTTGAACTAGGCTTAGTAAACAGATCGAGTTCTTAAAATATTTATCTTGCTGTTAAAAGTAGAAATAAACAACCTAAAGAAGGCGGGCTGAGTGCAGTTCTTGCATATGCCTGTGGATATTTTAAGGGTTCTTTCAACCATGACTTTGAAAGTGTTGTGAACTGACCTGCTCATTTTGCCTTTGATTCTCTATGTGTATGCGTGCCTCTCCCCTTGAGGGGTTTATTGAACATTAAGACTTCCAAGAGCTCTTGGATTTGTGCGTGGTTTTTGGAGCTCGGGGACCAATGCGAACCATTCTCCTGGAAACAGGGCCAGGCGCTTCCTCGATGCTCTCGGTCCAGGGAACATTTGTTTTCCGACTAGCTGGGACCCAGACGGTAGCGCTGAACGGTCTGGTTAACCAGCGTCCCTCAGTCGCCGTGGATCTGGCAGGCGGGTTTATTACAAAGCTCAGTGTGCTCATTAGCCTCGTGATGTGGCGGCTGCCTAAAAAAGAAACACGGAAAAGTTGTGTCACCGAAGATGAAACTTGGCGAAGAGCCGCTTGGCGCCGGGCATGACAAAGCTCCTTCCAGGCGCCGGCGGCGACGGCGGGCAGCAGAGGGCTTTGCCCACTTGCCCTGGGTGCCCACGACCCGGCCCGCTCGCGTGGGGACGCTGCAAAGTGAGCCGCGGCCGCGGGCTGGGCGCCGGAGCCGGCGGTGCGGCGGCGGCAGGCGGGGGAAGGGTTCGGGCGCTCCAGTGCAGCCCGTGGCCTCGCGGTCTAGACCGCGGGCGCTCTGCAGCTGGTGGGATGCAGTCTTAAGATGGTGGCGGCCGGGCGGGGCCGAAGGAAGCGTCCCCCCTCCCCCTCAGCCATCAAGACTTCGTGGTTCAGCATACACCTGACCCACCCACTGGGCGTTGCAAAGGCAGACGGAGAAGGCCGATTCCAGTCAAAGCCTTGAAGTCAGTGCTTGGCCAACGTTTGCCTTCTCTGTCTTCTGGTCAATGCTAATTCGGTTTTAGCTGTTCAAAACCTAGGATGCATCTTGAGCAGAACGCTCAGGGCCGTTTTGAATTTATTTGTGTGCTTTTATATTGCTTATGTTTCACTGCATCGATTTTTTTTTTTCAGATTACAAAATAATGTATGTTTACCGGGGGCAATTTGGAAAATCATAAAAGCGTAGAGAAGAAAATATCACCCAAGGGTTGCACTCCCAGGTCAACTTTTTGAGATTTTCCTTCCATTCTTTTTTCTCTGAATTTTATAATACATACATATACATGAGTAATTATCTTTAAGTGTATGTGTAGGATCTTGCAGTATATACTATAAGCTACTCTTTTTTCTCAACAACGTTAGAATGTTTTTCTGTCATTAAATAATCTTCCACACCATCATTTTTAGTGTGTGCACTGGGTGTGGACTTGGGGGTGACAAAGGAGAGCTGGTGATTTTGTGCCCGTGGGTGTGAAAGGTTTTTCTGTACTGCCTTGAGATCCTTTTCACTGGGCTCCACAAACATTATTATTTTATAAATGTACATAGATGAATATGTGCATATATAAAGATATACATATATGCATGTATAAATCTGTAAATATAAAATTAAATGCATGTAGACAAATATGCATATGTCTAAATAAATACACAAGCAAATATGCTTAGAATAAATCCTGAAAAAATATACACCAAAAGGAAACTATGTGTGGTTGGCTTATAGAATATTTATAGTTTTTCTTTTATTTGTATCTTCTATTTTCTCTACAGTGACATATATAATGATATAATAAAAAATAATTTAAACAAAATATTGCTCATGGATTATCTTCAAACTGACTTTTATGCTCCAGCTCCTGCCGTTCCTTGATCTGGAATGCTCTACCTATTATTTCTACTTTTTGTTTTTTTTGGTGAGGAAGATGGTCCCTGAGCTAACATCTGTGCCAATCCTCCTCCATTTTGCATGTGGGATGCCACCACAGCATGGCTTGACGAGCAGTGTGCACGTCTGTACCCGGGATCCAAACCGGCAAACTCTAGGCCGCCAAAGAAGAACACATGAACTGAATCACTACCCTGCCAGGCTGGCCCTGTTATTTCTACATTTTATGATCCTTCGTCTCAAGCTTAACCCATATCCTTAAAGAAGCCTCTCTTCCACCCTCCCCACAGGAACCGCTTGCTCCCTGCACTGGGCTTCTGGGTTACCCATCTGATGACGTCCATGGGCTACTTTGGGTAAATCCCATGAATAGCTTTTCACCTGCTTATTTTTTATCTCCCCCACACTACATTGTAACCTCCTCAAGGGCCATTTTCACAAAACAGGTGCTCAATAAATGTGTTACTTAATGACAATGCTCCGCATCCTTCCTAGGTTTCTTTAAATGCTTCTGTACCTTTGAAACTCCAGACCATACCAAAAGCCCTTAGAATGACAACAACATTCCATCAGGATTTAGTATTGCTAATTTAATTTGGGGTACAATTTCTACTTTACAGTGGTCCATCTTCCATGTAAAAGTGGCTACATGGTTAAAAGCGTGGATTTTAGAGACTTGGGTTCACATCTCAGTTCCTTGACTTATTCGCCGTGTGATCTTGGGCAAATAACCTTTCTAAGTGTCTCCAAAATGGAGATAGTTACCTTTATCTTACATCCTTATTTTAAAGATTGACTTATTTGCTGTGTGATCTTGGGCAGATAACCTTTCTAAGCGTCTCCAAAATGGAGATAGTTACATTTATCTTACATCCTTATTTTAAAGATGAAATGAGATAATGTATGGAAAACATCAAAGACAGTGCCAGCTACAAAGATTTTTGTCAGTGGTGATATTGATAACATTACTAAAATAGTAGTGATTTTCATATTGATTATTCAAGTTAGAGGGTTCTTGTTAGCAGACTTGTTGGCCATAGAAACAAATCTATGGATTCACACATCTGACGGTCATACTCCCAATTTAATGGATTTTAGTTATGCTAATTCATGTATTAATTAATTTATCCATTAATTCACTCAATAATATATTTATTGAACCTTCTACGTGAGAGCTACTGCTGTAGACACTGAGGATACAGCAGGGAGCAGAACAGATAACCATCCCTGCCTTCACGGAGCCAATATTTTGCAAGTTTGCTTCGAGGAACCAGACTTTCAGTGCACAAAGCACTCTGCTCAATGTTGGTGGTATGTCATGCAGTGAGTGACCTCTTGCCCATCATGGCCATCAGGGCCCTGGCCAGGCTAAACTACCAAGGAGGCAGCCTGGATAGCATCGAACATGCGTTATTCATCTTCAGTCCAGGGACCACTAGAGCTGAGGTTCCTGAACCTGCTTTGGCATCAGCATCACCTCCCACCACCTACATCCACCACCAAGAGAATCTGACTCAGTAGATCTGGGTGTGAGGCTTAGGAACACAAGTTTTTGTATAAATCTCCTTAAGTGATTCTAATGCACAGCCCGTTTAGGGACTTAATGCACTTGAGCAGTGTTTCTCATGCTTGCTTGAATTTAAGAATCACCTGTAGCGTTTGTTAAACAAAATAGGCTACCCCCTCCCTCTGACCAGCTGATTTCAGAATTTTAGGAAGAGAGTTTGGTAATCTGAATTGTAAACAAGTGTCTGGGTGATTCGTATCATCAGGCAAGTTGGAGAAACATTGTCCTAGAGACATCAAATGACCCCTAGAAATTATATGTAAGTGCGCATTTTTCTGGTGCATGGGGTTCATAGCTTTCAACAGATTCTCAAAGGGTTCAATGACTCCAAAAATGTTAAGTGAGGTGGAGCCCTGAGGTCTATGTCCAGCGTTGTCAATGAACTGTGTGCTTTGGGTCCTCAGTTGTCTTATGGGTTGAATTAAATAACCTCTGAAATCCCCCCAGCTCTACTCATTTTCCACATGCAAATGTTCTGTCTGGAAGCCTTCTTTCTCTCTTTTTACTCCTCTTTTCTCTTATTGATAGTCTCACCTCCATCATTCCTCTTGTTGCCTTGTCTTTAGGAGAAAATGGGGAAGGAATAAAATTTCAGAGCCTCGGTTCTTCCAGAGAGGGCACGGCTGTGAGGCAGCTTTGGGGATACCATCTACAGCTGGCAATCCCAGCACAGCTGTTAGAATGGTAGAGATCAACGCACAGATATTTTGACCCTTCTGATGGCTTGAACCTTAATGGATCTTACTGTGGTAGGATAAGGGGGTGGGGGTGGGACTTCTTTTATGACATCTCTTTGTCAGTCCAGAACAGGTGGGCAAGGGAATTCCCCTTCTTGGACACCACTTTCCTGCCTGTATCTGGCAGGAGGTGGGGGGTTGGAGTGTGAGGGTTGGGCCAGGCCCAGGTGCACCCCTACCTCTTCTCATCCTTCAGGCACCAAGAAGTGTCCCTGTAATTGGTGCCTGACCAATCAAGTGCATTGACCTATTACTGCTAGTTACTTTGAGTTATAAATGGTTTTTATTTCCCCTGTGGAATGGGGCGTTCAGACTATAGAATGACCTGATTTGTATCACAAGAGCCTTTGGGACTTTGACAGATTTCACCATTTAAAAAACACAAAGCTTTCTCCCTCCACCCCACCGGACATAAAAGCAACCTTTGAATTTATGGAACAAAGAGCATGTCTTTAAAGGGCAGTGTGCACAGAAAGGGAGGAAAGGGAAGTAAGACAGTTCATCCTCTTTTCTGAGGCCATTGTCTCCAGACAAGTGACAAAACTGAATACCTTGAAAAATCTTGTATTGATTTTTACTGCAGAAGCATCTCTCTAGGATCTGAAAAACCCAGTAGAAGATAATAAACTTGTTCCCCTGCCTTTGAGCCAGAAGTTGAATTGCTTAGTTTACATGGCTGGAAGAAATGAGAGTAGTTGCTCTACTGAGTGTGAGATTTTGGCTAGGGTGCCTCTGTCTCGACCATATTGTATATAGGTGAGACTCCATTTATGAAAGCCTTACATATACAGATTTGGACTCAAATGGTGAATGGAGAGGTAGTTACAATATTGAAGGAATTATTGTTTTATGAAAAGTTTTTCTTTTAATAGAATCATCTCTAGTGTATCTGAATGTTTCTTTAGGGATCAAGGATTACTTGATTTTAAAAAAGAAATAAAAGCCAAGCCTAGAGGCCTCTTGTTGAAGCATTTGGGTTTCCTGCAATTCTAATTATAAGCTATTGCTCAGAGTGGTTGTTTTCTCCTCTCAGGTTCTTTTTTAAAAATTCTATTTTTTTATTGTGATAAAGTATACAACATAAAATTTATCGTTTTAATGATTTTTAAGTGTACAGTTCTGTGGCATTATGTCCATTCACATTGTTCTGCAGCTGTCACCACCATGCTTCCCAGGTTCTTAGTCACAAGCTATAATGACTGGAAGGGACTATAATAACCATTTGATCCAACCTTCCCATTACAGAGAAGAGGGAATCAGGCTCACAGAGAGGCAGTGACCTACCCGAGGTCGTAGAGCAAGTTAGTGGCAGGGGCCTAGCCCAGTGCATCTCCACGCGACCACACTGATATGTTCAGGCAGATGGCCTTCTTTCCTGGTAGCAGAATCAAGGAGTGGCATAAACATTTAGGATGCTTCTCTGATTTTTTTTTTATCAAGTAAGCAATCAATCATTATGATTTAGAGCCAGAAGTTCCTTCAGACACCATCTAGTCCAATTTCCTAATTTAAAATATTGGCTCTATTTGTTATTTCTAAGTCCAAATTGAACTACACAAAGATGCTAACATTGTAATTTCTAAAATCCAGGCAAATTCTCCTCCAGCCTTCCTTCCACTGACTCCATGACATTCCGTGGTTGAAACCAGGTCCTTTGTGGGTGGCTGTTATTAATAAGCTTTCCTTGGGATGTTTACAGTAACTGCTGTGACCTAAATAAGATTGCTTGTATTGTTTTTCCCCCACAAAGGCAAGAACAGTTTTAAAAAATGTTCATCTCCTGTCATACCATTGTATTTACTTATGACTAAAAGAACTGAAGCGTTGCATTTTTTGTTATTTATGCATTAGATGAGGAAACTTTCACTATATGGAGTAGAGTATTTCTACACAAGTTATATGTTTGGGGCCTTTGTGTACCATAACCACTTTTTCTTGGAGTAGAAGTTCATGACAATGTACCATGTAGCATTATACCATGATCCTTTAAAATTTTTAAATTTTATTACTAGTTGTCATCAAATACTCATAACATAAAGTTTACCATATTTAAAAAAAAAATTACACACTTTTAAGTGTATGGTTCAGTGGTGTTAAGTATATTTACATCGTTGTGCAACTAGACTCCAGAACTTTTTTATCTTGCAAAACTGAAACTCTATACTTATTAAAAAACAACTCCCCACTTACCCCTCCCTTCATCCCCTGGCAACCACCATTCTACTTTCTGTTTCTATGAGTTTGACTACTTTAGATACCTCACATAAGTGGAATTGGACAGTGTTTATCTCTTTGTGACTGGATTACTTGACTTAACACAATGTCCTCAAGGTTCATCCATGTTGTAGCATGCATCAGAATTGCCTTCCTTTTAAAGACTGAATAATATTCCATTGTATGTTGTTTTAGTCAGGTTTTCCAGAGAAACAGAACCTAGATAGATAGATAGATAGATACATAGATAGATAGATAGATAGATCAGGTTCTCCAGAGAAACAGAACCTAGATAGATAGATAGATAGATAGATAGATATAGATATAGATATAAGAGGAGATTTATTGTAGGAATTGGCTCATGTGGTTATGGAGGCTGAGAAGTCCCATGATCTGCCATTTGCAAGCTGGAGAACCACGAAAGCCAATGATATATAATACAATCTGAATGTGAAGGCCTGAGAACCAGGGGAGCTGATGGAGTAACTCCAAGTCATAGGGCAAGGCCTGAGGCGTCAGGGCTGGTGTAACTCCACGAGTCCAAAGGCCTAAGAACCAAGAGTTCAGATGTCTGAGGGCAGGAAAGGATGGACATCCCAGCTGAAGAAGAGAGAGAGAGAATTTGCCCTTACCCCACCCTTTTTGTTCTATTGAGACCTTCAATGACCACATTGGTGAGGGTGATCTTATTTACTCAGTCTACTGACTCAAATGCTAATCTCTTCCAGAAAAACCCTCATAGACACACCCAGAAATAATGCTTTACCAGATATCGGGGCACCCCCTAGCCCAGTCAAGTTGACCCATAAAATTAACCTTCACATATGTATATACCACATTTTCTTTATTCATTCATCTGTTGGTGAAGATTTGGGTTACTTCCACCTTTTGGCTATTGTGAATAATGCTGCTATGAACATGGGTGTTGAGGATGTTGATCCTTTTTTTTTAATTGATGGGAGAAATTGTTTTAACATAGTCGATTTGTTTCCTCAATCTTTAGTTGTAGGTCATCAAAATAACATGGTGAATAAAGTGAAGGAAGAGCCCAAACCATCAGAGACCTAAAGTACTGAGGGGTTAATCCAATGACTTGCAAGTTTGAGAATCATGAGCAGAGAGAATAGAGCTTTTCTTGGCCCTCTTAGGTCTATATATTGTTTATACTGTTGTTTTGCTATTGTACTATTATTTTTTTGTAGAAATAATGTAGTTCCTCTATGATAGCCTCCCTGACCCTTCGTCCCTGCATTTGGAGTGGATTGTGCCTTCCTGTGCCCTTTGCAATTTATTTCCATTTCCCTTTTGCTTTGTATGTCTCTCCCACTATACTGTAAACTTCTTCAGCTCCAGGACCTTGTCCTTCATCTCTGGATTCCAAGTACCTAGGACAGAGCCTGGCCCATAAAGCAAATGCAGTAAATGCTTGTTTGAATAGAAATTTGACTCATTCTGTCATTTGGAAAATTTTAACTTCCTAGTTAGTCTTGGAACAATTTGACATTTTTATTTGTTTTTCTCTGCTTCTTTTATGTGTGAGACATAGCTTATGTTCAGGAGCACAAATTAGGTTTAAACATGTGGCAATTAAGTTTTTTTCTCAGTCCTTTGTGGGGAGTGGGAGAAACATTTGCTGAGTAATTGGCATCAAGCAGGGGAAATAGCCAAGCCTGGACTTTAGTTTTGATTTGTGTAGACCCCTCTGAGCATCTTCACTGTGCATCTCTTTCCTCCCAGCCACCTCCGAAGATGGTGTGCATAGGTATTGTGTGTGGCTTTGGGTTGTGCAGCCAGTGATGGGCACAGCTTTCCCACTCCATGTGGTGGCTCCTAAGCCTTATTTTTCATGCCCCCTGCTGTCTTCTGAACCCTCCCTAACATCTTTATATGTTTCCAGAAATAGAAATCTCCCAAAGTGGACTCTGGTTTCTAATAAGGCCCCTAGCAATGCTTAATATATTCTGTTTCCCATTGATCAGCAGAGAGTGTGCAGATACATTTACTTTCAGGTGATAGACAACACTTTAGAAACACATGCCTGAGAATCTGGACACCATTCCTTCAGAGGGCACCAGCCATATGGCAGGCTCAGTGCCAGGCACTGGGGAAACACTGATGAGGAAGAGAGTCCCTGTTCTTGCTCCCACGGAGCTGACAGTGGGAGAAATAGACAAGCAGTACTCTGACTGGAGAGGATAGAGAGCTAGGGAAGCTCATAGGAAAGGGAACTGACCGAGTTGTGTGGTAGTAGTAGTAGTGGGAACATTAACCTGACACCTGAAGGATGAGTAAGGGTTTGTCAGTTGAGAAGGAAGAAAAGTATCCCGGAAAGTGGGAACAGTGTATGCAAAGGCTGGGAGATGAGCGAGAACGTGGCTTACTTAGAGAACTGAAGGAAGTTCAGTATCCTAGAGGAGTGAGTCACCTGAGTTACACAGACAGTCCTTGCATATGCCAAATGATGCCACTCCATTTCAGTGCGCATTCTTATTGATTCCAATATTTAAGCAGGAATATCAAAAATACCATTTCTCCATGCATTAACTAGCAGGTTCTCTGATTGGAAGAAATATATGAAGAGACAAACTACTCAGAATTCAAGCAGGCTCAATGATAATGTACATGTTTAAATAACTACTGTGAACAAAACCATGGGATACTATCCTTTTAAATGAATAAAACATTAAATTTTAAGTAGAAGCCTGTTGTTGTTGTTGTAAACGTTGTTTATTTTTTGCTGCTAAGATAAGAGGCCTTGGAGAACTTTATTCAGACAAAAATACATAATCATATGGCTAGTATTAATAGGTCATGAATTTTTATTAAGTCAAAAATACTGTTGATATTTAACAGATAATATTATTCTTAAGAGCTTTGGGTATAGTCATGCATGACATAACTCATTTCTGACTCCAAGTTACATTGCTCATATTGGCTCTCAGCTTTGACTTTAGCAGTCGCATGAAAGTAAATGTGCTTTCACAAATATTGCCCAGATGTTGCCACATAGAAATTTCAGGATAGTTCCATTCATATCACTTATTCATTCATTGAACATGTATTGGGTGCTGGCTCTGTATCAGGCTTGATTCTAGGTGTTGGTGATACCAAAGTATAGCTAACAAGCTGTAGATGGTCTCTGCCCTGATGGGGCTCACAGTCTACTAGGGAAGACAGACAAGGAAATAGTCGATTGGGATAAACACAGTGTGAGCGATGCTGTAATAGGAGAAGCCCAGGGAGCTGTGCATGTCCAGAGGAGGGTAGCTAATCCAGCTTTAAAGGGTCAAGGATGGCTTCCTGAGGAAAAGATATTTAACTGGGATCAGAAAAGTGAGTTAGGAGCTGGCTGGGCAAAGAGGAGAGTGAAGAAAATTTCAAGCAGAAGGAACAGCACATCTGAAGACAAAGAAATGGGAGGAATGGAGGAAAGGAAGGGAGAGGGAGACAGACTGCAAATCTAAGTAAAGATGTGAATAACCGAGTAACACTCATTATGGCTAGAGAGGCATGAGGTGCACCTCGAGCAGTAGGCAAAGGGCCAGTGCACAAAGGCATAGAGGGCTTTGTCTATTAGGATGAGGAGTTTGAATTTCATTTTAAATGCATTGGGAAGCCTTTGGAGGGTTGCATGGTGGGGAGCCCTATGATATGTACATTTTTAAAAGCTCTGGTTGGCTGGGAAAGCAGTGAGCATGCTGATGCAGTGCTGCAAGCTTAGATGCGGTAGGGTAGGAATGTAGATAGAGGATGTCTAAAGGTTTGAGAGCACTCTTCAAGGTTTGGAGGAGATTGGGTTTAATGCCGATGATGACGCGTGGCACATTGATATCTCATTTCATTAAGGGGGAGAGAGGAGTCAAGAATGATGACTCTCATGTTTCTGGAATCCAGTTGCATCTCTAGCACTTACAAACTGTGTGATTGGGCAATATCCCTTCTCCTGTCTGCATCTCCTTTTCTTCATCTCTTAGTTTTCTCTAATGTGATTGCAGACCCATTTTCTTTTTTTTTTTTTTTTTTTTTTTTTTTTTTTTTTAAAGATTTTTATTTATTCATTTTTTTCCCCCCAAAGCCCCAGCAGATAGTTGTATGTCATAGGTTCACATCCTTCTAGTTGCTGTACGTGGGACTCGGCCCCGCGCTGGACGGAGAAGTGGTGCCTTGGGGCGCGCCCGGGATCCGAACCCGGGCCGCCAGCATCAGAGCGCGCGCACTTAACCGCCAAGCCACAGAGCCGGCCCGCAGACCCATTTTCAATGGTGATTCATAACGACCCTAGCGTCATTTACTTCTAAGGTATATAGGAGACCCTCAGTAAATATTGGTCAAATAAATGAACTGACATTAGTCAGTCACCTCACGTTTCTTATGCAGGTACGTTTCCTGGTTAGGTGCATATTAGCACATTCAGTCTCTCTTATCTGGAGCTTACTGCTGGGAATATTATTTTCAAATGAGGACTGAACCAGTCAAAAGTGGAAATCAAACCTTAGAGTGAGTGTGGTGTAATGGTCCCCATATTGGACTGGGACTTGAGAACTCAGGTTTTATTTTCTATTATGCTGTTATCTTGCCTTTCTTTATTTAATGCAACAGAAAAGCACTTAAGCACCTTATATCAGTATTTATGTCTGTAAAATGTAGATGATAATGCCAGACCCTGACTTAAGTTTTAGGGGTGCTATTATTAGTTTTTTGTGTGAGGAAGATTGACCCTGTGCTAAAATCTGTTGCCAATCTTCCTCTTTTTCTTTTTTCTCCCCAAGGCCCCAGTACATAGTTGTATATCATAGTTGTAGAGTTGTAGCTCTTCTATGTGGGACGCTGCCTCAGCATGGCTTGTTGAGCAGTGAGTAGGTCCCTGCCCAGGATCTCAACCTGTGAGCCCCAGGCTGCCGAAGCGGAACACTCGAACTTAACTGATACACTGGTCTGGCTGGCCCCAGGGATGCTATTATTAACAAGATAATAGTTTTTAAGCATCTGGTGTTTGTACTAGATCATTCCCCTAAGAACGTAAGGGTGCTTATTGTTGGGGGTGGGCTAAGGCTGAGAATAGAAGCCCCTGAAGAGCTTTATCAGAGAATCAATGTCCTGATTCTACAGCATACTTTCTGCACTGGGGGCGTGAGCTGGATATGCAAAGTGGGCTACTGCTGCCTGGGGAATTCCTATGCTCACTCCAGGGGAGAGACCCCTCTCTGCACAGTCTTGTGTAATGTGGTCTTCTCTTGTTTCAGAAACACCAAACATAAAATCCAAAACTACAACTGGTAAGACCCAATCCTAGTTAAGGGGAATGTACGCATATTGATATTGCTATTACTCTTGATGAAGGCTAGATTTTAAGGTCAATGCTGTGAAGTCACACTGCTTTGAAATCATTGCATCAGAGGATTGGTGTCTTCTGAATAAGAGAAAGGAAAGCTGGTATTATACAGTGGGTTGAAAGAGATACTTTATTATGCACAAGTATACAAAATAATAGTAACTTCTAGCTGGCAAAATTTTACAAATTTCATGATTTTACCATAATGAATAAATGTTCTTATTTTTTTAGAAAGTAGTTACTGCTAGAGTGGTTTGACAGCAAGTGTCACAATGTACTCATCATACCCTTTCCCCATAGTGCAAGGTTGGCTCCTGTGGGATTTATGAATTCTGTATCATTGAGTCTGATCTAACAACTTTTGCTCCAGTGCAAAACAAAGTTAACATAGGTACTGCCCAGGGCCAGTTTCATCTGTGCATGAACTAGAACTAAATGGTTTACATTTGAGGCTATAATAGGGACAGTTGTCCCAATAGAGTCCTGGAATATGCATTTGAGTGCTTTCTCTGAAGAAGATGATCATGTTAAGTCAGAAATGTATTTGGAAACATAAAAAACGAAAAAGGTTGTTCATTCTGAAGTAAGATTTAAAGTTTAAATGGGAAAATTTTATTTCAACTTTGAAAGCAAGGATTTTTCCTATAACATTTTGTTAGCAAATATTTATTGAATATCTACTATGTGGCAGGTACTGTTCTAGATGTATGTGATACAGCAGTGAATAAAACTAAGATCTCTGTCCTCCTGGACTGATATTTGTGTGTGTGTGTGTGTGTGTGTGTGTGTGTGTGTGTGTGTAGGAGGGGCATACAATAAGCAAGATATATAGGTAAAAAGGTAGATTATCTGTCGTCAAGTGCTATGGAGAAAAATAAATCCGAGAATGTGTGATGGTGACGGTAAATGGCTGCAGTTTTGCATATGGTGGTCAGTGATGGACTCACTAAGATGAGATTTGAGTAAAAGCCTGAGAGACAGCCATGGAGATATCTAGGGGAAGAGGATTGCCAACTTTTGCGCGTTGCCTGGGGAAATAAAAGAGTGTCCAAGAATATATTACCCAGAAGTCAGGCAGTCAGACTTGTTTTTTTACTAAACAGGAGTGAAGTCCTTCTTTCTGCATTCCTGTACAAATTCTGCAAGGCAGAATTTCAAATGCAGTCTACAGTTATTTGAATCTTAAAAGTGCACGAATGGCTTTTTTTATTGCATTCTCTGAAATTTGAGTATATGCATACACATAACATTTGCATGTACTAAATTGGTCTGTACCCATGTATATACCTACTTTCACGTTGAAAACTACTTGCTGATTTGTGAATGCAAGCATGCCAAATTTTCATTTACAAAAAAGAAAGCGTGAACCATTCTGATATCTTGGAAGAATGAGCATCTCCCTGGTAGGGAGGTTCAGCTTGAGCTACTTTGGACCATTTCACTCCTGAAACTAGGAGGGAGTATCAGTGAGACAGAGCAGCCTCTCCTGAGGACCTGAAAGGTGCAGATGAGAACAGTGTTGAGCCACTTGCATCAAGTAGTGAGTGAGTCAAAGTCATGGGGAGGAGAAGTTCTTGTTCAGTACTTGTTAGGACTAGTAGACGCATATACTCTTTCTATCTCTCTCAATGGTGCTGTGCTTAACTCTTACCACTTCCACATAGATGAGGTGGGAAGACCCACTAGGTCTGGAGGAGCAGAGCTGATCCTACAGTGGGGAGACCACAATCTCAAAGTGAAAAATTATCACTCCAGCCTCCCTTGGACAAGATCTGGGCGTGTGATTACTTTATCTTCGGCATGTCCTGCCTGCCGATTGTGTGCAAATAGATGGAGCCTCTTTGGAGTGGATCTGTGCTGGGACAAGTAGCTGTTGTAGTTGGGAAAGGGCTGCAGATTGACCTGCCCCCTTTGTCTTCAGTTAAGTGCTCATTTGTTATATAAAGATTTGAATGGGGTAGTGAGGGAGGAGGGAACTGTGTGTATTTATGGAAAGAGGGCAGGAACTGGGTGCCCTTGGGCGAGCTTCTTAGTCTCACTAGGTCTCAGTTTCGGGAACCTGTACAATGAGAGTAATAATATTAAGCACCTACCAGGCTTGTTGGAGAAAAAACAAGATATAGTATGTGAAAGCACTTGGTATTGCACTGTACACGTAAGTGCACTTTTATGAATGAATAGACTTGCTTTTCCCTAGAAGGCCTTTATTGGAGGAAGATTGTTCAGCCATACAAAGGGCATACAGCCTTTTATTAGGAAATTCCCTCAAATCAACGTTATTCACATTTGAAATTACGTGTTCGGTTCCTAAGATTTCATTACCCAGATAATTTCATTTTTATACCTTCCCCACCCTACCCCAAGGGAACATGTGGACAATTTAGTGTTGACAAATAAAAGATAATGTACTGTGAAAGTGACAGGGCTGAATCAGCAGGAGAGCTTGCGTTTCTGCTGCCTTGCTGTCATTCAGTGATGGAAATATTATAAAATGTTTAATACTATATGTACTAGAACAATATGCAATTTCCAAACAAGCAACCTTATGACACTTCAATTTGTTTAGCACAAAAGACTGATGGTCCTATTGAAATTAAAAGATTGGAAGTTTTTCAGTAAGGACAATTCAAGATATTTAGAGTATGCCTTCCAGTATCCCGTTTCCCTGAGATTTACCCTTTTATATTTAAGTGAAGACACCGGTGAGACTGCTCACTAAAGTCACTTTTGCTGGGTGGCCCTTCAGCATCTCATAATAAAGAGGCAATATGGTGTCTCTGTCTAAAGCAAAAGTCTGAATAAAGTCTGGGTTCTGTTAGAGAGGAAAAAGGGGGTGGTGAAAGAATTCTGTTCAGTAAATAACCAACAATATCTGCCACAAATGTTTTTCCCCACCTCATCTACCTGGGAGAGCCCTTCAAGTCCCTTTGAGACCCAGTTCAAACAGCCACCCTCACTACCTTCCCCACCCTTCTCCCTAAACCTAGTGGATAGTTCCCACTATAATCTGAGCACTTTATCGAGTAAATTCCTAGATTATATCACTTATACTACATTATATTATCTCTTTATGTGTCTGTCTTACTAGACTGTGGGCTCCTTGAGGACAGGGACTGGTGTAATTCAAGCACAGTGCCTTGGTACACAGTATGCTCTCAATTTGTGCTTGCGAAGTGGCTGACTATAGCTAAGCAGGAGATTTTCAGGGCTGTCCTTCCTTGTGGTCACTGCCTTCGCCACAAGACTAGAATAGAGCCAGCCTCAAGTGGCCTTAATTTGCTGCCTGGCCAGAGGCCTGCACTCTGCAGTGGGTGGCTAGATAGCTGAAGGAGGTGGTCATCATAAAAAAGGTGGGCTGTGGCAGTTGCTGGGGCAGAAGGGAAGACAAGAGGCAACTACAATGACAGTACATGTCTACCTTCCTGGGGTGGGGGGCACTGCTCTCTATACCTCACTCCAGCTAGACTGGGTACCTCCAGGGCAGGGCTAATATCTATGTGCCCTGTGATGCCTCTTCTGAGGCCTTCCCAGAGGCCCCCCAGGCAGACCTAGCTGCTCCTCCTGCGTGTTCACGAACATCTCTGTTAAAGTGATTTTATTGCATAATAAATAAACCTTAATAATACATAAATCATGTTTTTCTGCCTGTCTGCTCCTCCCTAGACTGTGAGCCACGAGAAGGCAGGGATTCTGTCTTTTTTGGCTCTGTAGTGCAGCCTGGGGTATATGGTTGTTAAATGAGTAAACGGATAAGGGAATCGTTTATCTTTCTGATACTACTTCAGCAATCTGTGCAAATGCTGTTGAAAAGCATATCTTATTACTTGTTTATCAGACATGTTTTATGCTTGTTCCAGCCTTCAGTAAACTGTGGAACCATTCTTTCAGTTGGCACCTGGCACATAGGAGGGATTCAATGACTGGCTGTTGAATTGAATGATACCTGAAAGCAGCACGGATATAGGGTACTTCTACTTTCTGGGTATATTTGGTGTTGGTAATATAGATCAGCAACCTACAGCAGAGTAGTCCCTGGGGGAGGGGGTCAGTGTGCCAACCTGTGCAATTTAGAATTGGTGGGGGTAGTAACCACACACAGTCACACAGTCACCAGCTAAATCAGGCGGCCCCATTGCACACCATCTTCAGCTGCATCTTAAGTTGTATGTACAGCCCAATGTAACACTGATGCACATAAGATGGCCAAATCATGTTTGACATCCTCTACTTGAGAAATTAGGGAAATATATGGTATCAGTTAGAATGAGCTCTTTCATTCAGAGAGAAACAGAACTAAGAAAAAAAAATTCACCCCCCATTATTTCAGAAAACTCAATTTTTAAGGATTCTGGATAATAGAATTTTTGCAATGGTCACCCAAGCTTAGAGCAATTTGTGCGTGGAATACCCTTAAGGAACATAGATTGAAGATCTAGAAGATCATCATTCTAGAAGATCATCACTTAGCTGAGTGCCCAGCATGGTGCCAGTCATTGTAAGGCATTCCACAGATTGGTAAGGCCTGGTCTTTGCTCCCAAAGAGTTTGCATTCTCGTTGATCTTAGACGGTTATATCTGAAATGGCAGTGAGCAACTTGGAAGGACATAATCTATAATGCTAAGCTGTCTATTTTCTGCGTGTGGGAGGTGTTCAGAGGGGGCATGCTAAGGGAGGGATAAATTGGGGAAGGCTCTATGAAAGGAGGAGGGCCTTGGATGACTGCAGTAAGTGGAGTGGAAAGTACAGTCCAAGTGGGGGCAGGGGGGAGACAGGAAGGGAAGTAAAAATGATCATGGGGTGTTGGTGATGGGCTCAGCCTGACAGGATCATTCATTCATTCCTCAGGTGAAATTTATTTGATCAATTGCTTGAGCCAGGCCCTGTGCTGGATACTAGGGACACAGAGATACATAGGACATGGTCCCTGCCCTTGGTACTGTGGGGACACACAAGAGGTGCATTCCTTTACTCATCAGTCATTCATGCCTTCATTAAACATCCAATAAGTGTCTTATTTGGGTCTCAGTGCTGGATGCCGGGGATACAGAAATAAATTAGGCCAGTCCAAGACACTTCCATATTCTAGGTAGAGGCATATATTAAAACATACAATCAGCCATTTGCCATTTGTAAAGTGCTTTTTCACATATGAAGCAGGTTTAATGCTCATAGCAATCCTATGAGGTTGTTTCCATTATCGTCCCCCTCTCACAGATTGGAAAATTAAGACACAGAGCAGTTAAGCAATGTGCCTTTGATCACACTGCTAAGAAGCAGCTGAGCTGGACGTGAACCCAGTTCTTCTGTATGTTTTTTTGTTATGTCCTCGAATCACAAGACTGCCTGACTCAGAACTGGATGAGCAGATATAAAGTTTGAAAATGGATTGTCTGTGGAAAGAGATGCCTATTTTCCTAAAGAAATGAGAGTGATTTCTCTGAATGGGAAAACTGCCATCAACTCAGGGAAAGTTATAAAAAGTTTGAAGACATGTAATGGGAGGGTAAATAAAGTACTAAAAATAAGAAGGGACCATGTCTGAGTGTGTTGCTTCACTAGTCCACTGTGAGATACTCAACTTGGATATGCCATGATCTGTTACATTAAGACATTAAGGCAGTCTTAATATTTGGAGAGGACTTTGATTAAAGATGAGAACTTACCCAACGAGAACCTTCCATGTCAAAGCTCTTCCCCTTCACTCCACTCTCGGGATTGTTGTGATCTCTTTCTTTCCTAAATAACCAGTGCTAGGCTGCTGACAGAAGAGCCAGTTGGCATCATGACATATTGACCGTAGAGTTAAATGTTTTATAAAGTAGAACTATTGTTAAACAGTCACTTGTCGTATCTTATCACCTGCATGTGTCGGTTTCTGATCTTGCTGGCTTGTAATTTATATATTTTTAAAAAGAAAGATTCTGTTAGGTAGTTTGGTGGTAGATTGCTCTCTCTCTCTCTCTCCCCCCGCCCCCGTCTTCTCTTCCCCCCTCCTCCCTGCCTCCATCCCTGCCTCCCTCCCTTCCTCCTTTCTTTCTCTCTTTCTTTCTTTCGCTGAGTCAATAATTTTAAGATAAGGAAAGAGATATAAAAAGGATCTAGAACACTCATGTGAAGTTTAATCCCTATTCTTTCCTGCAATCAGAGGATAAAGTAGGGGGATAACTGAAGTGGGTTTGTGGCAAAGAATGAAAGAAATTGACTGTGATTACAGACCTCACACCAAAATTATGATTATAGACCTGACACCCAAATTATGCAGATTGAGACCACATGAAACACATGGTATAATGTTTTTCTAGGCATAGTTTGCTTGATCTTTCTTTAAAGTCCTTAGCTATTGAGCTGACTGTTGAAAAATTCTATCTCTGGTAATCACATTCTGGGCCTGCCCCTCTTGAGGTTTTCATGGAGAGTTTCAAACTTTGCAGTAGTGCAAAAATTCCTTATGTGATGTGGTGGTATGGAACGTGGGTTTATGGCTCTAAGTTTGTGAAGGGATTGTTGGGGTGTTAGCATGAAAATACCTATATACTTGGCGGCGTTCTCTCTGGGGCTGTAAGACCTGAATGGATTGTGTTAGTGATGTCTATCACATCCTTTCTTTCTATTTTCTGTCTCAACATCCTAAGCTCAGCAATCTCAGAGGTCAACCCAACATTCTAAAGTTGAAGGAACTGAGGCATGGAGAGGGTAAAGGACTTGCCCAAGGTTTTTTGGTATAGCAAAATATAGCTTCTGGAAATGCTTTCCATCGATCATATTGCGTGCTCTTTAAAACAATTTGGACAGGTAGGTGGGACATGGTGTTTTGTTCCATTGTATAGATGAGACAGTTGAGAGCCAGGGAGGTTAAATTCCTTGTTCAGAGCCCAAGAGATAGTCAGTGGCGTAGCTGGGATTAAAACCCAGATCTTTTGATTTCTAGTATGACACCATAATGCCTCTGAATCCTTTTCTTTCAGGATAGACATTTCTGTTGTGTTGAGTTTGTCAAAGTACCTCTCACATCATTTTTTGACACTGCTATACATTGGCACTTGCAAATTATCTTAGATTGGTAATTAGCTTTTTAAATTGGTAGATATTCTGTGTCTCTGTCTTAGTCCATTCAAGCTGCTATAACACAATGCCACAGACTGGGTAGCTTATAAACAACAGACATTTATATCTCACAGTTTTGGATACTGGAAGTTCAAGATGAAGGTGCCAGCATGGTTGGGTGAGGGCCCTCTTCTGGGCTGCATATGTCTCACTTTGTCCTCACGTGGCAGACCGGGCTAGGGAGCACTCTGTGGCCTCTTTTGTAAAGGCACTAATCCCATTCATGAGGGCTCTGCCCTCACGACCTAATCACCTCCCAAAGGCCCCACCTCCTTGGGCATTCAGTTGACAATGTTTGAGTTTTGGGGGGACACAGACATTCAGACCATAGCACTAACTATGTTATAATCTCTCTGAGGACTGGGGACAGGCAGGTTTTATATAGTTTTTGGATTCCCCATAGTACCTAGCATATAATATATGCTGGATGAATATTTGTTGATTGACTTATAGTGGAATTCAACTGGGGGCTGGCATACGTCTAATATAAATCTGGAAATTAAAGTGTCTTTTGGTTCTCGGCTCAGCATAAAAAATCGTGGGTAATAAAATTTGCAAGTCTCCTAGCCTAATCAGGTTTTATGTAAAATTTCTATCTTGATTTGAGAAAATCTGTGTCCGCCAGAAGATTATGACTATTGGAACCTGAATATACAGATTAAATGTGGTTACAAAGTTCTGGCATAGCATTTTTGGAATACTGTCTAAATTATCCCCGGAGCTTTCTGGTATCTGCCAATAGTGAACAAGTTGATCTTGTTTCTCCTTTAAAGATTTCTGCCTTTAGAGCTTTGTGCAGAGGTTCACTGAGTAATGTTCTGCTCCTAAAACCAGGACCTTGAAAACCAGGGATGGATCAAATACCTGGTTTGTGCTAAGAGCCAAGAAAGCGGAAGCCAGATTAGGCAAGGGTGGAAAATATAGAGAAGGCAAGAGGAAGGAAGAAATGGAAAATGTAAGCAATGTGAGCAGGAGTCTGGCATAAGCCCGATCTTTGAATCAGGAAACAAGGCTCCTGGATGATTGTCATCTCCCCACATGACTTGCTGGCCAGAAAGAGTTAATGTGTCCCTTCACTAAGGCTGGCCCTCCAGCCTGCTACAGAAGTAGCCCAAGAACCATCAAATTAATCACATATAACTTTCTACTCAAATTAGATTTGAGTTCTGATACTAAGGAGTAAAAAAATAACCATTTCAAATGTTTATGAAAGTATATGGGATTTTTATGGACCAGTAGGGAATTTAACACAAATAAAATAGAAATACAGAGTCATATCTGAATTTTTATGTTGGAATTGTATCTTGATGAAGCTAGTTTTAAACCACTGTATTTATTGAGGACCCATTGGGGGCAAAACGCGTTCTAGGTATGCTTTTCAGTTATTTTGCAGGAAAGAGAACCAGTCACATTGAAGTGACTTGAATGTTTATAAAGGGAAATAATAGAACAATGCGTATTCTTCACTCTTGAAAAGTTTATGAATCAGCTGCATGTCAAAGCAATATCATAATCACAATGTAGAGAAGATAATCCATTGTTTTCTTGTATAAAGTCATTAGCATTCTAACTTATTCATTCATTCAGAAATCACACATTGAAAAGAAAACAATTAGCACACTCTTTCACATGACTGTGATAAGTCCTGGGGCCTACTCAGGAAGCTGTTGAGTAATGGGCATGCTGATTTGTTATTAATGCCTTATATATTTTAGAAAAAGCATCAGATTTAGATGTGAAATTGCGTTTTTTTCATTTACAATATAAAAGTCATTATGAGAGGTGATAAAGAGACAGGCAGGTAGACAAACAAGGGTGCAAGGTAGAGTTCAGATTGGGGCCCAGGGTCTGTTCATACCCCCATTTCTGCTGAAGGGGGATGATAGTCTAAGAGTGGATAGTCGAGGGCTGGATTGGATTAGAACCTCAGATCAGAAGCTGTTCATAGGTGTTCTCCTTCCCCCAAGGGAGTATTCTCCGCTCCCTTGCACTTGTTTCTTTCACAAGCTTTTTCGATATTCTTTGGGTACTCTGTTGTACAACCTAAGAGAAATTAGGCATCTAATAATAGTTTTCTTAAGGAAGAGAAAGGAGCACAATCTAGAATTTGCATTTCACATGTTCCTAATAAGGATTCTTTTTTTAAAAATAGCCCTGAGAGTGGATCCTTATTCTTTCATCAGGCTTGCATTGGGCACCCACTGTCAGCTCTGGGGACACAAAGATGAATGGGACACACCCTGCTTGCCAGGAGCTCATAAGCTAGTAGGCCCCATGGGATAAGGCACACATAAAGACACCATCAGGGGTTTATGGGAATTCAGGTGAGGAGGAAATTGATTCCTGCTGGAGGACTTATGGAAGAGAGCAGTTGGATCTGGTCCTTGACAGATAGATCACATCTGGGTATGCAGAGATAGGGGAAGGCAGAGGGAGCAGTCACAGGGTTGAGAAAGCATGTGGCATGGTGGCTAACAGTGAGAGGTAGATTTTTCTTTGAGTGTAGGGCTTGGGAAGGGAAATGATGGGAAGTCAGGTTAGTAATGTAAGTTGAAGCTAGATTGGTAAGGATAGCCTTGAATGTCAGGCCAACGTCTTTTGGACTTTATTTATAGGCTAAGATATTTCCAGAGGATTAGCTAGGGAGACTCACAAACAGATATTTATAGCATATTGTGGCAAGAAACAAGATAGAAATAAGTGCAGAATGGTTGGCAGCACAGAGGAGGTAGCTGCTAGGCTCCAAGGTGTGGAAGCTGGGGCAATCAAGAAAGGCTTCATGCCGGTGATGACGTTTATTTGAGTCTTGAAGGATGGATATGAGTTCCCCAGGGGCCGAGTTTGGGAATGGCATTCTAAGCAGAAGGAATGGCACCTGCAAAGTCCCAGAGGTCTGTGAGAGCATGTCATGCTGGGGAATGGCGATTACTTTGCTATAGAGAATGTAGGTATATAGGAAGTGGGTAGCAGGAGATAAGACTAGGAAGAAGGCAAGGACGGAATCGCAGCAGACCTGGTAGGGCTGGCTAAGCAGCCTGGACTTAAAGGGCCATATTCAGGAAAGAGGGCTGATCAGATGTGTGCTTTAGAAACATCACTCTTGGAGGGTGCATTAGTACAAGTGATAAAAGCTTGGCTTTCTGTGAGAGGGGTGGCAGTGGGACCCAATTGCATAAACAGTGTTTGGGGCTTAGAGTCTGGGATAGACATGGAGAGTGGACTGAAAAGATTCAGGGAAACTTTTTTTATACTTTTAATTAATACCGTAGTTTTAGTAATAAGACTCCTTGTTTAAAGGAAATCTTACACCAACTCCTCCATGCCACAGGGAAAGGGAAACTGGCCTCCTGCAGGTATGGTTGGGCACTGAGAAGGCGGGCTTACCTGGGGACAATCAGCCTGCTGTCTTTTAGAGGCTCTCACTGCTCCTGGTGGCTCTCTAGTGAGGTATCTGGGGTATTCTTTGATAACTAGGGTCATCGCAGATCCCAAGGCATTCTGAACAATTGGTTGTACTCCAATCAGCCTGAAGTTATGGAAGGGGTTTCGGGGTTCTAGGAAGAAAGCAGAGGGAAAAAGTAGTGCTTAGCTCAGAGGTAAGCAAGGTAAAATGATGCCTTTTTCTAATTCGCAAACAGACACCTTATGCTCTAGCACTGGATATTTGGAAGACAATATGAAGAGGTGGTGAAAAGCAGGAGAGAATTTAGGAGTTGGAGTTGGATTCAAGTGGATCTAGCCCCACCCTTACTGGGTGTGTGAACTTGCACAACTCTCCTAACCTCTTGGAGCATCAACTTCATTATCAATCGAACATAAATGATACTAGTATCTCCTTCAGAGGGATTTTATGAAGATGAAAGAAGATAATTTGTGTAAAGTGCTTAGCACAGGGCCTGCCACATATTAAGTGTTGGATACATTTTGGCTATTAATATTGTTATTTGTAATAAGAAGACTGTTTACTCAATTACAGGAGTGGCTTCACACTTCATATCTTGATAAATATCTCTTTACTAAGAAAGATCGCCTCTCAGTTCAACAACATGAGCATCATTTATTTTTAGTTATGTCCTGTAAGGGGAATTCAAGGAATTAATATCAGCACAGGTTTTTAAAAATTTCTAGGAAATATTTCAGATACAAAAATGGTATGAAGAATTTTCTAGTGAACGCTAATGGACCCACCATTCAACGTAACAAAATATTACTGATACAGTTGAAGCTCCTTGTGTAGCCATCTGATCACATTCAAAACAGGATTCTGAATTTGGCATGAATACTTCCATGAGTATTTTTATATTGCGATTACATTTGGAACTATCTGGAAAGAATATATCATTTGTTTTTCATTATTTTTACTTTATGTAGAAGGCCTCTTACATTTATTCTTCTGCAGCTCACTTTTTTCCCCTCAACATTTACCTAACATAGATATTAATATATTATATACTTGTTGCAGTACATGAGATAGGGAAGTAAACATTTTGTTATTTATTATGGACAAGATTGTTACCTTTTTACTGTAAAATAAAAAAGAGTTACTATTTTTTAAATAGTATGGATATTTGAAATTGACTTTCTGCAGGCTCGAGGCAGCAAGAAACTCAGTTTTTGGAATTTTATCTAATATACCTACAGGCCAATCATAAGTATAGGGTGCCAATACCTACAACTTACTGAACCTTAATTGGATGGCTTTATTGATGAAACTTCCAGAATTTTGTTTACACAAAACTCACCTGGATTTAGAGACTTGGCATTTTGACTATTAAGTATGAAACTTTCATGAAAAATAGTTCAGTTCACAGATGGTCTTAAATGAAACACCATGCATCTATAAACTGTATTCTCACATTTAGTCATTTGAGCGTGAAATAGTATCCTAGTTTTCATTTTGAACTCTAGAGTCTTATATTTGTGAAGTATGATGTCTTCTCTTGAAGTGTAATTGTATGGTTTTTGAAAGAATACATATTTTTAGTTTATATTTTGGTAAAGTTACGTTGTTGTAATTTGCAATTATTATTCCGCAGAATTTACACTTTAATGTTTGAGAGGACAACTATGCATTTTTTGAAAGCAGTTTATTGCATGTACATTATGAAATTGCCCCTCATTTTTGCTAAGTGGAATCTGTTTGACTTTGTGGGCTAATGGATGATGCCGTATTTATCTTCTGGATCAAACATGTGGCTGACCAGTACAGATAGCATTTATGGGCTCTGAGATTACCAGATGGAACTCCAGAGACACTGCTGATCAGAAGATTTATCATTATGTATCACTCATGAGGGATCAGGGCCACTTGAGATTTTGACACCTGGCCATGTATTTGGTGTATTGCCATTGTTGGATGTAACTCATCTGGGACACTGTTATTACCACATCCCTGAGTGAGAGATCCTCATTCTTCAGGTGTTGCCACCATTCATATCTTAGATACCAGTAATAGAAAGTTGCCCAGAGTGAACTGAGATGATTGAAATTGACTGAGCTTCTATTTTGCTAGAATTAATGCAATGTTGACATATTGGTTTGATGTGTGCGCGCATGTGTGTGTGTGTGCGTGCATGAATGTAATTGCTGACTTGACTTTTGCTTATTTTCATCTCTGTTACTAGAATATATTTTGTCTTGATGTTAAGATTAAACCTGCCATTTTCCCATAAAGATTTTTTCCCTCTTTTTCTCCCCAAAGCCCCAGTAGATAGTTGTATGTCATAGCTGCACAGCCTTCCAGTTGCTGTATGTGGGACCCCGCCTCAGCATGGCCAGACAAGTGGGTGCGTCATGCACGCTCGGGATCCGAACCCGGGCGGCCAGTAGCAGAGCGCGTGCACTCAACAGCTAAGCCATGGGGCCGGCCCTCCCATAAAGATTTTACTATATGCCAGTTACTATGCCAAGTACAGGGTGTGTAGAGATTATTTTACCCATAGTACAGGGTGTGTAGAGATTATTTTACCCTTGAAGAGCTCACAATCCAGTAAGGGAGACAGAGGGTATATTTTGGCAGGTTCTTCAATTGAGTTATGTGCAATGTGTTAAAGGAACACAAGAGCAAGGAGATATTGATTTATAAAGTAAAATTGCTCAAGGGAGGCTTGTCAGAGGAGGTGATATTTGACATGAGTCTTGGTGGATGAATAGAAATTTGCCAAACTGAAATGCAGAGGGAATATCACTTGCTAAGGTGCAGAATCATGAAAAAGGATGATGAGTTTGGGAAGCATGTTGGGGCTAAGAGGGAGGCTGGAAATATAGGCATAGGCCAGGTCATGAAGGATCTCATGTGTCATGATCAGGAGCTTGGAAGTTATCTCTTAGGTAATGGAGACTTGGTGCAGAGTTTTGTATGGGGAAGTGGAATGTTCAGATTGGGTTTTAGGAAGGGCTCTCTGGTGGCAACCTGGAGGAACTATAGCTGAGTTAGTGGTGAAGATGGGGCCCTATTATGATCTGGTCTAATGCAAAGAGCCTGGGGCTAAATCAGAAAGAGCTGGGTTTGAGTCCTTGCTCTACCACTTACTAGCTGTGTGACCTTGGGCAAATAATATAACTACTGTGAGCTTCAGTTGCCCATCAGTGAAATGGGGATGACAATTCCTACATTGCAGGGCTATCATGAGGACTAACTAATACCCTGCATGCACCACCTATATCACGCACCTGGGATGTGGTAGCTGCTCAGGAAATGCCACTTCCCTTCCCAGTCTCTTCTCATATTTTCACTCCCACCCTTCAAATGATGCTTGGAATAGTCTGTTTTGCTCTGACGTTTTCCCAACAGCATCTGTCTGGGGCTTGTTTTCCTCAGGTGGCTTTGTGGTGTTTACTTTAGTTCACTTAGCTTTTGACTCATCACTTCAATTTGACATAAACAGCAGCTTAAGGACCTGTTAGTTTTTTCTCACCTTCATTTATTGTGACCCGTAAAGCTCAAAGGTGTTGGCTTGTGGACTGCAGCATACCTTGTCTTGCCTTAGATTTTAAGTATGTTCTTCAGGATGATGCATAGTAATATCTGCAGCCAGGAAATTTGTTCAATGGCTCTATTTATCCTGTAAAATGCTGAATTTAATTAAGAGTTGATGTCCCATTGGATCCCAACCATACTCAGTCACTCTCCAAAAGATGCAATGATTTATTTGCTATAAATGCCCTGTGTGTTTCATTTCATTTCAACACTCCTTTTATTGAGTGTCTGTGATATCCAAGCCTTTGGGCCAAGTGAGGAGTTGAGAGTTGATGCAGACATGGCCTGTACCTTCCCAGTGCTTGCTTTCTGTGGGGTAGAGCGGCATGTAAACTGCTATGTGATTGCGAGTGGAATTGAATGAGTAATAAATGAATGAGCAAATAAACTAGCAAATGACTTGCTGTAGGAAAGCAGAGGAGAGGGCATTCATCAGGAAGGGATCAGAGAAGCGCTTCCTGGAGGAGGTGACTTTTGACCTGAACATTGGAAGTGAGTGGGAGATCTAAAGGTGGAGACAGCAAAGGAAGGGGCTTCATTACAGGGTGAGACAACCGTGTGAGCAAAGACATGGTGTGTAGCTGATGAAGAGCATGTTGTTCATTGTGGCTGGAGGGTAGATGTATTTGGAGATAAGGCTGAATAAAGGATGGCCTGGATGGCCTTGACTGCCAGGCTTGGCAGCATATACCTGATGCTGGGTTCCTAGACATTATTTACAGATTATTTTATTGTGTTATTTTTCATTACATGATCATTGTAGGAAACCTGGAAAATACAGAAACATACAAAGAACACAACGTAATTCACCCCAGGGGAAAACCGCTCAAGTTTTTGGTGAATTTCTTTTCAGTGTTTAATCTCTTCAGTGGGGATCATACACGTTTACAGCGATATTGCTTACGTTTTTTCACCCGTCATATTGTGAACATTTTTTGATGTGATTAAAACATCCTTAAAACATTATTTGTCATGACTACATACTACATACAACATGACTACATACAATCATATGGGTATATTATATTTAACCATTCTTTTTTTTTTCTAAATTTTTGGTTTACTGCAGTAACATTGGTTTATAACATTGTAAAAATTTCAGGTGTACATCATTATACTTCTATTTCTGCATAGATTACATCATGTTCACCACCCAAATACTAATTACAACCCATCACCACACACATGTACCGAATTATCCCTTTCACCCTCCTCCCTCCCCCCTTCCCCTCTGGTAACCACTAATCCAATCTCTGTCTCTATGTGTTTGTTTATTGTTGTTATTATCTACTACTTAATGAAGGAAATCATACGGTATTTGACCTTCTCCCTCTGACTTATTTCACTTTGCTTAATACCCTCAATGTCCATCCATGTTGTCACAAATGCCTGGATTTCATCGTTTCTTATGGCTGAGTAGTATGCCATTGTGTATATATACCACATCTTCTTTATCCATTCGTCCCTTGATGGGCACTTAGGTTGATTCCAAGTCTTGGCCATTGTGAATAATGCTGCAATGAACACAGGGGTGCATGTATCTTTACGCATTGGTGTTTTCAAGTTCTTTGGATAAATACCCAACAGTGGAATAGCTGGATCATATGGTAGTTCTATCCTTGATTTTTTGAGGAATCTCCATACTGTTTTCCATAGTGGCTGCACCAGTTTGCACTCCCACCAGCAGTGTATGAGAGTTCCCTTCTCTCCACATCCTCTCCAACACATGTTGTTTCCTGTCTTGTTAATTATAGCCATTCTGACGGGCGTGAGGTGATATCTCATTGTAGTTTTGATTTGCATTTCCCTGATAGTTAGTGATTTTGAACATCTTTTCATGTGTCTGTTGGCCATCTGTATATCTTCTTTGGAGAAATGTCTGTTCAGGTCTTTTGCCCATTTTTTAATTGGGTTGGTAGTTCTTTTGTTGTTGAGATGCATGAGTTCTTTATATATTTTGGAGATTAAGCCCTTTTCAGATGTATGGTTTGCAAATATCTTCTCCCAATTGTTAGGTTGTCTTTTCATTTTGTTGATGGTTTCCTTTGCTGTGCAGAAGCTTTTTAGTTTGATGTAGTCCCATTTGTTTATTTTTTCTATTGTTTCTCTTGCCCGATCAGACATGGTGCTTGAAAATATGTTGCTAAAACTGATGTCGAAGAGCGTACTGCCTATGTTTTCTTCTAGAAGTTTCATAGTTTCAGGACTTACATTCAAGTCTTTAATCCATTTGGAGTTAATTTTTGGGACATTGCCGTTGTTGTGGCCAGGTGTGGGGGTGCTGATACAGACTCCATTGGAGTTCTCCCTGAGGCCTGCTAGCTCAGGGTCTGCCCCACCTGCTAGAGCACCGATTTAATCCAGCTCAGCCAGGGCAGGCAGCCCACCCTAGAGACTGGCCCCACCCAACAACAAGCCCTCAGGCAACTTGTGGGCCTGCATAGATTGGTGACTGGATTCTCTGCAGCCTGGCAACTGAGCCGACTTTAGCGGGGCAGGGTGTGTACAAGGAGCACAAGGAGCGGGTGGAGCGTGTGGGGCTGTGGCGGAGTGTGTGGGACTCCTGCCGTGGAGACACTGGGTCTGCTTCCGGAGGTCGGGGCGCACACAGGGGGCAGGACTGTGTTGACTGTGTGTATGGACCTGTGGGCGGCAGGGCTTGTCAGCTGCAGAAGACACGTACTTCTCAAAGACCCACATAGGGGGTTTGCCCCACCTTCCAAAGCCTGAAACTATTGGGTGCTCCCGTGCCTGAGGCCAGCCCCACACAGCTGCAATCCTCAGAGAGCTGACAAGAGACCTAAAGGCTGGAGGCTTATAGCAATTGTAAGGCCCTGAGCCTAACAACCTGCCACGCTGGGGGCCTACTCACTTAAAAGAAATACTGCAACACAAATGTGGTATTAGAACTTGCAGCCAACTGTGCTGGGGCTCCCCACACCTGATAAAGAGACTGAAGGGCCCACAACAACTACAAGCAGCTGAGCATTACAACAGCTGGCCAGGAGCATAACTCGGCCTCCCTGGGCACCTACAGGGAGAGCAAACAGGCCACAACAGAAGGACACACGTAGCCCACATAGGGGTCACCCCTGGAACATTGAGAACTGAGGGAAGCACACGGCAGGCCTCCTAAGCCATCACTTACATAAGGTCACCTATCCAAGAGCAGGAGATGTAGCTGACCTACCTAATACGTAGACACAAGCACAGGGAAAGAGGCAAAATGAGGAGGCAAAAGAATACATTCCAAGTAAGGGAACAGGAGAAAACCCCAGAAAAGGAACTAAATGAAACAGAAATGAGCAACTTACCCGACAGAGAGTTCAAACAAAGAGTGTTAAGGATGCTCACTGATCTGGGGAGAAGAATAGATGAACTCAACAATAGTGAGAATGTCAACAAAGAAATGGAAGATATAAAAAAGAACCAATCAGAAATGAAGAATACAATACGGGAAATGAAAAATTCATTAGAGGGACTCAAAAGCAGAGTAGAGGATACAGAAGAACGGATCTGTGAGCTGGACGAAAGACTAGAAGAAATTACCCAAGCTGAACAGCTAAAAGAGAAAAGAATTAAAAAGAGTGAGGACAGTCTAAGGGACCTCTGGGACAACATCAAGCGCACTAACATCCGTGTTATAGGTGTCCCGGAAGGAGAAGAGTGAGACAAGGGGGCAGAGAATTGAACCATTCTTCCATTGTTGGCTGTTTCAAAAGTTTGTAATTCTGTATAGGAGGGCTGAGATGAATGACCTCGTTAATCTTTGTATTGTCACTGAAGGTTTTTGAGGAAGGGGAGCGACATGATCACATTTCAGTTTTAGGAGGATCATGCTGGGGGCACTCTGAAAAATAGATTACAGAGATGAGAGTTTCGAAGCAGGGAGAAAGAGTAGATAGGAGACTATTCTATTAGCGCAGGTAAGGGAAGATGAGAGATCCCCTAAGCAGGTGGCAATGAGAATGGAGAAAATTTGACAAATGAGAAGGACTCCAGGCAGGAAAATGAGCAGGAATTAGCATCAATTGTTTGGCAAAGTGTAGCATCAGAATTGCCATTTTGTAAAAAATGGTTCAGAGTCTTGGGCCCCCCTCTGCTACCATTGCTGAATAAGAATCTCTGGGGGTGGGCCCTGATTTCTGATAAGCTCCCCTCACTATTCTCCTGCATACTAAAGTTTGAGAACCACTTACTGAGGCCTGTGGGCTGTTGGGTTGAGGGCCTCAGTTTCTTGCTGGCTGTTGGCCAGAAGCCACCCTCAGTTCCTTGCCACATGGGCCTTCCCAACATGGCTGCTTGTTTCCTCAAAGCCAGCAAGCGAGAGAATCTCTTAGCAAGACGGATGTTACATTCCAGTGCAATATGTAATCATCTACACATAAAAACGTACATCCCCGGGCCGGCCCTGTGGCTTGGTGGTTAAGTGCGCGCGCTGCTATGCTGGCGGCCCGGGTTCGGATCCCGGGTGCGCATCGAGGCACCACTTCTCCGTTCATCCTGAGGCCTGGTCCCACATACAGCAACTAGAAGGATGTGCAGCTACGACACACAGCTATCCACTGGGGCTTTGGGGGGAAAAAATAAAATAAATAAAATCTTTAAAAAAAAAAAAACGTACATCCCTTCACGTTTGCAATGTCCTATTGATTAGAAGCAAGTCACACCTTTCACCCACACTCAGGGGGTGGGGATTGTACAAGGGCATGAACATCAGGAGGCTGGGCTCATAGGGGCCACCTTAGAGTCTGCGCCCCCCAGAACGTGACAGGAGTGGGGAGATGGTGAGTTCAGTTTTCCACGTGTGACCTTTAAGGGACTTGTGGGCAGAGGTGGACTTAACACGAATCTAAAGAAGTTTCAGCTTCAGGGCCCTGTTCTTGCCTGGCCCCTTACAAGGACATAGGCCTAATTTTATCTTCATAATTTCATATTCTATATATATTCTCTTGAATTGTATAAGCTTTAAGCCTCACAAAACATAGACCTACCCCTCCTGGTGGGAGATGTAAGGTAGGCAGTTAGCTTCTCAGATCTGGAGCTCAGCAGACAGGTCAGTCAGTGCCCAGGACATGGATAACCTACTGCAGTAACGGAAAAGCTCTCCATTACCAGCAAGCAAAGCAGGTTCCGGGAGCCCAGTTTCAGGTGATTTCTTTGCTTGTTGGAGAAGTCCCTGCTGCCCAGAGCTCACCCTGACAAACAGCCTCTAGCTGTGGCTTGCATAACCTTGGCCTAGCAGCTGTTACCAGGAGGGGTCATTAGCAGGGGGAATCCATAAATTATTATCCCAAGCAACTTCCGAAGAGTGAAGAGGATGAGCTCCAGAAGACTGTGTTTCTCTCTGGTCCAGCATTCTTTGGGAGCTCATGCTAAGCAAAGAGGAGAAAATAGAACTCTCAGGCAGGCATTTGCCGTGCTCCTCTCTGCCCATCTGTTATCCACTAGGCGTCTGCATCTCCAGGGCAAACGTGCCTCTGAAGACTGCTGGGTCCAGGCTCCTGTGTTGTGGCCAGTAAGAAGAGCCTTTGAACCTTTCTGCATTTCTTTCTGTATTGAGGACCTTACAAGTTCTTATCCCAGAATGATGAGTCAGGGAGTCCACAGTTAGCTGCAGTTTCCTGAAATAACTCACAGAGGACAACCTAACGAGTCAAATAAGTTGTATCCCTATACCTCCCCCCGTCTGAGTGCTGGGGGCTTTCTTTGCCTAAGGTGGGGAGTTGACGGGCTTTCCTTCTAGTAGATACTTGGCCAACATTGACCTGGCAGGGACCTCCATTGAGACACAGAGCTGGGCTAGGCTTTAAAGTATCTCTTGCACTGGGTTCCAACCTGAAGTCCTGGACCCTGAGGATGTGGGGGTGACACTAATGCTTCAGGTACTAAATATGCACAGCTAGTATTAGCTATAGACTAAATGATTAACGTGGTCTGTACGTGTGCTCCTGGTTTTCACCTGTATGTGCTTACTGTTGTGATGGCAGGTTAGGAACATAGGCTCTGGAATCTGACTGCTTGGTTTGAGATTCTCCATCTAGAACACATAAGCTATGTGATGTGCGATGATGCTAGACAAATTGCTTAACTTCTCTAAGCCTCAGTTTTGTTATCTGGAAAATGGACATAACAATAGTATGTATCTCAGGAGGTTGTCGTCAGGCTTAAGTTAGATATTCCAAAAAAGTGCTTAGAACAGTGCCTGGTACAAAGTAAGTGCTGTACATGTTAACCTTTGTTATTACTAACATACAAATGAAAAGAACTGATCAATGCGTTATAGCTGTTTCTGGTGCAGTATTTTCTCAATCAAAAGATACTGAAAGTATAGCTGCCATCATGCTCCTTAAATGAGTACAGAGCTGGGAATGGAGCCCAGGGCTCCTGACTCCAGTAGCAACATCAGTTTTGCTACTGCAGACCCTACTTTTTTGTGTCTCCAAGCCCTTGCTTAATGAAAATAAATTGAACTTTTTTTGTTCTTGTACTTCAGAACAAGAAGTCATTCAGTAGCCACATTTTGATGTTGGGGACCTCTGTAATTAGCGAGCAGTGATTGTCTGGGCACTCTCTTCTTAGTTAATGTGTCCAGAAGAGCCCTTGTTCATAATCGTTTGCTTCCATAGTCATGTTATATATTCGTCCAGCCTTTTCCTGAGACAATGGATATGTTGTCCTGGTTACCTCTCTGTTGCTGATTTGGGGTTGGTAAAGACATTGCTTCATTGATGCTACTAAATGGTTGAGTTATTGCATGCTTTGTGAGCAACACAAAATGTTCTGAATAGAGAAACCTCATGGTGACCCTAAGTAGGGCTATTTTCGGCCCCCTTGTCCACTCCCGCACACGTGCCTGCCATCTGTATAGCCAGAACCCCATTTCACTAGCAGTTGTCCTAGGAAGTCCACTTACTACCAGGACCCAAGGACATGCCAACCAGAGCTAGTCAAGGGATGTTAGATCTTAGGTAAAATGAGAAGACCTTTTCTTTGTTTGGTCTTTTCTCAAGATGGTACCTGTGTTAGTTTTCTAGGACTGCTGTAACAAATTACCACAACTTTGGTGGCTTGAAACAATAGAAATTCATTGTCTCATAGTTCTGGAAGCTAAAAGTTTAAAATCAAGGTGTTGGCAGGGCAATGCTCCCTCTGAAGACTCTAAGGGGGAATCATTCTTTGCCTCTTCTAGTCTCTGGCATTGCTGGCAATCCTTGGCATTCCAGTCTTTGCTCCCATCTTCCCATGGCCTTTTCCCCTGTGTGTCTGTGTGTGTTTCCTCTTTGTGTCCAAATTTCCCTCTTTTTATAAGGACATCAGTCATTAGATCAGGGCCCACCTTAATCTACTATGACCTCATCTTACCTTGATTACATCTGCAAAGACTATTTCTAAATAAGGTCACATTCACAGGTACTGAGGTGTCTTAGTCAGTTTGGGCTGCTATAATAGAATACTATAGACTGGGTGGCTTAAATAACAAATATTTACTTCTTATAGTTCTGGAGGCTAGAAGTCCAAGATCAGGGTGCCATCATGGTTGAGTTCTTGATAAGGGCCCTCTTCCTGGTTTATAGATGGCCATCTTCTTGCTGTATCCTCATATAGCAGAGAGTGAGCAATCTCCAGTCTGTTCATTCCCTTATAGGGACATCAGTGCCATCATGAGGACTCTACCCACCATGACCTCATCCAAACCTAATTACCTCCCAAAGGCCCCACCTCCAAATATCACATTGGGGATTAAGGCTTCATCATATAAATTTTGGAGGACAAAAACATTCAGTCCACAGCATGAGAGTTAAGACTTGAACATATCTTTTTGGCGAATACAATTCAACCCACAACAGTAGCTATTTCCCTTTCTCTCTTATTTTCCATATTTCTTATGTTTAAATAAAGGAAAACTACCCTCTCCCACAACAACCCAGTAGTACTGGAATAACTTGATTTATAAATTAGGATGAGAAGTCACAGAGTGTTAGAGCGGGGGCGAGGGAGAACTAGAAGATATGGCCCATTTCTCTTATCTTACCAACTGAGGCCTAGTGGGAGGAGAATAGTACTCACTTAAGGTCAGAAATCTGGTCAGAGGTAGAGGCAGTCATCAAACTGCTCAGGTTTCCTAACTCCCAGGTTAGAGTTTTATTTTTTGTTGTTGTTTTTTTTGGCATTACCCCTTGATAAAGATGTTGGCAGTTGTGGTTGCAAAACCTCATGTGGCAACAGTACATTGAGGCAAATTCCTATAAAACCAGAAATAGCTGGGAAACTGGAATCCAAGATGGGGTCCTGCCAGTAGTCGGAGTTCTTGGCTGTCTACAGGGGCTGAATTGACAGCCAAAAGCCCTTCCAGGCTCCCAGTGTCTCTTCCACCCATTTCAGCTCAATCCAATCAATATTTTTATTGAGCTATTAACCTGAACTAGGCCCTGGGGATTCATTGATAAGAAGAGTAGGTACTGTTTCGGTCCTCATAGAGCTCACAGTCAAGTGAGAGCTAAAACAATGCTAGACTCAACCGTCTGCTCGTTTATCTGAGGGCTGTGAGAGGAGAAGTACACGACAGGGGCACCAGTTCGACCTGGGGGCTGGGAGTAGGGGAAAGTTGAGGAGCTGAGACCCAAAGGATGAGTAGGAGTTATCCAGAAGGGGAGGAGTGGAGAAGGGTTGGAGGTGCAGGAGTGTTCCCAACAAAGGGAAGGCGAACGTGAGGGCTTGGAGGTGAGCAAGAACAGCACGTGCTGGAAAAACTGAAAGAAAGTCAGTTTGGCTGAAGCACAGGGTATAGGAGGGGGGCATCGTGAACAGCTTTGTAAACTATCTTGCAGGGATTTTATTTTATTTTTTTCCTGCGGCAGTGGGAAGTCATGTCAGGGGGTCTGGGCATGGAGTAAGCATTCAGGCTGGGGACTCCAACTCCCAAATGAGAGTGAGCAGAGCTTCCTTCTGAACAAAGAAGACTGCAGGGTATCTCCACTCTGGGTAGAGCCACCTTTCCAGTCTTTTCCCCTCCCTATGTGCTGGTTCAGAATTAGCTCCAGTATGTCTCAGGCCCTAGAGCTAGAGAGTTCCCTTTAGAGTATAGTTTGCAGGTTCTAGTCTGTGGTTAAAGGCCTCTGTCTTCTGTTCTGTGTGTATGTGTGTGTGTGTGTGTGTGCGTGTGTGTGTGTGTGTGTCTACCCATATGCTGGTCCACACAGGAGCACTAGCCTTGTTTTTTGACTTAATCTCGCTGGTATTGCCCCAGGGCCTCCGCCATCTTCTTGTAGTAGTTCACTCTGAGCTTAGAGTTTCTCTGGGTCTCCTTTTACCTTCCTGCACATGATTTGACCTATGGTTTCCACTTCTCTTGTCGATCTGATCTCATGTGCTAGCACATGGAGCACCCTCTCATTTCCCAATTCTGTTCATGGTGTTGCAGCTAGTTCCTGTTAAGGCAATGGAGATTAGTTTATCTCAGTGTTTTCAAGTCTTTTTTTTTATTATTATTGTTGTTCTGCTAAAGATCCTTTTGAGAAATTTTTCCCTAATTACCTCCCCATGTAAATTTAATACCAGAGATATGCTTGTATATCTGCTTATGTGTTGTATGTGCATCTGTGCTTTATATATGAAAAGAATAAGGCTTACTTGCTTTTTATAACATGCAGGATTAAGAATGACTAACATTTAAAATTAAAAAGCTATTAACAACTAACTTTATATGTATTTGCTGAGTAACTTTTAATTTATTTACTTAAAAATTGCAATGTGTCAAATTACATATGCAAACTTCCAATTTATAGAAATGTAAAATAATCATTTTATATAAAATATCCAATGTATAGAAAATATCCAATTTATAGAAATATAATAATAACAATGTGATCAATTTAAAAAAATCACTCAAAACTTATTTTTCCAGCAAAAGTAAAACAATTGAAAAAATTAAATTAACTTAAAAACATTTTTAGCGAATTAACTTTTAACTATTCTTTGATATGGGAAAATAACTTCTAATTTAACTAGTTGCTAGATATTCATTCAGATCTTGCCAACAATTTTTCTTTGCATTTGACATAATTAACAGTGGGTTGAATGATGTTTTTAGAATTAAATAATAAAATATAAACTGAGGATCAAATATAAACAACATTCACAAGGCAGCTAATGGTAGCTAATAGGCACACGCAGGCCTCCTCTCGCTATATGATTTCTAGAATGAGCAATCAATCCAGAGAAAGTCTTTCAATCACAACCATCTATTCACTGTAGTTTTGTAGCACTGATCTTGCATACATTTTATGTATCATCCATGAATTCATTGTCAATGCTGCCCGTGTGATACCCAAGAAAACCTAATAGGAGAAATTAAATAATAAGCAATAAGACTTTGTTGGGTAGGGTTGAGCTTTGGAGGGCTACAAACCGTTGTAACATGTAAGATTTTTTTTGCCTCCCTCCTCAAGAACCGATTTTCATTGCCTTGGAGGCTACATCTCCTCCGAGAGAATGCATGGAGAATTCGTGATTTGTCTGATTGTGTCCTTTTAGGAGTTAGTCTAACTTCCTGACATATAGGGGCCAGGAAAGGTGAATATTAGAAGGGTATAGGGCAGAGGATCAGAAAAGATTCAGAGCAAAGACCATTGCCATGAGAGAGCAGTCCAGGTGGGGCACTGAAACAAGGGATGTGGGCTACTACAGCAGTGGGGTCAAAGCAGGGTTAGGGGCCTCTCCTTGGAGTTCTCATGTCTCTCAGGCTCACTGCATCCCTGTACTTATCACAGAATGGTTAATTGATGTTTTGCATGCTAATCTGCTAGTTCTCTGCAGGCATTGGCCATTTTCTCTTGTTCTATTGCCAGTATCTAGCACAGTGCCTGGCCCACAGACAGTGCTCAGTAAATATTTGTTTATGGATTAGAGACCAGGCACTGCAGATGGACCTGGCTGACTTCACAGGCTAGATGAGGGATGGCTCCAACAGGAAAAAAGAGGATGTACTATTTGATCAGAATTCCAAGCCACCACCTGCAAACAAAGCCTTCCCTTCAACACCACGTCATCTATCTGAGCCCAAGAGAGGAAGTCATTGTGGATAGCTGAGTTGGATGGTTTGCCATTTAGACATCAAAATAGTTTTAAGGTGAAAAGTTTGAGTGGTTATCTTTCTAAAATGTACTAGTCACTACTTTGCTTTTTTGAAGCAAATACTGCTGAATATAATTCACCTTTTATTGGATACTCAAATTCTTCCTAAGAGGAATCAATTCTTGAGGTATGAGGAGCACTTTATCCTTCACAAGATGGTCTGAGATCACTCTTTGAGTTTTTGGGCTGATGTTTCTGAGGGTTTTTTTTTTTGTTTTTTTTTTTTTGTCGCCTTCCCTTGTAGACCAGTAACTGTCACTTTAAGTTGTTGTTAGTGGCCTACTGGTAGTACTCGCTCTCCTCCCTCTCATTTGATGGTTCTTGGATGTTCAGATGGAGATTAGTAGCCAACCTTGTAAAAAGTTTGTGTAGAGTAGGAGAAATGAAGTTCTCACTGGAGAACTCTCTTGCGCAACTGTCCTGTGAAATTTCTAGAACTTTGTCTATGTGTGTGTATATGCGAGTGCACTTGTGTACCTCTAAGAGACCTATTTTGCCCCTCTTTCTGTTGTCACCTGAGTTCTGGATAGGTGAAATGTACAAATAAGTTTTGTGCTGGATAAGCAAGTGATTGATATAATGTCTTCTCAGAAGAGTTCATGGAAATTATACATATGAGGAAGTTTATCATCTCAGTGGACTGTCTAAGATTCCTTTCGTGGGAGCTCATCCTTGAATCAGGGGCTACAGATTTCCAATTCATAGAAAAAGTAACCCACGGGAGATCTAGGTTGTTTTGTACATTGTTATATATTACCTGTTCAAGTAATCTTATTAAGTAACACTATCCAACAGTGTTTTAAAGAAGTGATAATTAACATTTGGTTGGGAAAATGTAATTACTTGAATGGGAATTTTGACCCAGATACTTAGGTGCTATTCTTAGGACATTTTAAACTTAAATACACTTTTCTTTCACCAAACATACTAACCAGATATAATATTAGTAGCCCTTATAAGTGTGACCACTTTCAATTTTCAGCATTTGTAAAGATTGAGTCCTTGTGTGTTGACCCTGTGTCCATTTAACAAAGTATTTTCAATGTAACACAGCATGTGGTCCCCCTTTTGATGTCAATTCCATGTTTCTAATTTGATTTTTAAATCTTTAATCTTCTGTATTACAATAGTATATATTATGTAGATAGGTCTAGAAATGGAAAGCCTTTGAAACGGGGCAAATTAATGATATGTTAAGTATTACAATTTGAAGAAGGCAATGCGAATATTCTGAAAGAATAGGGGAGGAGTAGAGAGTAGAAGCAAAGCAGAGAGAGAAAAAGAATCCTCAAGGGAAATAATAGAGTTTTGTAAATACATCGCCAAATCACCAAGACTGCCAGCGGAGAAGGTCAAGGCCGTTTTAACATTGCAGGAGACTAAGTCCAGGTTGCCTTTGAGAAGTAATGATGTTTTGAGTAACTCAAAATTGTACTCACGATTCGGTGTTGAGGACAAAAGGGAATCGCAGCAGGACTCGAGGCCCGCCACCTCATTGTCTGACAAATCCCTGTGTTCTGGGGCAGGGGGTCAGGACCCTACTGGACCTGCCCCCATGAATGTCGAAATACTTCCCAGGCATCCGAGCCTCTGGGGGCCAGCAAGGCCTGTTATGCATTGACAGCAAAACTGACATTAGGAGCACCCTCATTACAGCCACCAGCTCAAGAGCAGGTCCCCCAAATGTGAGTTTTGTTGAACATTCCTGGCCTTTCAGTGTTAAAGATGGAAATACAATATTTATTTATTTCCGTTTTTCAACAAAGACTTTGTGATGCTTTGCCACAGTATTTCATAGTTTCTTTTAACCAGTGGCCACTGGCATTAAAAAGCCCAGTTACATTGCAGCCTTCTGGATCAGAGCTGATTTGGGAAGGCGTTTTTAGGGTAATTATATTCAGAGTCATTCTTCCTCTTTTATTCACTCGAAAAAAAGCTGGCCTTTAGGATTTATTGTGTAGGCTGCATACACCAAACATATTCTTTCACTGGGAATCTCTATCCCCCTCACTGAGAAATTTTAGCATTAAATGATAGTCCCTAAGTGTAAGGAGGCGATTCCTAGATAGCATTTGAAGTTCTGTTCTGAATAGGCAGGTGTGTGTCCTGTATGGGACTGACCAGGTGGGTGTGGCGTGAAGGAACAAAGAAACATGGGGCAGAGCAGTTGTGGGAGGAAGGCAGGAGCTGAGAAGGGAAACAGTTACCATACACTGATGTCTTTCATTACCTTGCTAGTCCCTCACACTTGAAAAGTAAGTAAGTGTGTAAGGAGAAAGCCTTCCGCAAGCCCAGGGCATCCCCCTGTGATGGGAGCACTCTGCTACTCTTCTGCATTTGCAGAAGGAAGGAAGGATGTTCACATGAGCTGGGTACCTAATGTGTACCAGGCACTTTCACACATGCTCTGTGTACTGGGTTGAGTAGGATCCTTCCTAAAATTCATGTCTACACAGGACCCCAGAATGTGTCCTTATTTGGAAATAGGATCTTGGCAGATATAATCAAGTTAAGATGAGCTGAGGGTGTGGGGTGTAAGATGAGGAATTAGGGTGGGCCCTAAATTCAATGACGGGTGTCCTTATAAGGAGAAAGAGATTTGGAGACACCCAGAGACATACAGGGCCACAGGACCATGTGAAAATTGAGGCAGAAATTGGAGTTATGCAGCTACAAGCCAAGGAATGCCAAGGATTGCTGGCCACCACCAGAAACTAGGAGAAGCTAGGAGAGCCTTTGGAGGAAGAATGGCCCTGCTGACACCTTGAGTTTGGACTTCTAGCCTCCAGAACTGTGAGAGAATAAGTATCTGTTGTTCTAAGTCACCCAGTTTGTGGTATTTTGCTATGGCAGCCCTAGGAAACTAAGACGCTCTGTAAATAAGGACAACCCGGACAGGTGGATGCTCTTAGACGCCTGTTATAGACTGAGAAGCTGAGTCTTATTGAGCAAGTCCTACCTCACTCGCAGCACAGATGTTTTGTGAGCACCTGTAACTGGGCCTGGCACTTGGAGGATTATAGGTGGCTAAGTGTGGCCCTTGCCCCCAGGAAGCTCCCTGTGTATATATATGGAGTCCTGACTTCCTCTGTATCGTGTTTGGGGCCCCTGGAAATGGAGATGGATTTTCCTCATAGACCCTGTAACACTAGGCTGCCTTAACCTGCTTATGGGCTTCTTTGATCCCTTTTTTGGGTGTCTCTTCTTGATTCAAAGAAGATTACTAGGAAATAAGCCAATCTGAGGAAATCCAGGTGGAGATGTGCCTCCAGCTGCTCTCACCTGACCCATAAAAGTTGAGGAGACAATAGCTTAGTTTTCCCTGGAGAAGGTATTGGGATCTAGGAAGGCTTCTTGGGATGGTGACATTTGATGGTGGATTTTTCAGGAATTTCTCCAGTGGGAGAAGGGAGGGAGGCAGAGAGTGGAGGCATTAGTGGGGAAGGCATTTCAGGCCAAGATGGAAAAGATGCAGAGGGGTGCTGGAGCTGGGTGGGCCTAGGGCACCACTGTTAGTAACGCACAGCTGGAGTGGAGGTTGCGTGGCTCTAGGAGGAATGGAAGGAGAGGAGGAAGAAAGGGAGGTTGAGGCCATCATGAGCAGTATTTCTTTTTTTTCCCCTTTTTTCCTAGTTTTAACAACTTTATTGAAGTATAATTGACATACACATATA